>NC_092803.1:36532702-36850122 GCF_040954645.1 Diabrotica undecimpunctata
ATTTAAACCAAGAACAATGATGTGCAGAGACAAAGAAGGAGATATAGTAACTCAATAGAGTGAAATACTACAAAGATTGACAGAATTCATCAAAGAAAAGTTTGAAAAACATGAATATCCACTATATGAAGGAATTATACTGGATCAAATGGATACCAGAGAAACAACCTTCAGTAGCTGAAATGCAAGAAGCAGTTACCAGACTGTAAAACTTCACCTGGATTAGACAACATTAGCGCAGAATTAATAAAGGAAGGCGGAGACTCCCTATTGAATGCGATATACGAACTAATAGTTAACATATGGAATAATAAACAACTGCCACAAGACTGGAATACCGGAGTAATTATTCCACTACATAAAAAGAGAGATCAGCTTAATGTAAAAACTACCGGGCAATATCGCTACTAACTGTGGCATATAAAATACTGTCAAATATTACGTATGACCGATTAAGACCATATGCGAAACAAATTGTTGGGGGATATCAATGTGGTTTCTGCAGGCAAGTTTACAATAGATCAGATCTTCGTCTTGAGGCAAATCTTGGAAAAGACTAGTGAATTTAATATAGACACACATCATCTTTTCATTGATTTTCAGAGTGCCTAGATAGCATCCACGGAGAATTACTGATCCATGCACTGAAAGAGTTTAATATTCCAACTCAACTCATTGATATAGTAAAAGAAACACTTAAAGTACAAAGCAAAATTCGAATTCAAAACGCACTAACAGATACAATCCATGAGAACGGGCCTTCAACAGGGAGATGCCCTATCCTGTATTCTATTTAACAGCACATTAGAGAAAATAATTAGAGAGTCAAAATTGTTTCCTCAACGTTTTTCTTTCGTCAGTCTAATGTTTTTGTTTCTTCCTTCTTAGATTCTTGTTTTACTATAGTCCATAACTTCGATTTGTTGCACACGACAATTTCAAAATTCGCCTATCAATATATGTTTTTTTTTAATTCACAACACTAATTTTTATGTCTGTATTGCATTCGAGATATGTATTTTGTTTCGTAACAAAGTAATGCAGGAATCAGCAAAGTTTTCATTTTGTTCTGCATAGCCAATTTTCAGTGGTTGACTGCACACCAAAATATTAAATAAAAAAAAAGTGTAAATACTTCTTTTTTGTAAAAGACATATTATAAAAATATCCAAAGGGATTATTAAAATGTGTCAGAACGTTTTCGGTTATATCAGATCGTCATCAGTTCATTTTGGGCAATCAATTAATTCCACTTTAATTAATTCAAAGGTTGAAATTGACTGTTAATGATCCTTAGATCCTAGAACCCTAGATTAAAACAAATAAAATGCAATTATCAAACTTACCTCCAGTTATCACTGAACTCAACAAAAAGCATATGATTGGGAATACTAACTACACTGTTTGAATGGAATCATTCTTGTTTTAAATAGTTAATTTTCGCCGTCACTAATAAGCATTGAATATTTTCTTTTTGGGATTTTTACACCTCAAACTATATATACAATCGATTGCAATTTTATTTTAACTTTTTAATATTCGCTCGTACGTGCAAATTACCAGAAATCGTGAATTATGCGCTAGATGTGTATGCACGTTTTCTAATTGTTTTATTTACACCGGCACCATGTGTTTAGTTATGATATTTTGATTATTTTGTATCTGTAACAATGGTAATTATGTAATAATTGTAAGTCTAAATTTCACATAAAACTTTCAGTGTCATTTCTTTGAGTGTTCATTCGTTGAAATAATGTAAATACTAAGTGTCAATCAAATCTCAGAAATAAATATATCGAAAAAAAAACGAATGGATTTAAAAAGCAATCAAAGTGAGACATGTTTCAGGGCATGTACAAAAAAAACTCCTTAGGTGAACCGAAAAAAAAAGCCATACCTATTCGGACCAATCTGCAGATTCCGGGAAGCACTCAACGATCACATATAGCGCAGATACTCAAGAAAAAGCATCAGAAATTCACGGAACCGATACAAGGTTACGTTTATGTCCCGAATCTCCTCTGATAAAATCTGCCGCAGATGTAGACAAAACGTCAGAAACGAAGAATTCCAAAATATGGCCGATATAAACTTCGATATTAATGTATCTTTACAAAACACCGTATATGTAACGAGTTTATGCCGTGAAAGCATAGACTTCTTGACCTTTGGTACGATGGAGTAAGAAGCATACTGGAACAATATGGATGACATGGAGATATTAATATAGCTTCCATAAGAAAATAGAAAAAACATTATAAATATTTATAAAGTAATTTAAGGTTAATAGATTTTGCAACCGAAAACAGTTTGTCCATTGTAAACACAAAAATATGTTCATTGTTTCAGAAATGCCATAGAAACCTCTGCAGAAAGAACCAGAATCGAAAAAAATATCATCAAGAGAAAACACTGGATGACAGACCGAACGCTGCAACTTCTCGAAGAGCGAAGGAGAATTAAATCTCTCATATATCAAAACGACAGCAACAAAAGCAAATTAGCAAGGTTAAATAGAGAAATTAAAAGAGCATGTAGAGATGATAAAAATAAACATATAAATGAAGAATGCGAAGAACTAGAGAGACCGGTATGAATCCCATGAGCTATATAACAAATTCCGATATCTATCCAGGGAATTTAAACCAATCACACAAACAATAATGGATCAAAACCAACATATTATAATTGACGAGGAAGGGATTGCGGAGATATGGAGAAAATATTGTCAAAGTCTATATGCAGATGATCCCCAGAATGCAAATCACGACGAGTTCACTGCAGAGAGAGAACCAAACATTCTAAAGTCAGAGGTAGAAAAAGCAATCAAAAAGTTAAAAAATAGAAAATCTCCTGGCGCAGACCAGATCACCGCTGAAGTTTTAAAAGAGACTGGAGATGTTGGAGTAAATGTTATGTATATGATCTGCAAAAAGATTTGGGAAACCGGAGAGTGGCCCAACGACTGGACAACATCTACTTTCATCCCTATATTCAAAAAAGGAACTCCGCTAGATTGCAGCAACTACAGAACGGTAACCCTAATATCCCATGCAAGCAAGGTTCTACTTCATGTAATACATGAAAGACTAAAAGCTTTTCTATTGCCTCAGATATCAGAAGAACAAGCGGGATTTGTCCCAGGAAAAGGAACCAGAAAACACATCCTTAATTTCAGACAGCTAATCGAAAAAACTCAATGCTTCAATGTGAATTCAATACTCCTATGCTTATGTGCTTTGAGGATTACACAAAGGCCTTCGATAAAGTCAAATGGCAGCAGCTATGGTCCATACTAGGAAATGAGAACACCTCTTCACTTAATTCAACTAATTAGAAGTCTATATAAAAGTAATAAGTGCATAGTAAAAATAAACAACACCCATTCCGATCATTTCAGAACAGAGGCAGGTGTCAGGCACGGATGCATAATCTCGCCAACTCTGTTTAATATCTACAGCGAACACATTATGCGAAAGGTACTAAATGGATGGAAGGGTGGAATATCAGTAGGAGGTCAAAAAATCAGTAACTTGAGATATGCTAATGACACTTTAATCATCGCGGCAAATCAAGAAGAAATGGAAGACATAATGAGATGTCAGGAGGAGAAATGCAAAACATATGGACTAAAGCTAAATAGAAGTAAGACATAGATCATGATAGTAGACAGAGCTCGGAATAATCTTCAACACATTAAAGAAATTGGGGGCTTTGAAGTAGTAAATAGTTTCATATACCTGGGGTCCCTAATAACAAATGATAGAGGGTGTGGCAGAGAGATACGTAGAAGGTTGACTATTGCTAGAACAGCTAGGATGAAACTGGTAACAATTTTGAAAAATTTTAGCATAATAATACACACAAAACTAAGGCTGGCAAGGGCACTCATTTTTTCCATAGATATATTCGGATATGCATCCGAAACGTGGAATAGAAAGCGGATAAAAATAAACTAGACACTTTTGAAATGTGGGTATACTGCCGCATGTTAAGAATATCCTGGATTGATCATCGCACTAACGTATCGATATTAGAACAACTTAAAGTAAAGGATAGATTGCTTAAACAAATACAACAGAGATATTTGCAGTATTTTGGACACATTGCTAGAAGAACAGGTACGATGGAAAAACTGATAGTCAAGGGTAGAGTTAAAGGAAAGAGACCTAGGGGAAGATCTCCAAGCCGTTAGGTAGGTCAAACAAAAATATTGATTAACCAAGGGTTACATGAAGCCGAACAACTAGCCCAGGACAGGGAAGGATGGAAGGAAATCGTGAAAAAACTGTAAAGGCCCGATGGTGTCACCACATCTCAAAAGGGATTAGGACTGAGGAGGAGAGGGAGGAATTTAAGGTAGCAAAATCAAATGAAACCATTACAAAAATTGTAGAGCCACAATTTAGATTCAGATTACAATTTAGTCAAAAGGCTAGAAATAATAAACCCAGGCAATACAGACAAATTATTTTTTAATGAATGTCGCCTTATATATCTTAAAATCTTAATGATAATTTAATAACAAAAACCTTGTGTGGATTCAATTATTTTCCTCGGTAGGAAAGAATAATGTTTATTTAATAGTTTATCAGTCAAGAAAAATATCCTTACCCCAGTAGTTTTAAGGTAATTGCAGATTCCGTTTGGGATAGTATTAAAGTTTCTACAGATTCACAATACTGCTTTTACAAAAAAAGTACCAAGAACTAAAGCCCTTCAAATTGTTATGCATAATAACCACGATTGTAACTGCGGGCACATGAACACACTCAACGGCCACTTAAGTTTTGGTCTCTAATATTTTTGCATTCTTCATTATCCACTTGAAAACGCGATGACAATTTCGGTTATTAGGGCTCACTTCAGTGGCGGGACAGTGGTTTACACATAGATGTAGTAATAATAAACTAGATAATTATAGAACTGGGGAGAAATATTTGAAGCAGATTTTTTTAAATTTAGTCCGCGTGTTTTTCGCTAGGTGAAACAATAAACGGACAAAAAATGACAACAGTGTTTAAACTTGTGTTTCAATCACTGTTTCTGATGATATTTACATGAAATTTCGTGGGAGTATTTTTGAAATGTTTAAAGAAAGATAATATTTAGGTCTGTAGTGTGTATTTTGAAATCATAATTAGGTAAGACGTAGTTAATTTAATATTATATTGGTTAATCTTTGCATTCGTGATTTAGAATATATATATATATATATATATATATATATATATATATATATATATATATATCTTCTTCTTCTTTTTAGCCTTCTGTCGTCCATGTTTGGACATAGGCCTCTCCCAACTCCTTCCATAGAGACAACATATTTCCAATTTCTTCCGGCTATTCTTTTAATATCATCAACCCACCTCATCTGTGGTCTTCCTCTTGGTCGTTTACTTTCGTAATATATATATATATATATATATATATATATATATATATATATTCAGGGATTCTACAGTATTGTTTCCATCACTCTCTGTTGTCCCATTCTCAATCGTTTAGGCCTCTCTTACTCATGGTGTCGTCTACTTCGTTCCTCCAGGATCTTCGGGGTCGTCCTCTTTTCCTCCTTCTTCCATTTGCTTATTTTCTTTATCCATCTGTGGTCGCTAGTTCTTCTTATATGTCCATACCACTTTTTGTTCTTCAAAGTCTTCAAAGTTCATAGTCTTTTTGTTCTATATATGTTAGTATGTCGGTTTCTATTGATGTTCTTTGCTTTATTTCGTCATTACTTCTCCTATCCATTCTTGTTAATCTGCAGCATCTTGGCAGGCATTCCATCTTTGTTGCTACCATCTTACTGCTGTTTTTCTTGTTTATAATCCAATTTTCAGCCCCATATGTCACAATACTTCGCACTAATGTTTTATAAATCTGTGTTTTTTCTTCATATTTAGGTGTCTATACCACCATACTGAGTTAAGTTGTCGGATTGCTGTTCTTGTTTGTCCTAACCTTTGCTTAATGTCTTCCTCTGTTGTTGCCTTTTTCGTGATTTTAAACTCCAAGTATTCGAATTTATCCTTTCCTTTGTTATTGTTACGTTGTCGTCAATCTGTAGATCTTCTATGTCTTCTTCACTTGTAGAAGGTACTCTGTTTTCGCGAGGTTAATATCTAGGCCAGCTTTGATATATTCTTCTTGTAGTTTCTTCATCATGTAACTGAGGTCTTCTTGGTCTTGTGCAATCACTACTTGATCATCTGCAAAGCTTAACGTATATAGGTATTCGTTTCGTACCGGTACTCCCATACCTTCGCATTTTCTTTTTCATGTAGTCAAGGCTTTCTCTAAGCATATTTTGAAAATGGTTGGAGATGTGGAACAACCACATCTAGGTCCATCCTAGGTCAATCCTAGGTCTACAATTCCTTTTTTCTTTCCCAACAGTTGTTCCAGTGTGTATATGTGGTCTATGCATGATCTTCCTGCTGTGTAGTCTGCCTGATCCTCCCCGATTTTGCCTTTTATCGCTTGCTCTATCTTTTCTCTTTCAGTATCTTCCCATATAATCTTCCTATTGATGATATTACGCTTATTCCTCTATAGGTTTCGCATCGTTTTCTATCTCCTTTCTTAAATATAGATATCATATATGCCTCCGTCCATTCCTTTGGTAGCTGTTCTCCATTTATGTCTTTCTGAAATATCCATTTTATCATCCGGTGTAATTTTTTTGAGCCGTACTTTATAAGCTCAGGTGAGTTGCCTGCAGATCCCGGTGCTTTATTATTTTTGATTGCTTTTATGGTCTTTCTCATTTCCCTATCTGTTATTTCTATTTCTTCTTGTGGGGATCTGCTTCGTCTTCGCCTGTTTTTTTTTTCAATAAATTGTGGTCTTTGTTCTGTTAACAGTTCCTTGAAAAAGTCTTTCCATTCTTTGTCCTGTATATTTCCCAATTAAATTTTTTCTTTTGAGTTTTGTTTCAATCCTCTCAGTACTTTCCATGACTCCGAAGTTCTTGTATCTCCTATGTATGTTTCAATATTTAAGCAGGTTCTTTCCCATTCTGTATTCTTTTGTTGTGTTATTTGTTTCTTCACATCTCTATCTTTTTCTCTATATTCTTTATAAACTTCATTGTTGTTTGTAGTCAGCCATTTTCTGTATAGTTGCTTTTTTTCTTTAATTATTCTTTTTGTTGGTTCATTTATTTCATAATAGTGCTGTTTATTTGTTATATGTTCATTCTCTCCAAGGGCTTCAAATGCTGCTTGTTTTATACTCGCCTTTATATGTTCGTATATTTCGTCGATGTTGCCGTATCTTAATTCTATTAATTTTTGGTCTGGACGTTGTTTGTATAGTTTTCTTTTTGATTGTTCTTCGAGTACTTCTATATTGTATTGTTTTTCTCTTATAGTGTTCAAAGGTTCTCTTCTGACTCTCACATCTTTTATCTTTATTGTGGTATCTTGTTTGAGTATTACGTAGTCTACTTACAATAATATTGTATAAAACCAGTTCGATCATGCAGTGCATTTGGTTGTACTATGAAAAATTTCACGACAGAACATATATTTTGGTGAATATTAAAATATAACCTTGTTTTTAGCAACTGGTGACTTCAAAAATGTTTAGTGTGTGAATGCTAAAATAGTCAATGGTATTTTTCTGTCTGTAGTAAATAACCTTTCTTTAGAATATGTTTTCTCTTTAAGTAGGTACTTAAGTAGTAGACTTCAGTTGTCGAAGTATCCAATTCATTAAGATGGTTAGCTAAGAATACCTTAGAAAGCAGAAAACTTAAAAAAGGCACAAACTGATTAAATATATCGTATTCAGTCAGTCTTCTTTTTATAAAAGACATTTTTATAATAGAGTAATGTAATTATAAAAACTATAGAAGAAAACAACATATGAAAGCATTAAGGAGAAAAATCGAAAATGGCCAAAGCAAATCTTCCAACTTGGAAGATTTTCTACCAAAGAATGGGAATATAGTCTACCAATTATGTAATTATGCACATAAGTATATACGCAATAATTAATTTAATTAAAACCTTTAATCGTTGGAGAAAATACAAAAAAAAAGGATGCTAAAAGGCGTTCAACCCATTTAGACCTGGATAGGTTTATTTTTGCAATTGTTTTGGCATAAAACAATAGTTTTGTCTGCTTACATGTCCAAGTAGATAAAGCAAGTCCTAAACTTTATCATCTGATGATAATAATAATAAGGAATAGTCATAAAATCTTTTAAAATTTTCTTATAATCAGTCAAGTTTAATTTTCAAATGCTTGTCCCCTTATTTCTTTCCGGCGAAAATAGAGGACTTTAATTCTCTATTAATAAGAAAGATCATAGGGAGTTTGAAATCTATAGCCTATTTCAGATATGCGAAAGAAAGATACGGCCATGCTAACTGAATGAGAATTTTCTTGACAACGGTGCCGCTCTTCACGGCAGCAACCGTACGAACAATATACAATCAGAGATAATCAACAATTCCGTCACAAAAGTAGATTTTTAGTATGTATTAGAAGAAACAATATTTTAGTAGTTACATGGATAGTAAACAATTTCTTTTAATGGCTGCCATAATGAATTATAGGATTTTAATAGGTTTTTTAATTACTTATTAGGAGTAGAAAACATAATTAACGTTTCCCATAATGATCTGATTAGTATTAAAATCTATAGAGTTGCAGTTACTTTGCAAATTACGATTATTTCTATAGTGTCGGTTGTGTTATTTTTTACGAGTTTGGTTAAGCCATTTAGTAGTGACACGTAATTGTTCCACGGAAACACGGGCTGGCTGCATTTCAGTGCTTCAGAAAAGCAGATAATTATTAATCTTACGAACGATCATTTTTGGATCGCCGTGGTAATGATTCATTATCAAATATAATAACGCTTGTGTCCGGAATGAGTGGTGTTTCTGAAAGGAGTATTTACAAAGTGCGTCAGGAGTATGCATCACCTGCTGGTTTTCAACAACCGAAAAAAAAGTCTGAAATCGGTAAAATTTTATTATCTCATGAAAATAGATTGAAATAAATAGAAATCCGTAGAATAGTGCACCAATTCCATCGGGAAAATAGATCACCGACAATCAACTCTGTTACAGTAAACGCTGCGAAGCATTTGCGCAATTTTTCAAGAATCACTATATCGTTTGTTATGCAATATCGAGTTTAAGTTTAAAAAGTGCTGTAGAAAGTCGATTTTAATTGGGAACCAGGAAACAATTTCATGGCGTCGTTACTTACTATTCATTCGTCGATGCTTGTGATCCTCGTTTTGTCTTCCTACATGCATGATGTAGCCATTGATATTGCAGCAGAACTGACTTTTGTGACAAAGAAAAACATCCAAGATTACTGAGACGAAATGGATGGTTCCCTCTCTGAAAATTGGTTCAAAAATAACCTAATTCCTAATTTACCAGAAAAAACAGTTTTGATGGATAATACTCCTTAACATAGCAGAAAATTAAAAAAAGTTCCTAACACTGCTTTCAATAAAGAAGAAATACATTTGTCTTTAAGAAGAAGATTTTAAATAAGCTACTTGTTTTTCCGGTGTCTACTTTTATGCACTTCTTTTCCTGTTATGAAAATTTATTAGGTTTTATTTAATTTTGTTAAGCAGATACATAAAATTGACCTTTCTTAATTGATAAATAAAACATTTACTTCCTACGCCAATGAAAACAATTCAACTGCGGTATTTTTGGGACCTAATTTTCGTGGGTTGATATTTTGTACAACAGCACACTTACAGATCTTTTATGTGGCCGAATTTGGTGTCATGGAATAATTCTGCAATTTTACAGTTTATACCAGTTAGGACCATGTACTTTTAAAAAGAGCTACCGAAAATACTAATAAATTATCAAATTGGAGAACAAAGGAAGTAAGAAGGTAATGAAACCATGTCTTTTTTTATAGAACATGTTAACTACTAAAATAAATAAAATCAAGCAATATATTGTCAATTTTACTTCTTTCATGATGTACATTGGTCATTTGACAACAATATGCAAACAATATTAACAATAATAAATTGGGTAAAAATAAAACAAGTAACTTTACGAGTGCAGTGTTATAGTATGAATTACACAATCTCTACATATTTTTTTATTTATTGTATGGCATACAATAAGAACACATACATAAAAAATCAATATAAAACGTTAAATGGAGTATTACAAACGAGCACCTAATGTATTATTAATATAATGTTAAACATTTTGGGTCGCATGCAGGAACTTATTGAAAAGTCCAGGGAATCGCCTTCGGGAGCATTCTTCAACAATGTGACGGACGGTCTGTCGTTGCTCACCACAGTCAGCACATTCAGGAGTAAGGGCTTTTCCCCATCTATATAAACGATCAGCACATCTACCGTTGATTATTCTTATTCTGTTTAGAGTGGTCCATGTGTTGGTCCATGTGGTATGGGATACAGGTCATTTGGTGTGCTTCCTGTGGTGAGTCGCTCTCCCATTGTCTTCTCCAAGCGTTGGTGAGGTTGAAATTTTCCTGATGTAAGTTGGCTCTTAACAATGGACGATACCTGGAGCGCAGTCTGTTTATTTTGATATCAAGCGTAGCATGGTGGATGGATAGTTGATGGTTAGCCTCGATTTTTCGATATTCTTGAGGAGAGATTGACTTCTTCGCAGTTTCGGCGGTGGAATGTGACTCAGAATCGGAAGACAATAGTTTGGTGTGGGTCTAATTGTACCTGAGATCATTCGCATTATATGGTTTAATTGGGTGTCAATAATCTTCGTGAGTTTGATATTGAGCCATACTGGGGAAGAATATTCAGCCGCCGGGTATACAAGTCCGAGAGCGGATGATCTGAGTACGGAGGCTGAGGATCCTCCATGTGGTGCCACATAGCTTTTGGACTATAATAATTCGCGTTTTCAGCTTTGCTGCTGTTCTTTGTAGGTGTTCTTTAAAACTTAATGTTCTCCAAGATATTTCTCCAAGATATTTTGTTGTTGAGTTGTGAGTGAGCACAGACTGTTTTCAAAGTGAACGGACAGTTTTTGTTGGTTTGGGCATTATTCAGATAGAAACAGCACACTTCGGTTTTCGTTACATTGGGCCATAGCCTCCATTTGCGAAAGTGTTCTCCAATAACGGCAAGGTCATCCGTTAGTATTGTTTCTGTAATATCCATGCTATTGTATCTTGCTGCAATGGCCCAGTCGACATCGTAGCCAAGTTTCTGCAAAGTTGTCCCAGGTAGGTTAGCGATGCATAAATTAAAGTAAGGGTGCCAAAACAGATCCCTGTGGCAGTCCATTGCTGAGCTTCATTTAGACACTTCTTAAGTTGCCCATTGTGACTTGAAAATGGCTGTCGGTGAGCATACTATCAATGAGTTTAGTGACCTTTTGACACGATATGGCAGAGTTTAGTTTGCATATTAGTCCTTGTCTCCAGACAGTATCGTATGCAGCTGATAGGTCAACGAAAACAATAGATGTTTTTTGCTTTCTTTGAAAACCTGCTTCAATATGTGTTGCTAGGGATAGGATATAATCTGTGCAGCTGCAGTTAGGTCTAAACCCTGCTTGCTTAATAGGTATTAATTCAAATATGTTTCTACTAATTATGTTGTAGATTAAGCGCTCCAAGATAGACACAGATCAGCAGTGCGATCGGTCGGTAGTTTTGAGACTGATCATTTGCTTTTCCTGGTTTTAATATGGCTATAATGGAGGCCTGTTTTAGTAAATGGGAAATTTCTCTTGATTCCTGATGATGAGCCTGAATAAAGCTAGTTCGCATCCGTATTAGAATACTACACGTGCTATGGGTAATGCTAAATGAACTAGTACAATAGGCAGCCAGACAATCTAGAATCTCTAGATCTGCAAGCAAAAACACATCATGAATATAAGATATGCCTCCAACCAACAATTTAAATGGACCTTCTTAGCACCAAGCAACAAAATAACTCTGACCAGGCATCCGAATCTGCCATTTAAATATAGAAGGTATTAGTAGAAGTAAATGTGAGTACCTTTAAAAGGTATTCATATATCGGAAAATATTATTATCGACGTGGTCGCAATTCAGAACACCCATGTTGTAACGAAATTATTTGGCCTACCATAGGGTAAGATTATGAGGTGTAGAAAATTGGGACAGAAATTATGGGGGTGTAGATTGGGCAAGCAAAAGAAATCGATACTTGTGCGGACGGCACTCAGGGGTTAATTGGAGAGCTGGGGTCGTGGATAAGTGAATGGCAATGGATCGGATTGGGGCAACTACAAAATGAAACAAAAAAAGGGTACTTACATAAATCCCCTGGACAAATGGACAAGTAAAGACAACAAGAAATACCTCTAGCTATTTGAAATGGGACGCTGCTTCGAGAAAACTTCCTGCTTGAGGAAAGAAAGGTTCTTTCTTCCTAAAATAAAGAATACAAACAGGGGTTAGGAGACTTTTCTAAAATAAACAAAATGGTTGGAGAAATCAATTAAACATTTATTATTATCTTACACAAACAGCTACAAAATATAAAATGGTACAAGACATATATGATATAATTAGTTACAAAGAATGATATTAAAAATAACAAAAAACTTACATGTGTCCTATTTGTTTACAAACTCAGGAGATGCTACAAAACTTACAAAAAATAGTAACTGGACTATAGTTTACGGGACTACAAACATGTGGCCAAAATAATATTATTACAAATAAAGAATTTTATTTTTAATGAAACTATTCATAAAGAAATTAACCTTCTTTAAAAACCAAAATAAATTAATGTCAAAAATAATAAGGCTAGTTGCCAGCTGTCTTATGCCAACACAACATTTTAAGACAGAGAATAATTATGACATCTATGGCCACGCCCTAATACATATAATTTTAATTATTACAGATTCTTAAATTTTAAACGACAGCAATTATTAGAAAAAAATGTCTATTTTTATTTTGAAAGTTTAAACACAAAAAAAAATTACCTTGATTTTCACTAAAATGCACTTACGTTGTAAACTGGACTTACTAACATTCCTGGGTGTAGAAACTGGATTTTACTGGAACCTCTGCTATAAAAAAGGGACTGCTTCAAAACTGGTCTGGAAAGACGACCAGAGAAAAACAAAATGAGGTTGAAATGGCACTAAATGCAAACTTTGGACATGGCTTCTTAAAAAAAACTGGTACTTAGGAGAAATAGTGATTACTCTTTCTAAACTGACATATTACATAGAGTAAAAATTACCATTTTCAACAAATTTTGCCGGCTTCTGCAAACTACATAACAGCGTCTGTCCACTCTCGTTGCCCAGTTCACCCTGCCTGCTTGACCTTTTACCGATCTGTCTCTAACCCAAATTTCCCCTTTGTCCTCCTTACCCGTTCATATCTCGGAACCAACTCAAATTCGTTAGACTTACGAATCGTGAAAATAACCTTGGATATACTTCCGGGGTTACTGCGTCTTAGAAAAATGAACACAAGACTTGCTATCTTTTTCGACTTGATTTTAGGAAACGTAGAACCCAAGATGCAATATATTTAACATTTTAATTTCTTTAGAAATTTTTAAACCAAAAAAATTATTATGCTACAATGTAAAAAAATTTCTAGATAAACTGTTTAAAATTAATGATATTAGATATTATACATTGAGAAAATTTTTGTTTCCTTCTAGTATTATTGAAAACCTCTAAGTCAATTACTGCCTATATCAGAATACACTAATAAATCAAACCTTAAAGTTTTGGGCATAAGTTTGTATCGAGGACTAAAATACGATATCGTTACGTTGTGTTTCTTAACTGACGGTAAAAGAAGATTCAAAAGTCCCTAATCCCAAATTAGTAATAAAACTAGAATTGATTAAAATGGAAACACAAGACTATACAATCAAATCCGAAGTGAAAGATTAACTGAAAGAGTTTATAGATAAACAAGCAACTTGACTTCGTAAGTCTTAGGCCTTGCATCCACTGGATTCCGAAAGTTGCAAACTCCGAAGGTGCGAATTTAGACGAAGACTTTTATAACGAAATTGTGCGAACGCCGATCGTCCATTGCCTCAGTATTCGTTCGAAATCTATCGTGTTAGAATTTTTCTTTTTGGAACAATCTCCTTTGATTCATCGACGTGTCAGGCAATATAGACGAAGAAGAGAAGTGTGGGTAAAAAGAAACGAGTTTGGGTAATTGCCTCATTTGTAGTACGATCTCCAAGCCGACGATGACCACCACTTCTATTTTCGAATAAAAAAGGATTCATTTTTAGCAAAATTCATGCTAAACTCTAAAAACTCCATGTGAACGGCTAGTAGTAACATTAAGGTAAGTGTACCAACAGACACAAATCAAGGTCATATTTTTTTATTAACACAATAATATACAATTTTATTTTATATAATTATTTATATTTTTAATATAATAACTTTATAGCTTTAACTAAAGCTAAATCACAAAAAGTTAGATATTACATCCAAGGAGAAGCCTACAGTCACATTGCTGTAGGATCAAAATAATGAAAAAACCTCGATGTGGACTGGATGTTGACTGTACCTAGGTCTTTAAAGTGAGCTAAGGAGGAATCACCGGAAGAATAATTTGGTGTACTTGAGATGTGTAGTGCTTGCTTATCCGACCTTAACCCTATAGAGCATTTATGAGATATTCTTAAGAGAATATTCAGAGCTCGCCGAGATAATCCACAAAACATCGCATAGCTCGTATAAGTTGCTCTTGAAGAACGGAACAACCTTCTACAACAAAATGTTTACAATTTGTTTAGGATCATGCCCACGCGAATTAAGCTTGCATGAGGGCTAAGGGGGTAACACTAACTACTAACAGAAGCGTAAATAAATAAAAATAAATTAAACATTGTAGATTTTACATTGAAATTTTTTATACAATTTTGCTTATCAGTTGATTTTAAAACAAATAGTTTCAATTTGTTATTTCCAGAATTTATAGTGTTCTTTAATTTCTATGTATTGGTGATTGAATTGCTTTAAAATAAATATTGTTTGATTTCGTATGTTGTTTTTTTTTTAAATTCGCTGTTGGTCATTGACTCGACTAAGCATCTGCACTGTTCAGAGATAAATTTACTGCAAATCTGCTCTATTTTGGCTTTAAGTTCGTTTAATGCCCATTGTGCGTTATTAGGGCCTGTTTCATTTTATGCTATACTATTTCGATGACATTTAGAGGACATTTAGGTAAGGACTGATAGAAGGTCAAAAAAAGACATTTATATTGTCGTTTCCAAACCAGTTGTTTGTGGTTTTGGCGGTATGACAGGTCGCTTTGTCCTGCTGAAAAATATAATTCCTGCCAGCATTTAGTTTTACAATACTTAGTAGTAGGCTATTTTAAAGTATTTGCCGATCAAATCATTACTCGCTTTGGAAATTTTACGGTTCTTTTCACACAGTCTTTGTGAAAAATCTCATGCTTAGTGCGAATAACTCGTTTGCGGCAATCACCAATAGAAATGTCGAATTTTGATTATTCACTTAAAATTACTCGAAACTAATCTTCTTCCAACCAAGAAACTTTAAATTTTACCCAAATGAGACTTTGGTCTTGTTTGAATTGGTTTTGTTTTGCTGTTAACGGTGGCTTTTTTCTTTGCTTCAAAGAAAATATGCCAAAATATTTTAAACTTTGAGTTTATTAAGTTTTTACCTGTAATTTAACCTTATAAAACTTTAATCCACTTTATGTTTTTACTTACGACAGCATTCTCTCGACTTTAACCCAGTTTCATGATTCCATTCAGCTGTTACTTGTCTTAGAGTATTTTTTGTTCGGCCTTTTTTGCAAACTTTTACGAATAATCTCTTATTCCTATCACAAACTAGTTTTGGACAACCCAGGCTTTTACCTTATTTAAATAAGATACTTCCTGTTTCCCCACAATGCTTAATTATATTCCACACTGTCGTTTTACCAATATTAAGTTCATTCGCCACTTCATGGATTGTTTTATTACTGCAATAATTTTTAATCACCAACTCACCAATTTTTAAATTTGTAGAGATATCAAGCAACCTTTGATTGAAAAAATACAGCGATTTTGCACGTATGTTGGAGTGTCCGGCTGCATTGTTTTAGCAGCCTAATTGTTTATTCTTATGTGGTTTTTAGCAGTTACTTCATGTTGACCCATTGCTTAGTTGTCACTAATTTTTACATATTTTAATGATCCTTATGACATTAGTAGATTATGTGGCTTGTATAAAATATTATTGATTACGTTTTGTGATTATATGCCATTTAAAATATTACTTATTTAGCACTAATATCATAACTAATTAAAAAATATTAAATTAACAATCAATCGCCTGAAATTATTATTTATTTTAATTTTTCCCATTTTATAGTTGTTGGAGCTCGTAGTTAGTTGCTAATAATCGAAACAATATGGAATATCTTTTTGGGAGTAGTATTTTTTTCTTTAAAAAATATCTTTCCTTGGCATTTATTCTTTTATCATTTTATGCTGACTCTAATGACCTATATTGTTTAATATTCCATTAAATAATAACTTTGTAAATTTACTGTACAATATAATAGTCAAAAACCTCTTTTTTATACTTATATACCATGAATGTACAATATTTTTTAATAACTAATCAACTCACGAAACACAACATGCGAAAACGCGGAAGTAAAATTCTCTTCCAAAATTACGGAAATTTTCAGAGTCAAGGAGGCTCATTACCCAATTTGCATATCCCCAATTCCAGCAAAATGCAATTTAAATGTTTATAAACAACAAGAAGTGCGTTGTAAATTGGAAATAACACCGCAGACTCAAACGTTTCGAATATTTATCTACTAAGGACGAAATAATCACCGTCCACTGTAATAGGCGGAAAATGTAATTTGTTTTATTAAAGCTAAATGTTTCCTACAAATTTATCACCAGATAGGTACGTGGTGTTGATTAGTCTTCTTTATTTCTTTCAAGGAGGATGTGCAACTTTCCGAACTTAGTTTTTGTTCAATTAATCAAAGGGATGTGCATATCATTACAAACTATCATAATCATACGTGAATTTACCACTTAAAACTATATTTGTCTTTTTTTTACTGCAGATAAAAAAATACTGTTTAGTATGAACAACTCTGATGAAATTTTTCCAATTGAATATTGAAAAATAGTTTTTAACAGGTACTGTATCTTTCGGATCGTTACATCGAAAATAGCAGTATGAAAGTACCTCACAAAATATACCAGCTGTCTCGCAATATTAGTTAATATGCATTTTTACAAATTTTCCAGTTATCTGATTTCATATAATATTCTAGTGAGTCCGTACATGCTGCTATACTGACAATTTTTTGTAGTTTTAGTAAATAACAAACATGTTTTACACATTTTTTTACAGTGAATCCAATGAATCAATTCTAACAGTTTTCTAGGTGTTGAATTTACAAAGACACTCAACTGGAACACCGATACTAAAAACATCCTAGACTGGAGAGAGACTGTGAGAAAGAGAGCTACCTCCTACAAGCATTGTATGGAAATGTTAATAATATTACTCTTCTATATACTTACATTCATCAGGCCAATTGTCGAATAACATATTTATAGAATTCCTACAAACAGACATACAAAAAAAGTAATAAACTATAAATTAAAGTTATAAACCAGGAAGAGTGAGCGGAAATCAGAAGAGTAAGACCAAAAAAGAAGAGGTTAGAAGAGGTTAAAACCGATGTAAGAAAACTAAAAATACAGGACTGGGTGGCAAAGACGAAAAACAGAAATGGGTGGAAAAATTGTGCAGAAAAAAGAAGCCATGGGCCTCCAGGCACGAATAGATGTTATATTTATAAGCTATTTTGCTTGTTCATTGATGGATTGATAACTCTATCACTTCATATTTTGCGCTGTCATCCGATACCTCTACCGATTGGTAATTTATCTCTTGCTATTTTGACCTTGCGGGTCTTCCACATTCTGCTTATGTGTTTATTCCATTCTTTTTTCTGTTAAGCGTCCATTCGTTTATATATTGTAAGTTACATTTTTCTCTAATGTCTTAACTTCTTTTTCGATTTCTCAGCGTATTTTCTGTAATTCTTCTCAGTTCTGATTACTGATGCATATGCTATAATTGGTCTTACACTGGCTTTATAAATTCTTAACTTAATCTCAGTGTTAATAGGTCGGTTTCGTGATATAGTGTTATTAAGGCATCCTGCCAGTCTATTTGCTTTTTGTACTTGATCTCTCACTTCTTTGTTTAGGTCTCAATAGCCTATAACAGTGTAATTCCAAGGTATTTTATATCCATTACTTGTTTAATACTGATGCCATCGATTTCGATTTTACATCTGATTGGTTCAGACATCTAAGACATTAAATTCTTTTGCTCTTACGTTAAATCTGTGGACTAGTGGTTGCAGACTATCTTCATCTTGGGTCATCAATATTGCATCGTCTGCTTTACTTCTTTGTTTTCCATTCTGTATCCTCTCTTTTTTTGACACTTTTGATGATGTCATCCATGAATATTTGAAGAACATAGGACTCAATGACTCTACCTGTCTTATTCCGCTGCCTATGTCTATAGGTTCTGTAAGTTGTCCATCTATTCTGACTTCCATTTTGTTGTTTTGGTAAATGTTTGTCATAATTTTATGATATCTAGGAAAACTTCTATTTTAAATAGAAGATGGATTACACATTTCAATCTTACTCTGTCAAATGCTTTCTGCAAGTCAATCAGACACAGAAATGCTGGTCTATTATTAATTAATCTAAAATTTTTTCAACAGGCTCTTTCCTGTCACTCTTAAAACTCCATCGTGCTACTCCGTGGCACGCTTGTCGTGGTTGGTAACCCTTGTTTATATCACAGGACGTAATTGCGAGTGATATAGTATTTTTTTCATATTCAGCAAGAGAAATTTTTTGTCTATTCCTCGATTTTTAAGAAAGCGGCATTGTAACTATAGTTTGATGATTGTTTGTAGTCGGTAGCGACTAAGAAATATAAGAGTAATGTGTGGTAACAACTAAAAAGTTTCGCTTCAAAAATCTCTCAAGTCTGATTTCACACATGTCATAATAGCTAAAATGTTAAATTTTTTCGTTATTTGAGTACCTGTTTTGGTGTATAATATCATTATCACAGATATTCCTTTGATTCTTCTAAAAATAATGTGTGTAATAGTAATATTTATGGTACATAATAATTTATATTACAGATTGCACATTTACAAAAATAACACATCATAAAATCTTTCGACATTAAGAAAGTGAACTTTTTTCATAACTTCGAAAACGTTATCTTCCATAACCATAGCCATGTCTACGTCCACCACCATAGCCAGCTCCGTATCCTCCACCATATCCACCGCCATAACCGCCTCCATATCCACCACCACCTCCGCCTCCTCCTCCACCACCGCCGCCACCACCGCCACCGTATCCGCCACCATAGCCATAGCCTGCACCTCCGCCATAGCCCCTACCGCCGCCTCTATTGCCGCCCCATGGATAAGCACTGGGAAGAGCGTTGCATTGGGATAATATTAGGATGAGAGCTAATAATGATGAGACCTGTAAGAATAAAAAAAGGTATAAACAAACAAAACAAAGGTTGTATTTGTAACAGGCTAATTGCGGAGCAAGGTAATGTTTTCTCCCAAAACTACCTAATACTTCTGTTGTACCAAATGCACGACTTTTTAAATCTAATAATGTTAGTAAAACGACACTTGTTTCATTTCTTAATAAGGAGGAAATTAATAATTTAGCTTCGACCTTCCATAGGATTTGTGAAAAAACGTATGGTCTGAAACCTAAAATGACCGGTTGGTTATATAATATAATAGTTGTCAGACCCAAGGCCTCTTCGCGTCTCGCCTCGAAAGTGAACAGTCATTGGAGAAGAGTAGTAGCAACAGTAGTTCCAGAAAACCGGTACAACAGAGAAGACTACTTAACGGTCCAAATCGGAAAACCTGCGAAACGGGTCGCGTAACGACATAAACGTAATAAACGGGCGCGAAACCGGGAACGACATACACGGTATCAACGGTGCGTGAATCATAAGGTACTAAAACCGGCAATCTCTGGATATCACACAGGTAAAGTCAGTTTACACACACATAATTACCACTTACATACATTTAAATCCACACCTACCTACACACCCTTACAAGCTCAAACCACACTCTCACCCATACATACACAACCTACACTATCACCTATACATTCACTAACTACACTACAAGCATCACCTACACAACCACCAACAAGGTACAATAATATATCGAGGATACATCATTTATGTTTTCTAAATAACCAACATATAAAATCAGAATTTGGTGTTTATTGAGAGTAAACTAAATGTAAGACCAAATACTTACCATGTCGTGATAGTATTATGAGGTTTTTTTCCTGTTTTTTCCCTCATGATTTACTATGAAATCACTTACTGTAGAATTATACTGTCATCATGGCATGTGGTTGCCTTTTTAAAGACGAATTACATGCTATAATTTAATATAATTTTTGATGGATATATATTAAGTTAAAGTTGATTTCATGTAATCGAATGAACTATCTTACAAAAATGTCGTCTTAGGAACGCAACTCAGCAATATTGGCAATATCATTTTAAAGTCTTCTACTTTTAAATGTATAATATATGTCTGAATTATCAATATAAATGAGTCAGATAAAATTAAATTGTTTATAGTCCGGGCGCTTGCGAAGAAAATCAAAATTGGTACCTCAATGTAAGAGATGTTAGGCGTATGGACACACACAAGGTTACTGTACGAAAGAACCAAGATGTGTCCGCTGCACAGGAAAACATCTAACAGCCAAATGTGAGAAATCCAAGGACGCAAAACCTAAATGTGTACAGTGTGGAGAAGGGCATCCGGCTAACTATAGAGGATGTATCGTGGCAAAGGAAATACAAAAAATAAAAGATAAATATAACAAGAAACAGACCTTACCCAGACAACCACAAAGAATCCATCCAAAATCTGTAGAAAATCCAAAACAAGTAGAAAACAAAACAAGAACTTATAGCATGTTAGCAGTTGGTAAAAGTAACGAAGAAAACTATAGTAGTCAAAAATATCTGAAAATAAAACAAACACTATAGAAAATATTAGAGATATTAACTAACCTGGACGAGCGTATAACCAGAATAGAATATAGCACCAAAGGAGCTATACCTAAAAGACTTGGTAATGGCGGGTAGTTTAGGAATAGTAGAATGGAATGCTAATGGCATCTTGAAACATCAGCAAGAACTACAAGCGATACTAGATATAGAAAAAATAGACATATGCCTCATTTCTGAAACCCATTTTACGAATGAATCATATATTAGATTTAGGGGTTATAAAACTTATCATACTCCTCACCCTGATAATGCAGCCAAAGGAGGTAGTGCAGTAATAATCAAAGAAAATATTATGCACTATCAGGAAATGGGATACAGAACTAAAGAATTTTAGGCCACATCAGTAAAAATTAAATGTAAAACTATGAGGTAATCGTCACAGTGGTTTACAGTCCGCCAACATATGCCATCAAGAAAAATCAATATGTAGATTTCCTGACCAGCCAAGGACTTAGATTTATCTTTGGAGGAGACTTCAATGCAAAACATACGCATTGGGGGTCATGACTGACTACCATCAAAGGGAAAGCATTTTTAGAAGTAATGAAATATATAAAATGCGACGCAATATCAACGGGAAAGCCAACATACTGGCCTACTGACACAAATAAAATCCCAGACCCTATCGACTTCTTTGTAGTCAGAAATATTTCAACAAATTACATAGGGATAGAAGAGGCATTGGATATGAACTCGGACCATTCTTCAATTATTCTCACACTCAGTGACACTGTTATCAAAAAAGAAAGCACCCTAGACTTGTTAACAAAAATACTGACTGGAAAAGTTTCCAGATAGACCTTGAAGAGAAGATTAACCTCTCAGTTCCATTAAGAACCGTTGAACAACTAGAGGCAGAAGTAGAATTACTCAATAAAAATGTACAGCAAGCTGCTTGGAACAACAGCACGAACAGTGTCGAAAGAATTAAAGGAAATAACCACCCGAAAGAAATCAGAGAAATGATAACCTAAAAAAAAACTGAGACGCAAGTGGCATCAGTCTAGAGCACCACTTGATAAAACTAGAATAAATAATGCCACACAAAAATTAAAAAGAGAAATTCAAAAAATTAAAACGAATCGGTTAGCATCTATCTAAGTGAACTATTAAATGATAGCGCTACTGATTACTTATTGTGGAAGGCTACCAAACGATTAAAAAGGCCAATCTTACAGAATCCACCAATTAGAAATACGAATGGTAGCTAGGCAAGAAGCAATATACAAAAGGCCAACAGGTTTGCTGACTACCTAAAAAATACTGTTCAACCAAATGAAGAACAAGAAATAATTAGCTGGGAGCTCCCTGATCAAGATGAAATTGAGATTAGCGCTGTAACTCCAAAAGAAGTATATTTGGAAATAAAAGAAAATATAAATCCAAAGAAAGCTCCTGGATTTGATCTAATTACTGGGGAAGTGTTAAAGCAACTTCCAAGTAAAGCTATAATAAAATTAACACATCTTATGAACGCTTCCTTTAGGCTGAGGTACGTACCAAAGATATGGAAGGTGGCAAAAATTATGACACTAAAACCAGGAAAATCTCCACAAGAAGCTTCTTCATATAGGCCCATTTCACTGTTACCTGTCATGTCTAAATTATACGAAAAATTACTCTTAAAGAGCCTAAAACCGATTAAAGAGGAAAAAAATCTAATTCCTAATTATCATTTTGGGTTAAGAGCAAGCTATTCAACGATAGATCAGGTGCATACTGCATAGAATAACAGATATAGTAGAAAAAGCTCTGGAAGAAGGAAAAGTCTGTTCCGCAATTTACAAAGTGTGGCATATATATATATATATATATATATATATATATATATATATATATATATATATATATATATATATATATAAATGTATATATATATATATATATGTATATATATATATATATATATATATATATATATATATATATATCCGACAGATACTTTCAAGTTAAATATGAATAAGCATATTCAGAATTAAGAGAAGTTAAAGCTGGAGTTTCACAAGGAAGTGTCCTGGGGCCAGTGCTATACTGCTCTATACCAGCGATATTCCATCATTAGAAGCTAACACAATTGTGACATTTGCAGACAACACATGCATTCTAGCAGTCGGGCAAAACCACGAGGATGCAGCAACCATGCTACAGAACTCTGTTGAACAAATTAACATCTGGACCAGGCGATGGCGTATCAAATTGAATGAAACAAAATCTGTTCATGTCAATTTTACTATCAAAAGAGAACAACGTATCCCAGTTAGTATAAATAAAAACCAAATACCTTATGCAAATACGGCAAAATATTTGGGTATGACATTAGATTTCAAGCTACGTTGGAAAGCACATATTAAGAAAAAAAAAAAAAAGAGGAATTAGAAATTAAGTTCAGAAAGATGTACTGGTTGATGGGAAAAAATCCACTCTGTCTACTTATAACAAATTGTAATTATATAAGCAAATCCTTAAACCGATATGGACATATGGGATACAGCTATGGGGCTGTACAAAAGAAAGTAACATCCAAATTATACAACGATATCAGAATAAATTATTAAGAAACATCGTTAACGCTCCATGGTACTTCAGAAACTGTGATCTTCATCGAGACCTCCAGATGGATACGGTTATCCAGACAATAAGTAAGTTTGCCGAGAGTCATGAACAAAGGCTCTCCAACCACGTTAATGTCGAGGCCATCAAACTCCTAGACAACGCCAACCAGATAAGAAGACTTAAGAGAACGAAGCCGTTTGAGTTACTGCTATAAATGAGTGAAAGTGAAAAAGCAGAGCAAAGTGCGGCTAAAGTGTACACGTTAGCTAGTAGTACTGTAATGTATTAGAGCCTAAGGAATATTGCTGAATGTAACTTTAGATACGTTTTTTTGTAATATTTTGTATATAGAACTAACTTGCTTATTGATTAGAGTGAATGATAAGATAGCAATAATCATAACATTCCTGTTGGAGTTTTATTAAATAAAAAAAAGATAAAATTAAATTATTAGAAGAATTTTTCGCCAAGTAACAAAAAACTATTATTTTTTTTGATTTCCTAATGTTTCTATTTTGAGAATAATTTCCCAAGTGGAAATTGAAACATCAATAAACCTATTTTACACTTTAATTGTGGCCTCTCACTGTATATAGAAAGAGTTTGGAGCTGTAGAGAACAAGGAAGCTAGTCTACAATGATCATATATTACGGAAATGTTGTTACAAGAACGGTTATTTATAAAGTTCTATATGTGAGATCGAAAAGAGGATATCAAAGAAAGCCCTGTCTTGACAGAATCGATGGGATACAAGAAGATCGACAGTATGTAAGGATCGAATTTTATGGATCGACAGTATGTAAGGATCGAATTTTATGGAACGAAACAAAAAAAAAATTAAAAGTGTAAGTATAAAAATAATCTTAATAAATGCCCCTTTGCATAAAAAATAACTTTATAACAAACCTTATTTGCGACATCCTTTTAAAAATAAAAAATAATATCCTCTAACTGAAGTGATGACGAAGAAAATGGTTGAATAAAACAACGACATATTAAAAGTAAAATATACGAGAAAACGAAACAGAAATAAAATAATAAACCAATAAATACGAAATTTACAAAAAAATGAATCATGAATAAGCAATTAAAATGTTCTAAATTATTGAATAACATTACTTACAACCACTGCAATAAACCCCCTCATTTTACACTCCTCTTTCTTCGCTGCCGAGTCGACATAGACACAAAATAAATGAAATGAAATTAATTTCACAGCTTGTTGATTTGCTTATATATAGGTAAAAATCGCCTATAATAAACCAAAGTCAAGGATTCGTCTCGATTTTTTGTACTACTCTAGTGCAAAAAAGTGGAAATTACGTTTCTTTGATTGTCTGTAATTGGTTTCAGTCAAGAGTATTGACTTTTGGTCTGAAAGGGACAAAAAACTACAAATTCAAGAGTTCTTAAAAGATATGTAAGAATTAAATAATAACTTTTAAGAGGTTTATTTCATGTGTTTTGGAAAATTTTATACGGATATTGAACAAGGTCTTTATTATCTGCACAAACAAAGTGATGACTCAAACATCATTACAACATACAGTGTTAAACGAACAAATTCCTTTGAAGGGCCTTATGTCTTATAGAGATGAAGCTGTTGTTATAATTTACTCATTTATATATATTTTTTACTTGTTGAAACGTTTGCCAATCAAGCAATTACGAAATAATTCATTTATTCTTCATTATGTTTTTTTTTATATTTTCAAATTGTTTTTCCTTTTCCTCGCTTTTAATTGTACAAACGTACAAAAAAATTTGTGAAAACTTTGTTTAGCTAATACTGCCCAAATTTTTTTAATTTAATAGGGTTTGGTGACGCTCAAGTTGCAATGGGAAAAAAGTTAATTTTTAATTTAAAAATTTAAAAGTTAATTAAAAAAAATTAAGTCACAAAGCAATTAGAATTAGGCGGAAAGCACAAATTTATATTACATTTTTCACATATTACTTTTGGCACAGCTTGGCTTCCCGGGTTCTTGCAACGATCGCGCTTTTCTGAAAATTTAGGCCAATGGCCTATTCCGTCTTTCTGTATGTTTTTCTCCGGTAAAGAAGCGATAGGTCCTTCCTTTTCTGCTCTATTTCTTACTAATATAGATAAACTAAGCCTTCCTCTCTTCTTGAGCCCCTCTTTTCGCTCTTGACAAAGGCAAGCGGCAATAGACGCTTTGAAATCTAAACACTTAGTTTATTGTTTTTTCCTATACCAATTAACTGGGTCTCTTTTATACTGTAACCAAATCTACCACTACCAAATGAGGTACCACTTTTTAGAACGAATCCTACTTCTATATAAAGCTATCAACGAGTCCATTAAGTCCACTCCGCCCAGACATTTATTTTAAAACGTTACAATGTTAGGACATTCCACAAGAATGGTTTCGTTCTTTGTTTTGTCCCATCTGTAAACTTGACTTGTCGAATACGTGCCTACAAACGAACTCCGACACTCCGGAACTCCAGTAAATGCACCGGCTTGTTGTCGTACCATTTGACTATTCTAAAGGTTATTCCTTTTTTCTTGTAGACAAGTTTTTCGAAACTCCTCCTTCCGTTCTTTTTCATATCTTTGTCGGTAGAGAAATTACATCCTTTCAATCTTTTAGGATGCACCGTACCTACATAGAGAATACCCAACTTGTCTAGTTCAATTTGCAATTGCATACTTGTAAACCAGTTATCAAAATATATCTTAGAGGAGAGAGTGTTGTACCTTTGGGCAAATTTTATGTCGTTTGGCCCAAAATGTTTAAAAAATGCTTTATAGCGACCATTGAAACATACAGAAATAGATACAACCTTTATCTATAAATGACAAAGTATAGGTCTACGGATTCGTTTCAGTTACCTTTTAAAAAGCTTTTAAATTTTTTGACAGGTTGTCCAAAGGTACGACACTGTGTTGTACCTTTGTCCACATTATGTTGTACCTGTGGTCCAGAGAACAAATTACCTTCGATTAAGAAGAAACAACACAAACGAACGGAATCTTATTTATTACATGAATTATAAGATAACAAACATGATTACTTTACATTGTATGTATCAAATTTAACATTAAAGGACATCATATTTTGTTGGCGTTGTGATGTTTCAACGAAATCTGGCGAAGGCAGTTTTTTTATTATGTCGCCTTCGGAGACACAAGAGACTTCCTCATCTGAATAGACAAATTTATTGTTTGCAATAACTGTTTTTAAATATTTGACAATGTATTCGTCATCTAAAACCTTAACTATCTTGGCAACATAGTCTGCAATATTCTTTTTACTGGCTAATTTTACGAGAACAAAATCACCTTCTTTTAACTTAGAAGAGTTCAGTTTTTTGTTGCTGTAATGAATAATTTTCATTTTTGTTTTCCAGAAAAGTTTCTAAATCCTCGTCACTTGAATCCTTTGTTATATTTTTCATCTCTTCATCAGATTCATCTGAACTATCACAGAGAACCTTCCTTTTGACTGACTTTGGCTTTTTCACCTTTTCACATTTGCAATAGTTACTCTTTCTCCGGGGTGTCTGTCAAAATTCTTGTTTTACCACGCTTTCGTCCTTTTGAGAAGTCTTTCGAGCTACCGCTTTGGGGAATGGGCGCACTACAAACGGGCTATTGAAGTCAGCGTTATTTGCCTTGTTGTCATTAGACTGCAGTGGAAGTGCCGGTGTCAAGTTTGATATTGGTAGATTTGCGGATAGTTGAAGGCTTGATAAGCAAGATGCCGTATTAGGATTCTCTTCTGATTCTGGATTTGGGCGATCTGTTACATAGGACGACAGATATTCGTAGTCGCCAAATATATTTTCATTAACAGGCCATATCCCTGTTTTTTCAAATCCTTTGACAATGTTTGCAGGGGTAAATGCTTTTGCAAATGCCTTGCTTACGAGTTCAGCTACGTCATACAAGCTTATAGGACGTCCAGGATGGGTCATCATCCACTCATTAGCTATGGTGTTGTAGTAGGTTTTTTATGGTCCAAAAACAGTCCTGTCAAGAGGTTGAGTTCTGTGCGAGGTGTGTGGCGGCAACGTTAATAGCACAATATTATTTTCCTTCGCCAAATCAATCACGGAAACTGCAATATGGGACTCTGATTCTCGAGTATTAGTAGCACTTTTTTTGCTCTCTCGGCTTAACGTGGGCTATAAAATACTGCAAGTAGTGTAAAAAAAGCTTCTCGTTTGACCATCCTGATGGATTTGCGCCTCCAATTGAACCCGGTGGTGCACCATGTAACATGTGGTCCTTGAAAAATACGCTAGGGAATATCAACATGGGCGGCACATGGTTACCGATGGCATTAAGCGCAGCAATCAAAGTTACATTGATCCCTCTTTCTCCGGATGTCATACTACCCAGTTGCTTTACACCTTTCAAGGCTATTATCTTAGGTGGGGCATAGACTGAAGAATTCCCGGTTTTATCTAAATTATAGATATTGGCAGGGAAAAACTTATAGCGTGACATTACTGTTTTAAGATTGTTGAAAAAAGCTTGGATATTTTCTTTGTTGAAACTGGTTGACCTTGCCAGGCTTGTAGCCTCGGGTTTCCTTAACGACAATGATGGATTCCGATTCATGAAGTGTCTTACCATTCTGTGCCTGCAGTTGCATTTGAAGTCTAATTGTCTGGTGTTTTTATCTTGTTTCCACGTGCGTAGGACGTTCGGAGTTTACATGAATTCGAATATGATTAGATAAGGTTGATCGACAAATATCATATTTTTTGGCAGCTTGTCGAACCGGAATCTTATTTTCGAGGACGTCTTCGACAGCTTTCTGCAAAGCACCTACATCCACTTTGTCTCTTTTTATTCCACTTTTGCTTCGTGGTATTTTTTCTGCAAAGAAGTTTACTTGTTATTTAAGTAAAAAAGCATTAAAGTTCAATTTTGTAGAATTTATTAGCCGAGTGCAGTGAGGTTAATAAATTACATGAGCGATAAAAATTGCCTTAATGCCGCGATGCATATTAAAGCAAAGAGACCAGTGAGCTTCCTCTGATTTAAAATTTATTTATTTCCTATGCATTAAAAACACACATCAGTGCCGATTTCGCCTTACTTTAGTATCTACTTCCAGTGAAATTATAGATAAATTAGAAAAAGTAAAATGTTTTGTCTTGTTGTACCTTTAATGTAATGTACCAAACGTAATGTCCCAAGGTACAACAATGTTTACGACTACCCAAACACATTAATTTTTTAAGGTTATGTAAATTTTATTCATTTGTAAACACAAGTTTTAAATAGCAAACATGGCATATTTCTTAGCTGGGAAATTATAGATGAAACCAGCCACAACTTCGTCGGTAACACACCGACTCTTTATGTTCTCGCTAATTATTTACTTTTAACACGAAAAATTCACAAGTCTTCTAAATTCCAGAGTCTTTATATTTATGAAGCGAAACTATTGTACCGACCTCAAGTGGTCAATAGAAGAACGTTAAAGCAAAAATTCTTTCCAACATGGAGAAAACAACAATTTTAACGACAGTGTCCAGAGGTACAAGCGCTCAAAAATACAACACTCTCCCCTATGATAAGCACTTCTTGAAATTGTTGTGGCCAATCTAAGAATCCATTTCCGCTGACTCCAACATTTGGTAAATATTCTGGATGCTCTTCTTTATCAGTATACAGTTAAAAATTATATAAATTTCCATTGGTATCGCATAGAAAAAACGCTTTATAGCTCCACTTTTTTGGTTTGTTTTTTATATACATTTTTAGACTATGTTTTCCTTTGAAAGAAGTAACATGTTTATCCACTGATCGTTTTTCTGTGATTGGAATTTTCTGAAAATTTGCTATACCTGGTTCTAAAAGCGGTTTGATTTTGTATAATTTATCTGAGCGTTTTAATATACTTGATTGAAGTATGCGGGTTTTCAGGTCCTGGCAGTAAACCACCGTTCCAAGGTTGAATTGGCTGTGCAGAACGACTGGTAATTCGTTTTCATGTGATATTCTGATGATTGGGTATGTCATTTTCGTCGTTATTGTCATCCTTTTTTTCATTATCATCTTCCTGGTTCTCATTCTTCTTCTTCTTCTTCTTCTTTAAGTACCATCTCCCCGACGAAGGTTGGCAATCATCATGGCTATTCTGACCTTCGAGGCAGCTGCTCTGAACAATTGCCTTGAGCTGCAACCAAACCACTCTCTCAGGTTCTTTAACCAGGAAACGCGTCTTCTTCCTACGTTTCTCCTACCCTCTACTTTTTCTTGAATTATGAGTCTCAATATGTTGTATCTTTCGCCTCTCATCACATGTCCGAGATATTGCAATTTCCTTTCTTTTATTGTATTTTCCATTTCCCTCTCTCTGCCTATTCTCCTTAACACTTCTGTATTCGTGACTCTATCTACCGATGGAATCCTTAACAATCTTCGAAATGTCCACATTTCAAACGCGTTAAGTCGATTTATCGGAGTAGAGGCAGACCACGACTGAGATGGAGGGACGGTGTGGACGAGGACGCAAGGAAAATCGGCGCGGCAAATTGGCAACGGTTGGCGATGAACAGAAACGACTGGCGAAATAGACTGGGGAAGGTCAAGGCTCAACTAGAGCTGTAGCACCACTGATGATGATAAGTCGATTTATTGTATTGCGGTTTAATGTCCATGATTCAGCTCCATAGTAGAGTACACTGTGTACATAACATTTAATTAGCCTTATTCTGAGGGCCAATGTCAGATCTTTGCTGCATAAAATCTTTTGCATTTTCACGAAGTTGGCACGTGCTTTTTCAATTCTGACTCTTATTTCTGCAGTATAATCGTTATTTTCTGTGATTATCGTTCCCAAGTAAGTATATCTTTTTACTCTTTCAATCTGCTGCCCGCCTAGCGTTAATATTTCGTTTGTATTGTTGTTCTTGCTAATTTTCATGAATTTGGTTTTTTTGATGTTAAGAGAGAGTCCGTATTCTCCACTATATCTTAATATTTTGTTCATTATTCTTTCTAAGTCTTCCAAGTTGTCGGCTAATATGACTGTATCATCGGCATACCTAATGTTATTAATTAAACTTCCGTTCACTTTTATGCCGACTGTCTCGTTTACCAAAGCTTCTTGTATGATTTCTTCGGAATAAGCATTAAACAATAACGGCGACAGTATGCAACCTTGCCTGACCCCTCTCCTTATCTCCACTTCTTCTGACACTTATCTCCGAATTTTCACATTTGATCGTTGGCTGTAGTATAAATTTAATATCAATGTTACATCCCTCACATCCAGATTCTTGTTTTTGAGTACTTCTACAAGTCGGTCATGTTTTACCTTATCGAATGCCTTGTTGTAGTCTATAAAGCATACATAAAGATCTCGATTAACATCCAAACATCTTTGGGTCAGCACGTTAAAAGAAAATAGTGCCTCTCTTGTACCCACTCCATTCCGAAATCCAAATTGGGAATCACTACTATCCATCTCCAGCTTAGCGTGTATTCTATTATGGATGATTTTTAGCAGGGTTTTTAAGGTATGTGACATTAGACTGATCGTTCGATAATCACTACATTCTTTGGCATTTACTTTCTTTGGTAGACAAATAAATGTTGATGTTAGCATTTGACGTGGAATGATTCCTGTGGAATAGATTGTGTTCAGTAACTGGACTAAAAGATCTATGTTTTTTTCATTGACCAGTTTTAGCAATTCACTTAGTATTTTATCTGGACCAGCAGCTTTATCATTTTTCATGGACTTTACTGCATGCATAACTTCTGACTTTGTTATTTCAGGTCCCTCGTCTTTACTCTGATTATCTTCATATATATTTTCCTGTCTCTGGTCATAGAATAATTCCTCTATATATTCTTTCCATCTTCCTAATTTGTGTTCTGTCTCCACTAAAATGCTTCCTTGTTTGTCCAATAGTATGCTTCAGATTTTTTGTTTTGCTACCCCAGCTAATTCTTTAACTTTCTTATGGAGATTGAAGTTATCATATTTGTTTTGTAAGTCTTCTATTTCTTGGCATTTTCCAGCGAAATAAGTCTCTTTAGCTTGTCTTATTTTCCTTCTTATTTGATCAAGATTTCTTGTGTCATCCAATCTCCTTTCTTGCATCTGGTTGTTGTAAGTTCTCTACGACTTGGTTCGATAATTGCATTTTTAAAGAATTGCGACTGTTGTTCTACATCACCATCAATTGATTCCGGTATGGATTCTAGAACTAAAACAACATTTGCTAAACTACGTGAAGAATTTGAAAATAGGCTTTATTATTGTTTATAAAACAACGGAACCCACTTTAAATATTTACTTACTTGACATTTTTAGCAAATTTGTAGTTCAACAAAAACCTCATTAAATTTTCTATTCAAGCCAAAGTTTCACAATTATTGCTTCATCCTGTATAATTATTATTTATACCATTGGATAGCATTTCTTATAGTCTTTATATTGATGTATCACAAGTAGGGGTTTGCAATTTAAACTTTTATGGTTTTGGTGGGTCCTAGGGGGTTGATGGGGGAGAGATCTCTTTTATGTCATTTTAGTTCCCCCTTACCATCCTATAAACGGTCTTGAGCATTTTTCGATATCAGCTTACTTTCGTGAGATATAGCCCATTGTAAGTTTTAAAATTGACACACTGTACATAGTTCACACAACATATGTAGTTCACAAGGGTACAAGGAGAGGGTTATCGGTCACAATTTGGAAAAGAAAAACAGGATCTTGCTACTGCATTCTTTATTGAATCCATACACGTCACCAGTTTATTTTAAATTAGTTAAATGAGTTAACATTAATAGAGAAAATCAGAAAGAATAACTTACAAGAATATGTTCCTCTAAAAAGATGAAGGCGAAGCAAAAGTTTTAACTCAGCAACCATAGAATAAAACAATGTTTTTTAAGAAAAACAGAGTTATTTTCTGTAATTTTCTCTATTACCAGTATCAATCACCGTCCATTGTCCTACTAATGTCTTTGTTTTATGTACTCTATTGAGGGACGTAATGTTATGGCTTAAATTCTATGGGTAAAAAAGAGAGTGGAGAACCAGCGGACAAACTTTATTAAACAATTAAACAATCTAATTTTATTTTCGATTTAACTCTAAGCTGTTATTATACGTAAGTCCGTCAGTACAAATATACAAAAATCCCATTTTATATAAATATTTCAACAAATCGTATAAAAACTTGTTGATTCATTAAGAGGTATCTTCGCTTTTAAGATCAAATTAAGCGTGAAGGTTTAATACTGAGAATTTGTTCAACTCTTTATGAATGGATTGCTAATTTATAATCAATAACTTATCGTTATAAAGTCAGAATTAATTCTATTTAAACTTTATTAAAGTATTAGCATGTATTAGTTTACACCTAATATAAGTCATAGTTCAAGTCGCGGGTGCATTTCCTGCTCCAATAGGCGCAGAACATAAACCATATATACCAACAATAACGGATTAATAGGAAGTCGGAGACATATCATCTACAATTTATACACTATATATACCTATGCAACACACAAATATTAATCTACGTAAATACACATTACACAAACATATAATAGGTACCCACAAACATATAATAAAAACTGTTTGTATACACATTTTTGCAGAATTTTTAAAATATTTTTTTTTGAAAACGATTTCCGAAAACGAAAACGAAAACCATTTAATTTTCATTACAATTAATTGTGCCTTAATCCTCACACCTCGTGTGTAGTTGCTAGATCCACCATCAGACACCTCCCCAGGTGGCGGATAGGGGAATTCCCCTTAGATATGGGTGGTACTGAGGAGATGAAATACTCGGGGTGGACCAAAACTAGCACATGGAAATGAGTAGCAGCCTGTTCATTACTATGTTAAATGTAGAAGACTTCTTCGAAAGAGTTTAATACGGGCACTTTTAGGCGACAATTGCCATATTAGATTGATACTGCTAAAATACTTCGTTGGCGAGGACAACGGGAAACCACCCCATTATACACCCTAGTAAAGTCATTATGGCATCGATTAGGGAAACGAATAATATTACTAATCATTGGCTGCGGAACTCAAGATCCGACAGGAGAAGAAATACACATTTAAACCACCGAGCTCCCAGGTCGCCGAAATCCATGTGAACAAAACATCACCAGACATAAGGTGAAAATGATGAACCCGTGTAGAATAGCTATATGTAATGGGACAACTTTATATGAAATCTATTATCTGAAATTGACAAATTAAATATTGCTATCATGTGGGTGAGCGAACCCAGATGGCCAAATATAGGGAATTTCATAACAAACGGATACGCCATGTTCGAATAAATCCATTCGATCATGTAAAAACTATTTATCAATATTTTTAATTTAGTTTAACTTTACTTTTGACAAAAATTCACCCACTGTGTAAATATATAAATGACAACATTGTCAACAGTGCTTAGTGTTATAGTGTTTGTGCGCTTAAGACTTTTACAAGAAAGACTCACCGAAAAATCAGGCACCCCGCCTACAACCCAGAGCGAATTTAGACGGGGATGAAGCAAATCTCTGATTGGCAGAAGTCGTCAAAAATCCGTCAAGGATTTACTCCTCGCAAAGTTATAAAGTGCTCTCCAAATCTGTCAAAGATTTGTCCCGCTTTTAGTATACAGCAATACTTATAATACAGTAGTGCCCTTTTTGTATAAGTGAAAAGTGTTTGAAGTTTACACATAGTTCTCTGGGTAGCCTTTGACACATGGTTGCCACATCTCCACATCTCTTAACAGGATCTTCGTGATAGTGACTTTAATGGACAATAACTCGCACATAGATGTTTTGAAATACTTGTTAACTAGTAAGTAGTATTTAGTAGAAGGAATTTTGTTTAGTTTTTATGTACATATTTGTACTGACTTTATTTATGCTATTTGTTTTTCTCTCTTTTTCTCTTTAATAAATCGTTTTGTACCTTTGGATAGTTTTTTGAACCGTTAGTGTTTAAGACATTTTTATATTATAGGTAAGAGCTCTCATATTTTGTATCCAGCAATCTATGTTATACACTCTCTCTCATTCAGGACATTCTTCATGTTTGTCCTATTGTGTAGATACTAATTGCCGTTTGTTTTTCTGAAAATCAATATTTATGCATTCATCCCGATATCAGACAGAGTAATCTTAATACAGCTAAATGCCAAATCTGTAAATATAAATATAATCTAAGTTTGCGCTTCCACTGCTGACACAGATGAGCAGAAAATTGAAAAATTCCACCATTAAATAAAAAGGTGCTAAAAAAAAATAAAGAAACACTAAACAAAAATAGTTATGGGAGACTTTTACGCTAAAATTGGACAGAAGGTAACGTAAAACACCACAGGAAACTTTGGCTTGTGAGCGAGAAATCAAAGACGTGAACGTCTAATCGAATTTTTTTAAGAAAATAACTTCGTCATTACAAATACTTCGTTTCAACTTATCGACGACGCCAGAAAGGCATTTGTACATGTGCAAATCTCCTCAAGCTGGACAATGAAGTCAAATAGTACGGAATCAAATAGCTTACATCTTAATAAACTACCGATATAAAATATTACATAGCTCAATTATCATTCCGTTTGATTTAATTGAATTGCTTAGGCATATATTAAAATCAAAACAAAAAAATAATCTTCCATTATCAATATATACTTCGAATATAGATCAATATTTTGATATTATCGAATTACAAGACTATCAACTAGACACAAGAATTGTGTTTATCTTAAATATTCCTTTAACTGGTGGAGAATAATATACTTTATATCGTCCCTATCCAATACCAATACTGTTTAATCGAACAGGTCTTCATTTAATATTAACAACAACACATAAATACATTAATTACTATTTAAATGGGAATACGCCACAATTAAAGGTTAAAATACGTTTATTGACGTTTCAATTTCCACTTCGGAAATCGTTCTCAAAATACAAACATTGTAAATTAAACAAATTTTGTTTTTTTGTTGTATTTTAACCTTTAATTGTGGCTTATTCCCATTTAAATAGTAATTAATTTAAAATGCCACAAGAAAATAGCTTCAGAACATAAATACATTGCACTAAACGATGATTCATTGTTACACCTAGTCTTGAGTCATGCAAAAGCTTGCGAGATCGGATCAAGATCTGTACCCCATTAACAGCGATGTTATATGCGAAGCCAAACTCCTGCTGCGACAAGAGCGCCTTCCCAGATCGTGCCAGACTTTGCCAAAGTAGTGTTGGCCAAAGATAACAACGTCCAGAAAATCAACACGACCTTTGGCTCATAATAGTTTCTGACCCACTGCCTATTACCATTGAATACGAGTCCAGAGACCTCAAATCGGAGATCATCCACACCAACCATGTGTTTAAACTACAGCCCATGAATAATGCCTTTATTGGTCGTACAAGAGTATATTCCCAAAAATTGATCGACGTCCATGACAATGTTCACTACAATCACTTCCCAGATAAGATCCATCTTCCCGACTTAAAACCACTGAAGCTTAGCAAGATCAATACTGAAGACCTCTAGATATCCCATCACAAACTCAATCAGTATTCTGAAGAACTCGACAAAGTAATCAATGAACCATTCGTCAACAAACATCTCAGCTGGTTCATGATCTTAACAATAGTCGCCATTGTGACTCTTATTGTTCTTTACATCACATTTTAATGCAAATCCAAGAGAAGAGAAGATGCAAGATGGGAATTGGCAATAACAATGACAATGATAGCCTTCTCCAGCAAGACACTCAGAGACAGCCTTTGTCAGAAAATGGAAGAAAATCCTACCAAGACGAAGACCCAGTATCCACCTAAGCGACTCCATAAACGAAGAAGAGCAGATCCAACTAAATGCCAACAAACAGACAGTATAAAAGTTGCTGCCACGTACCAACTTTCTTTTAAAAGGGGGAGCTGTTCTATGCATTGTACCAACCAAGGGAGCTGTTTTATGCATTGTACTAACCAAGGTTACTTATAACGACGATTCCCAGGGTATGAGGTTTCAAGTTCCAACTACCAGAGTCGATAAGTATCCCTGCACATGCAGTATCAGCAGAGTCAACGAGACCCGAGGTTTTTACACGTTCCCACTGAGTCAGCAGTCACCAATATTATAAATTAATTTGTCGTTCTCTATATTAACTCATTATCATTTTATTTGTAGCACGTTGCTTTGCTCTTTGTATTTTCAAAAAAAAATTGTTGTTTAAAAAGTCGAAAAAGTGTTTCGTGATACAAAATATGTATAATTATGCCTTTAGTCATTACAAACTTACTTTTTCTGAAAATATTTTATAATAAAATAAAAACGATTTACTCTTTTTTTTAGTTAGTCATTAATAGTCTAGAAGTACCTATTAAATAAATATGATAAAAATTAAAAGTAATTTAATGATACACAGTTTTAAGAGAGTGATTCAGATCCACTTATTGTTCCAGACATTGAACTTAACTTTTTTTATTGTAAAGTAAAAAAGGTGTTTAAAAATATGCTCGTTAAGGTCATTAATAGTGTATGAACAAAAAGCCAAGGTTAATCTATAGTTTAGTCCGTCGGTTGAATCTTCTTATTATTAAATACATAGGTTTGCATTTGTATAAAGTATACAAGAAGCACAAACTGTATTAAATTATCTAATTAAAAAACTTTCGAAATAATATCGTAACTTGGGGCAATACTGACACAGAATTCACGTTTTTTTAATATGACAAATTTAAGTTTATTAGTTTATAAAGGAATATTTATTAGCTAAATAAATATTTTTTATTTAGTAAAGAAATAACATGGCTTATAAAGAAATAAAGACTTTAGAAAATTTATAAAACAATATATGTATGGTCTTTAAATGATTAAAGCGTGTATCAGTCTTACATATTCCATAACAACACCGCTTCGTTGTTGCTGTTGGTAGAGGTATCATAATAATAATCGATTAAAAAATTGATTTGCTAATTGTGGCACTTTATTTTTTTTTAATAACTAGACTTTCTTTGGTATTCTTAATATTAATTACCTATTTATATTACTCACCTAACCTGTTTGTTAACAAAATGTCTGCTCGAAAAAAATGGCTGACATTATTTTGTGACGAAAAGTCCTATGAGTACCTATCAAATTTGTGTGGCCATAGCCTATTTGATTGCAGTTTTATAGTGAGTTTCTCTCTTTATTTCATATTTGAGTAAAAAATGTTGACTAAAAAAGAAGAACCTATTTCTTTTTAATTAAAAAAAAAACATATCTGTACTCTAAATTAAAACAAATTTTTGACAAATGTATTAAATTATTAGCTGTCTCATTTCTCAGGTCATTTTCCAAATTTCAATTATTTTTTAATGTATTTTACAAGGCAGATCAGGAGTAAATTTTTAAATCCGCCCATTGTATTTTCGGTCATTGTAGCGAATCAATAGAAAATTATCAACAACGTAATTCGCAATCTTGCACTTCTGCATAGTCAAAAAATTAGGGAAACGGTCTATAATCCCAGAGGTACTTTTCAGTGCGTCATTAATTATGACGTCATAGAATGAATTAGGTGTGTCGAGAATTATTTCATATAATTATTGAAGAATCTGACAGATGCCAGGATCGTACTTAGCCACAGGGGTTAATCCCGTATATAAATAAAAAGTAAACAATATTATTTATTAAATTTATAAATATGGAAACATTTAAAATTGACGACAAAATTTTATTGAATTTTTGTATCTTCTTCTTCTCAAAGGGCTGTCTGCGCGTCGAAAGTTAGCAATCATCACAGCGATTTTTAATTTTGAGACAGCGGCTCTAAATAAGTCGTTATTACATGAGTTACGTCTCTTTCCTATGGATCTTTTTTCCGGATTTTGTCTTCAGTCTCCTCACTCAATTTTCTTCAGTGTCCACGCTTCCATCCCGTATTATAATACGGATAGCACGTTGCACCTCAGCAGTCGTATTTTTACCTTAAGGTTTAAGTTTCTACAGCAGAAAAGCCTCTGTATTCTTGAAAATGCGCTTCTGACCTGTTTGATTCTGATTCGTATTTGTTGAGAGCTGTCATTGTTTTCATTAATAGTTGTATCTAGGTATTTAAATTCTCTTACTATTTCAATAGGCTGATTCTGTACATATATCTCACGAATGTCCTGAGTTGTCTTTGTTATTATCATATATTTCTTGCTCTGTTGAGTGATGGTCCATATTCTTCTTCGCTTACTGCGGTCACCTAATTAAGAAGTATCTGTAGGTCTTCATGTGATTCGGCTAAAAGAACTGTATCATCATCGTATCTCAGGTTATTAATGATTATGTCATTAATTCTAATGTATACGTTTCGTTAATCCATTGCCTTACTTAATATGTCTTCCAAGTATATATATTAAATAATACTGGTGTATGTATACACCCTTGTGGAATAACTCTTTGTACTTCTATTTCTTCTGATGTTATGTCTTCTATTCTCACTACTGCTTTTTGGCCATAGTATAAGTAACACAAAAAGGACTGTTTTCAAAAATTTATTAGGTAACTTAAAAATTAATTACATAAATAAAATGTAATTCTAATCATAAAAACTATTTACTAACTAATGCGTAATAATAATAGTTTATTGAAAATACTGAAAAGTAGAATTTGAATATCAGTGTAATAGAAAATTATAGAAAAATAATGCCAGTGGAGAGTTTCCTTAAAGATATATCCTTAGACCAATTCATGGTGAAATATTTCGGTCATAACCTAACAAAACATTAATTAAAGAGGTGCCAGTCAGATTTGGATATAAGAATTGGATGATAACTGGTTCCACTGGATATGATTATGGTTTTCACGTTTGTTGCGAAAAAAAAAAACGAATGATATTGAAGATAATAGAAAAATACCACTTGGAGCTAAAGTGGTAATTGATCTATTGAAATACCGGCCTGAACCATCTAGAAATTAAATTAGATCAGGTCATTGGATGAGGACTCAGGAGTTTCCTGTGTTTACAACGTTTTGAGCAGAGATAAGTATTTATAAATAACAAAGTTTGTTCATCTCGCGGATAATGTCAAAATAGGCGATTCTACAGTTTGTATGTACAAAATTAGACTTTTAGCAGATAAAATTATAGAAAAATACTGCCAGTGGGGATGTTTCCATAAAGTTATTTCTTAGACAAATCCATGGTCAAATATTTTGATCATAACCTAGCTAAACAGTTAATTAGAGAGAAGCCAGTCAGATGTGAATATAAGAATTGGGTGATAACTGGTTCCACTGGATATGATTATGGTTTTCACGTTTGTTGCGAAAAAAAAAAACGAATGATATTGAAGATAATAAAAAAATACCACTTGGAGCTAAAGTGGTAATTGATCTATTGAAATACCGGCCTGAACCATCTAGAAATTAAATTAGATCGGGTCATTGGATGAGGACCTAGGAGTTTCCTGTGTTTACAACGTTTTGAGCAGAGACAAGTATTTATAAATAACAAAGTTTGTTCATCTAGCGGATAATGTCAAAATAGGCGATTCTACAGTTTGTATGTACAAAATTAGACTTTTAGCAGATAAAATTATAGAAAAATACTGCCAGTGGGGATGTTTCCATAAAGTTATTTCTTAGACAAATCCATGGTCAAATATTTTGGTCATAACCTAGCTAAACAGTTAATTAGAGAGAAGCCAGTCAGATGTGAATATAAGAATTGGGTGATAACTGGTTCCACTGGATATGATTATGGTTTTCACGTTTGTTGCCGAAAAAAGGAAATGGTACTATTAAAAAAGACCACTTGGAGCTAAAATAGTAATTGATATTTTGAAATAGTTGCCTGAACCATCTACAAATGAAATTTTTTCGATAAACATTTCATGACATATCAACTAATGATATATCTGAAACAAAAAAATGTAAAGGCAACAGGAACTATAAAATGTCCAGTAATCGAGAAAGCTAATGAAGAAAAATGCATATGATTATAGATTTGACAAAACTAATGAAATTTTGTGTGTGAAATGGTATGACATTAGTGTTCTATGTTCTATGGTGAAAAAACTATGTGTATTGAATGGTGTTTTGAAAAATAACATACACATACCTAATGTCCCCATTACAGGACGCCCTTATATTTCAAAATGTTTTGAAAAAAAAAAAATATTTTTTTGAACATAATAAATGTAACCCAAACGTCAAAATTGGCGAATCAAACGAAAAACGGTTGAGTATCAGCCAACAAAATCGTCATCTGAATAGTCAGAATCCGATTCATTTAAATCGACAATTACTGGAACTATGGGGTTTATGTCAATTCTTTTGGCAGTCTCCCAATACTCATTAATAAGTTTCTCCGCATGTTTTACATAGTTCCTCCATTTTTCTGGTGTAACCTAAAATTAAGCAAAGTTATTACCTAAGAATTAAAAAAAAAATTAATTTACCTGTTGTAAAGATTGTTTCCAAATATTTAAAACTGTGGCTTCATTTGTAACGCCAGCAGCAGTTATATTCGCATCGTAATACCTTTTGCAATCAGACCAAACATTCTCTATCGGATTAAATTGACAATGGTATGGAGGGAGTCTTAAGACCCGATGGCCATATTGATGGGCAAGTCTATCTAACCTGTAAAACAAAATACATAAAAATGCCATTTAATAAATAAATTCTAATGTGTACTTAAATACTTTATCTCTATATGATACAGCTACATTTGCAGATAATACTGCAATAATAACCTCAGACGTGAACCTGACGAGAGCATCTGAGAAGCTGCAATACTACCTGAATATCCTTTCTAGATGGCTATATAAATTGAAAATAAGTGTTAATACAGATAAATCCGCTCAAATAACATTTACTACAAGAAGAAGCAGATCACCTCAAGTTACCATAAATAACAACCCAATCCCCGTAAAAATTTTGGTAAAATTTCTTGGACTCCACTTGGATGAGAAACTGACATGGAAGACACACATAAAAACAAAAAGAAACCGACTTAATCTGAAAGCCCTTGGAAGATTGAAACGAATCTGGCCAGAAGACCTACTTGAGTAACTGTATGGAGAGGGATAGCCATTGCTGAATGGTACCCGGCACATGCATACTACAAAATACAAACTATTTACTTATTACTCTAAATGTTAGTGTGGAATATATTGTGAATTTGCAATGAAATAAATAAAAAAATCTCTATGATGGCCATATTAAAGGGCCAGTCTATCCAAACTGTAAAACAAAATATATAAAAATGTCATTTAATAAATAAATTCTTATACGTACTTAAATATTTTATCTGGTAAATGCTTCTTTACAATAGCCATTAACTCAAACTTCATCATAGACATTGAATAATTGATATTTCGGTTTGCCAACCATTCTATTAAAGAATGTTTGGTCCAACTTGCATTTGGAATTTTTTCAAGTAAAGTTGAATGGTACGATGCATTGTCCATTATAATCAACGAAGGTTCTTCTAAGTTTGGTAAAAGCTGATGCACAAACCATTTTTCAAAATTATCTGAATTCATCGAATCATGGTAGTCACCAGATTTACTTCCACTTTTGAAAATAAGTTCACAGTTATTAATAAACCCATTTTCAGAACCTGCATGAAGGACAATGTATCGTACACCTTCTCCACTCTTCTTTCGGACTGCATAACTACTGCCATCTTGCCAGCTCTTCCGGAATCCTCCTTTACTAAATATCCACGTCTCATCCAGGAAAACTGGTTTAAAGGGGTATCCATCCATTTCATTCTCTTTGTACGCTTTTAAGAACTGGAGTCTCTTTAATGTAACATGTGTTTGCTCCATTAAATACTTCCTGTTTGAAATATTACAATTCACCCATCTGAATTTTAATACTTTTAAAACTCGCTGAAGTGCAGACATTGAAATTTTAACCTCATCCAATTCCTCGAGTTTTTGTTTTAGTGTATAGAGAGTTACATGCTCACCTAAAACGAACAAAGTAAAATTAATAAGACACTATAGTGATTCTTCTAGAAACAATATTTGGAATGTAAAGTAACATATTAATTGTAACATTTGGAATTTATCTATTTAAATGGTATATGCAACAAATAGTATTCCGTTCATAAATCGTAGTAAGGATATTTGAATAATTTAAAGTGTAAGAGTTATAAAAATATATCTATATATTTTCCTAAAATGTATTATGTACATGGACAAACTTCAGCAAAAAGGCAAAGAGGACTCTTAAATCTTTATTACAATATTGTAAGTAAGTTTACCAATTTACCACAGAAGTTTGGTACTTATATCAGTAGTATTCTTTTTATAATCACTTTTCACTTCTATATATTTTATATATTATGTAACTAGTTGTCAGTAACAATTTTTAAAAAAAAATGTATCTGAAAAGTTAGTTGCTCCTGCCTTTCTACATAACAGAAATATGATAAAATATTTTAACTACATATATTATTATTAATTATATATTATCTGTGACTTGGAATAAAAAGGTCGGATGTCCATTTTTCTGGATTTTAGGTTAATATCATTTCTATAGTAAGGACATGAGATAGTTTCATTTAAAAAAATCAGATGTCTGTATCTTTTAGGTTTTTATCTTTTGCAAAACATAAAGGTGTAAATAGATAAAATAAGGATAAATAGTTTAATTACTATTAATAAACACAAATACAACAATCATATGGTTCTTCTACAATGAGTGGACGAGCAGCATTAAGTGCCATTTTATTTTATGTTATTTATAATATTTCTAGCATACAAATTGTTTCAAACATAGGGATATTCCAATATTAACTTTTATAAGTATATTGATACGTATTGAGTCATAAGCTTTTAAACTACAATCAAAGGTGGTTCCTATGTGGCCAAATACAAACAATGGCAGATTACTGGAGTTTACATGTTGTGACACCAGCCCTTTTTATTCCAAGCCACATACATGTACATAGAGATTTTAACTTACCTTTACTAAACATTCCGTATATACGAGTCCTAATGGTATGCTGGTATTTATTTAAAATCAAGTTAGGTTCACAACTAGTGGCTACTGATTCGCTTACTTTATTGTTATAATCAGAATCTTTCTGTATTCCTTCATTTGCTAATCGCCTTATGGTTGGCAAAGAAATTTCTAACGCCTCAGCAACACGCTGAAATAAACAGTAAATAAAACAACTTTATTTTCAGGGTAATTTTCAACTTACTTCAAGAACAGCAGAAATTGGTAATGTTTGTCCAGCTTCCTTTTCCAATTGAAAATATTTCAGCAATTTTAATATTAGTACTTGTTCTTTTTCAGTATATCTTGTCATCTTGTACAAATACAAATAAAACCACAATCACAATACTATGTAAAACAAAATACAAAATAAAATTAAGCGTCTATATTCTTTGATAAAATTATAATTATACAAAACAAATACTGACCTGAACGACAGCCGTCACTAGCTGTTCGAACACTTCGAAAGAATGGCCAGCATGGACGAAATTTTACGTCAACTGTCAGTAATAGGCGTATTTGATTGGCTAGAGAAAGCGCACATCTAAATATCAACGAATCAAACGTAGGTTAGGAAAGAGCCGCTTATGTATGTAAGCTTATTCTAACGCTGCAATATAGTTCTGTCACAGTACTATGGTTCTGTTTAATCACGGAACTACCGCTTTCTCCGTCACATCCGACTTAATGCATTAGAAAGAAATCGAAAAACTGTGACGCACTGAAAAGTACCTCTGGGATGTACTATACTTCTGTAGTTGTTCCAGAAATGCCTCCCCATTCACAATGACTGCTAATTTATTAAATGAAAATCGAGTGGTTTTGAGTCAAACAGGTATATGACACATTTTCGGAACCTAACTGCAAGTTCTGCATCCAATTTTGAATACGTAATGCCCTATAAAAATTAAATGTTTACCCAACAGAAACCAACATTTCAATAAAACATTTCTCGATACAACTTTAGTTTAGGAATAAAGTCTGCCATAAAGAAGGTAGTGATACACCCAGGCAAATGTAATATACATTAAATTACATTTCCTATTGAATAAAAAGTTGGTAGATAAATAAATAGGTACTACCACAATTCAGTAGCAATATTGAAAGGAAAAAAAAACTAGAAGAAGCATTCTTAATTTTAAACCAATATAAATCCATATTTTGAGAATTTTTCAAAATAAAATAGTACTGGCTTTTATCGGATCGTATCATAAATGTTAACTCACACCAATATGGTGACAATATCTATGATAGGGTGATGTGGGGCAACTGGACCCAGGGGGTGTCTGAGTTATACCTTTTTCATTCTTAAGCTGTAAATGTATTTAAGTTTTTTGCTGTTGACTGTACTGCAAGAATGTGCCTTCCCTCCAAAACATTAATTCTAACCTTCATAGTACTTTTAGTTGCTGTGAGAAATCCAATTAAAATTTGTAGTAATTTTTTATGAAATCAACGTGGCGTGCTTGTGATTTACATTATTGTTTTGATTATCAAAGTAATTGTTTTTACCATGTATTTTAGTGTAAAAGTGTTAATTACTATTAACAATGTTTAAATTAGTTTTGCATGCTTATATTATTAGTTTTGAGGTTAGAATGGGGGTCCAGTTACCCCGAGAGGTATTCCCAGACAGCACAGTATGTTTTGAGTACGTACAATTTTGGTACTGTACGTACATGATGTAAAATGTACGTTTTAAGTACGTACACTGGGGTACATACCAGTACATACAGAATAGTACGTACTATTACGTCTTAAGTATGTACCATGAGAAAGAAGAGCTAAAGCATATTTATTATGTTAGGTTATGTTAACCTAACCTAATTTATTTGGTTAGGAATTTTCCACCTCGAGTACAGTTTTGATGTGATAATTCATTGCAAGAGAGATTTATTTAGATTTTTTTTACTTATTTTTGGTGTTGGTGCTTATTAGTGTAGGAAGTTAGATAAATAAATTATTAAATACAAAATAAGTAGGTACATTTAAAACAAAACCATATGGTAAACTTTAAGATTCATATAAGTTTTTCTTGTTTTTGTACTTCAAATATGAATAATAAAGATATATTCACCTATATTTACTTTTATTTATATAAATCATCATAAGTGTGTATAGTATGTACTAGGTACATACCTTCAATATGTACTAGGTACGTACCTTCAGTACGTACTAGGTATGTACCATCAATTGGAAAATGTACGTCTTATGTACGTATTAAGTACGTACTTCGTACAGCAAAGTACATACATTGTACATACTTTATGTCCCATCAGTACGTACTTAGTTTGTCTTATGTACGTACTTGTGCTTACTGGGTTGTTCTTTTGGGTTAACTGGGACCCATATCGTGAGTAACTGGGCCAGGGCCTGGTCTAGTTACCCCTCAGGATCTAAACTTTTTTTTTCCATCCTTTACTTTTTCAACACCTAGGTTATATCAGATTGTTTTTGTTTCAGAAAATAGTACGAACGTACATAAGAAAAACTCAGAGCGGTGCTGGCTCCTCATATACCACGGAAGAGCTTAATGGGGCATTGAGGATATTAGAACTACCTTTGAAATAGTTGATAGAACATAAGCTAGTTCTGCAAACGAAGTTCAAGTAGAAAAAGAAAGCCCTGTCTCGATAATTGGACCTTCTTTACAAACACGTAAATCATTTGAGGAATTGTTGTTAGAAGTGATGAAAAAAGATAAAAGACCACAGAGTTCAGGGAAGAAACGAAAAAGACTGGTCATTAACTGTGAAATTATCACCTACAAATATTATCTAATAAAAAAAAAGAACAAGAGGAGAAAGAAAAAATGAAAGAAATTGAAAAAAAAAAAAATTAAAAAGAAAGATCATACCGAAAGCTAAAAAATGTAGGCCTACACTAAGCTTTTTAAAACACAAGAAAAAGAACAGTTTTGATTGTATATTAGAAAGTAGTGATGATGTTGATTTTCAAGATATTGTAGAAGAAAATGAAAGATATTAGGATAGCGAGAAGAAGTTTGAAATGTTCCATAATAATATTGATGAGCAGACCTGTGGAAATTTCCAGCAACTAGGCCTTAACCAAATTGTCCAAAAAGTTGGTGAATATGTAATCTTTAAGTATAAAGAAGAGTATTTTCCAGAAAAAATCTCAAGCTTTACACATGACCAGGTTAAAATTTCATCGATACAGAAATCTTTGAAGTCTTGGAAGTGGCCAGATAAAGCAGATATTGGAAAATACGATGGGATCACGTTATTGGTGCGATTGAAGAACCAAAAATTATTTCTAAAAGAGGGTTTTTTTCATGTGGTATAATTGCAGCATTTGTGGGACATTCTATGAGATTATAAACGCTTCTTTACTAATCTTATTTTTCAATTTGCAGTTTCTGTTTCATGAAGAATGTTGTTTAGGAGTATATTAATATATTAGTTTTGATTTGTTCAGTTTTAATCAACTCTTTAAATGTACGTTTATAAACTCTTTAATGTAATGGCATTAACCCTTTAAGTAACAGAACTATTTTTTTGTGTTTGTTTAAATTTCATAGGTAAAACCTATTGTAATAGATATAAATAGTATAAGAAAAATACTTAAAAAATCCAACTAACCCCTAGCTTTGTGAAGTTTACTTAAAGTAATGGTATACATAGCTACCGGGAATACTTACGGACAACAATGAGTTAATCGAAATCACTGGTAAACATAGCTACCATTTATTAAATAATCTGTTTATGTAAAATTGGTCAACATATAAGTCTTAATTGTAAACCTAAATAAGAACAGTAAATTAACAAAATACACCTCTACTTATTGTGATATGGTTCAAAACAAGATTTACACAGAGCTACATTGCATTTTTTGCAGATAATATTTGACCTTTTTTATATTTTTTGTGCACTACAACCGACACATCGACGATATGTTCTTTTTATGGAAGGTGCCCTATAATATCGTGAACATTCGCTTTTTTTTGAGGGGGGACCTGAACGTTTTCTACATGAAAATGAGGAAATTAGCTCATTAGTTAAGACACTTCGATACTGCAGATGGCTCATGGGTTTTTTTATTTTTGTCTTTAAATTTTAAAATGATTTCTTTATATAGTAAATAACTGTTTACAGTAGAAGCATCTAGCAAATAAAAGAAAATTTTTATTCTACATCTGCGAGATTTCCTTAAAACGGAATAAGATGAACAGTACTGGTCAAATAAATCTACACCACTCATATACTTGTTATAGTCTGAGATCGATAGAGGACAAGGTACTTTCTGTCGAACTCCCTTCTTATCAGTTCTTAGTACCTCTACATTTTCTTGAAAGTTATGCATATTACTAATAACTGATACACATTTGACACCTCTATCTTTCCATTTGCATACAGAAAGATCAGCGGAACAAACTGAATCAGATTCATTCATTTTGAGTCTTTTATCTAGACATAAATATTCCTTGGGAAAATGTTTTCTTGTCTGTCGTATTGTTCCACACGCAAAATGTTTTTTATCCAGTAATTTTTGAAATTATGGAATTGTTGAGAAGAAGCTGTCAAAGTAAATGCAATAGCCCTTGCTTTCAAAATGGTTTGCAAAATTTAAAACAACGCTTTCTCCTAGCATAGTATTTGAGTCCCTTTCAGATTTGCCCTAATAAATTTGGAAATCAAGTAGATATCCAGTTTCTGCGCACGCTACTGCCCATACTTTGAAGCAACGTTTTATAGGCTTCATAGGCATATACTGCTTCATTGCCGTTCTGCCTTAGAAGCCAATCATACTCTCATCGATTGAAATGTATCTGGATGGAGAGAGGGTCGTTACAAATTTATCTTTCAGGTGCTGTACAATTGGTCGAATTTTGTACAGCTTATCAAAATTTTGGGATCCAGGAACAGGCATTTTTGTATTATCATTTACATGAAAATAACGTAAAATTTTTAAAAATCGTTTCAAAGTAAAAACGCTGGTAATTCTGTTTACATGAAAATGAATATCATTTAACCAGTAGGATTTAATGCTTGGCAAAGAAATGAATCCCATAATAATAAGAATATCGAAAAATGCACTAAGCTCATCTTTGTCTATATTCAATGAGATATTTATCTGACTGTGTATATATAGTTTTATACTATAGTTTTATAGGTGTAGCATTGTCCACATTTATGTTTACGTTACAATGTCGGACTCTTTCACTAAAGTCAAAATACAACAATTGAGACTGTTCCCTTTTTAACCAAACAAAATTAAACAGTAAAGGATTAGCAACATTTTCTGTATCATTTCTGGATTCAGCTTCTTCTTCATCTTCACTCTCAGATGGAATAGAATTATCAGTCATTTTCCTCTGTTGATTTGCCAAACATGGATCGAATGTTGGATCTGCATCGGAATCATCGAACGTGCTCTCTATTTCATCATCTGAATGACAATCATTCAAATGACTGCTTGATGGAACATTATTCGGATGGCTAGATGACGGCGCATCGATGTTTTCAACCAAATTTGATGACAAAACGCTTCTACGACAACTTGATAGTGAAAGAAAATCCTCCGCATCTGAGTCTCCTTCAAATTCAGACAGACAGTAATTTTCTGCATCATCTGATTCCAGCTCCATGTTATTTTATTAACTCACTTACAGACAAAGAAGTAGCCACCTTCTTTGTCTTTTATTTCTCCACTTTGACCGAAAAACCCACCACTCTTCGAGTGTACCTTAGTTTATATATATATATATATATATATATATATATATATATATATATATATATATATATATATATATATATATATATATATAACCAATCTTCTACGTGTATGCAACCTTCCTGTAGGTCGCGCTGACTCGCGAATATACGTTAACATTGAAAATACATTTTTCCCTAATGCCCAGACTACACGAGGCTAGTTTTTCAAGGCTAGGATAGCAAGCTGGCGCTTGTTTTTATACCAGCAAGCTAGTATTACTAGCTTCATGTATACAGAACTAGCTTTGCGTGTAGGCTAGTAAGCTAGTGAGAAAGACAGTGAGCCAGTGTCTTTATCTAGGATAGTCTAATAACATGGAGTTTTATTTTGTAAAACTACTTGCGTCCCCTTTTATTGGTTTTACTATTCTGGCTTGTGTACCCCCCTTGTCTGGCCGGTAAAGCTAGTGTTGTCGAACGGCAAGTGCATAGTGTCGACCTGCTTTATTTTTTCAAAGAGATAACCACGTGTTTCTAAAACTAATATGCCAAAATTAAGTGTCAAGAATAACTTAGTTTGTACAAATGTATTGTGAAGAAAAATGTCTGTGGAACGCCACTATTCCATCATATAAAGGTAAGTCTATTCGTGATTCAGCACTACAAAAAATAATTGGCAAATTATTAGAACTCGGCATTGAAATGTCGATCAAAGACATAAAAATGAAGATAAAAAAATTTACGAGCAACTTACTGTCAGGAGTTGTGAAAAATTGAAAAATCAAACAGGTCTGGAGCAGGTTGTAAGGACGATTATAAGTCAAAATTAAACTGGATCGATGAAATGCACAGTTTTATTAAATGTGTACCAATGAAAAGGAAAACAACGGTAAGTAAGATTGCATTATTTATTTATTTATTTACAGTAACGCAAATAGGTGTCAACACACACAGAAATTTTGACAAGCAGTGTGTTTTCTCGGTAGCGCGCACATACATAAATAAACAATTATGAAATTATTTTTAATTGTCAAGGCACCGCACCATCATTGTTAAAGTAGGTTTTAAAAGTTTCTCTACTCGCCATTGCTGACATCGAAGGATGATTACTCCCTTGTTGATATAACCCCTTAAGTCCTGCAGTTTCTGTTCTCCAAGAGTCATGGGAGGTGTTTCCTGCATCAATATCTTCCCGGTCGACATTACTGCTGAGTTTGTTTGTTGTTTTCGGGAGACATAGGACAACATAGTCTTGTTCAACTAACAAAAGTAAAGAAAACGCCAGAAGATAAACTGTTTAATTTTCTTAAAAAACAAAAATTTTATAAATACTATGGCACTACAGATCCTTACAATATTCACCTATTATTTTACTTAGTGAGGATTGTTTGATAAAAACCTACAGACTGAATATATATGTAGACTTGATAATATCGACATTTTTTATTGTGCGCGTAATCTTGTTGACTTCAGTCGAAGATATCTCTTCTTTATACTTTAAAATTACGAATAAAATAATAATAGTATGAAAAATAAATCTGTTAATTACATTACAAAACTAGTAATAAACGATACAAGGTTTAAAAAAATAATACTTTTAATTGACTTACGAAAATAACAAGTCTAGATCTTATACATTTGAACTTTTAAATTGTAAATTAGTTTTATGTCCATCATATGCCCAGATTTAACACTAAATAATTTCTGTTTATTGTCAAATCTTTAGAATTGAAACTGCAACAAAACATTTTTAATTGACTTTAAACACAAATAATGAAATTTATAAAATAATATAAATTACTTAAAAATTAATTGATTTTTAAGGTATATATCAAACAATCTTCGTGATAACTTCTATATTTTACTCACGCTAAGCTCTATCTATAAATTAAACAATCTTAAGTACATGTATAAAAATAAATAATACTCGAATAGAATGGTGAGAAAAGGAAATAAAAAAAAATAAAATAAATCTGATGTAATTGATCTGAGTGATGTATACTAGATAAAAAAATCATATTTCTTAAAATCGGACGTACGAAGGATGTAAATACACAGGGTGTGTATAAAAAAAATTAGATTTTATTTAAGTTCGCTCCAATACACCCCGAGTAGTAGAAAAAATTTGGAATATTCTATATTTCTGTGTGATATATTTATACCAGTGACTTTTTAAAAATAGATATAAATAAAATCATAGACATATAATACAAATAGACTAAGCGTTGCAATACAGATCTGTTCCTCACTACGGCAGAGAAAACTGACGCGTCAGTTTTCTCTGTCGTACTGGAGGAACGGGACTATATTGCAGCGCTCTGTCTATTAGTATTATATGTCTATGAAATAAAATCATAGACATAAAAAAATAAAAATAAAAGCATGGTTTTAAAACAAATGAGGCTCAACAGAAAAATAACCTACTCAATGTTAATTTTATTTACTCACATTTGGTCTTCTATCCTAAATATACCTTTATCAAATGATAATATGGAAAGTTAATAGGGTAGAAAGCATCTACTTTAATGTCTACGGCGACCGAGTATCAGCTTAATAACTTTAAAAAACGGGAATTACGGAAATGTAATTCCCCTTATCGTCGAAATAACGAAAACCTACAACAACAATCTAAACAAATGGCCCTCAGTCAGAGAGAGAGAATCGACAAACGAAATTAATAAAAAAAAAACTCTAATTTAAATAAATATAGGAAGACGACATAGAACAACAGTGGGAAGACATCAAAACCAACATATATAAGGCTTCACAAAATTAATGTTAAAGATGGAAGATTGGTGAAAAAAGAAATGTGAAAAGGAATGACAAAGAATACAAATTATTAATAGAAAAATTAAATAAAATAGACAAAAAATGCTTGGATAGAGATAAAACTGCAAAAAATAAAAACAGCTACTTTTAAAACGTGACCCCTTCAACTTCCATAAAAAACTTAAAGACACTCTTTCAGGAAAACAATCAGCATTTTGTTGGAACAAAAGGAACTATCTGAAATTTGGTAAACATACATATATAGATCTTCTGTCTGACAAGCATAACGTAAATGCTTATAATAGAAACATAAACATAGAACTAACTCGATCACCAATATTAGATTCAGAAGTAGAATATGCAATCTCTAGTTTAAAAAATCCTAAGATGGTTGGACCAGATGGTATAAATGCGGAAGTCAATGCAAACTATTTAACAACATATACAACAAGGGGGGTGGAGCAAATACCAACATATTGGCGAAAGTCAACCTTCGTGGCAATTTCAAAGGAACACAACAACAGCCGCTCCTAAGAACATCATTCAATTAGCTTAATGAGCCATACAATAAAGGTATTCCTATACCAGCGAATTTATAACAAAGATAAAGCAGAATCTTTATAAAGAAAGAACAGGAGATAGTCAATTTGGTTTTAAAATAATGGCTTGGGAACAAGATAGGCACTTTTTGCATAAAGTTGTTTGGCATGAATATAGAAGAGCTGCAATATTTAGTAAATATCATAAATACAGTGGAAGAGGAGTACGAGCTTAATATTAACACAACAAAAACCAAATATATGGTAAAGTTGAAGTATTAAGTCGAAAGAGCTAGTGAACAAGTTGAAAGACTTAAATACCTTTAAGCTACATTAAACAGCTAGTGGGACTGTAACCTGAAAGTGAAGTAATAGCAATGGCTCGAAACTCCTTAGGGAACTTAAGGGAATGGTTTAAATGTAGTAGTGCAGAACTTTTTAGAGCGGCAGTCAACAGAGTCCGCATAGCCATGATAATTTCCAACCTTCGATAGAAGATGGAACTTAAAGAAGAAGAAAGTCTTTCGTTAAATTTGATAAATACCTCCTTCCCCGTGAAACTTCTTTAACCCTTAGAACCCAGGTCTTGAAATGTTACATATGGCTCATCTTAATGTCCGGAAGTGAGATCTGGTCACTCAAAGTGAGATCTGTAAATCGTGTAGAATCGAAAAGATAACACATTCTCATTTTCACATTCTTTCTTGTTGCTTCCAAATAATGCAAAACTAAAAAAATGTGTATACTGACTAACAATATCAATGTAATTAGTCACTTAAAAGATTTTAATATGATCTTTGGTCATATTATCTCTTTGGTCAACATCATTAAAGATGTTGACAAAAATATAATAACAGCCGCAAAATACAAAAAAGAAGCTGATGATATTGAGAGGCATCATGAAATCCAAAAAAGTGAGATTATGAACATCTCAAAAAATGCTATGGAAATGGTTTCACTGTCTCAAAACAAATTAATACAGTTTGAAAAAGCACAGGAAAAACGTTTGGAATGGAATGGGCCTTTGCAACAAATCATTAAAGAGTATTTCAGGACTGATGGTTTTAATTTGCGTGTGAACTCTATAAAATTTATAAAAGAAATTTTTAATAAACAAAGTAAGATAAAACAGTATTTTCAATGCATTCAAAAAAATTTGTATTCGTTATTTTTCTGTAATGAGACCAAACTCCAAAAAGATGAAATTACAGCTGTTTATTGTTGTTTATAATACAAAATATCAACTATCTATGAATAAACACTTATTTCGTTAAATTCTGCTATTGGTTCTGATAGAAAAGGTTATTTTATAACTATATAACTATCGAGGTAATAACGTACCTTCCCAACTGCGTAAGCCCTATTTATTTACATATATAAGGTCACTTGGTAATGGGTAGCAGTAGTTTTACCACAATTTTACAGTGTATCTAGTAACACTAACACAATTTATTTTTGTTCAATAATATTACAACCATTCAAGTTTTAACTACACGAGAACCCAAAATATAGGATAGTTCATGATATATCTTTGCCATCCCACTGTATGTACTAGACATCAAAATGCATGGTAAGTGGTATGGTGTAAGTATATAATTCAGAGACAGATTTGCAACGGATAGTTTCTATACTACTTAAATCACCGACTTGGTAGCAAAAGACGTTACGTTTTAAATGTTCTCATACGTTACGTTTTTAAATGTTCTTTTAAAGTAATTTTTGTACAATTTTGAGGTTATATGTTAGGAGCCTTATACCTGATTTTATGGATTATGTCCTAGTATAACACTCTTCCATATTGCTGTCAGTATCTACCAAATTAGAACTATGAAGAAAAGAAGAAAATGAGTAAAAATAATCGAAAAAGGAGTGTCACGTTATGACTTATCAAATATAAAGATACGAAAAAGATTACAGAAATTTAAGATTAGTGATATAATAAACTGGCAATAGGGATGATGTAACAACATTATAAATCATATATTCCGAAGAAATATGTATTCACTACAGAGAAGGAGACTATGTAGTCACAATTTTGAGAAAATGATGAAAGCGATGAAATTTTAAAACAGAAAGTTGTTGTAGAATATGAAAAATCCGAAAAATAAAGTGACATGCACTCGGACATTACTCGCACAAGTACATTAGGTAGGTAATATTTAATAAGAAGAAAAGAATGTCATCAACTTTCAAATACTTTTTGTTCTGTCGCAGTTAATTTTCCTTTAGTTTAGACCCATTGTGTATATACTAACAAATAAATTGGGTTATATCGACCTGCGATATAAAAAACATATGTACAAGAGTTAAGCGTATATAAAATTTGAAAATATTTTAAAATATCTATACTAAAAGTACAGATAAAATGTACTTTTTATTTATTGAGATAGATAGGTATCACGCATTTGTATTTTTAATCTTCCTATGAAACGTTTAATTAAGCCCAAATATTTGACTTAGTGTAATGACAACCAAAAGTGGTGGATAGCTGGTCAAATTATGATTTTGCAAGTGAGATCATATACATATAATACAAGATATACTGATCGTTGCAATGCATTACCGTTTCCCCAGTGCGTCAGAGAACAGTGACGCAAAGCAGTCCCTGCCACTTTTTTAATGTGCCGATATGCAGGGACGGTTTTGCGTAAGTTTTTCTGTCGTACTGGAGGAATGACGCTGTATTGCAACGCCATACAATAAATAACAATCAGAATACCCACTCTCAGATGCCGCCTTTGAAGTTTGTCAGCACGCGATCGCCATATATTCAACGGAAACATAGACGACAAAACTGTAATTTAAATTTTTAGAGATTAATAATTTAGTACATTTGAAATAATTTAATCTATTCTTCAACTAAAAGTACGAATAAAATAGTGCATATTATGTCTATAGTTGCTGTAAATAAATTAAACCGGGTTAATTTTTCTATGCATACCAGATAAAATGTCTGAAACTGAACAGCACTGGTTCCGTTTAAAACATGGCTGATTCCGTCTGCGCGAACGAGATGCGCGTACTTATTTTTTCAAGCTGAATGGGCATTCTGATTGTTTATTATTCTGTGGCAACGCTAAGTCTATTTGTATTAATGTCTATGATCTTCAATGACATTTGGAAAATATTACACAACTTATAGGTTATGGTTGATTATGCAATTTACAAAATACAAATAATACATGTCCCTCATCTATCCTGTACATTTAATCCCTTACAATTTGATAAATTGTTTAACCTAATTTCCACATACGTTATACAGGTAAAATATTAGACTTATTTTTCAAAGTTCCATTAGGCACAGATCCGTTCGTCAGCGGCGTTTTTTCTTCTGCTTCCTCGGGGGCTGTAACAGTGACTGGTATGGGGCTCACCGGTATTTTCATCTCAATATGGCCGTCATCTATCGACAACGAGTCCATACTGGAGAGGGTGTCACTCGACTGGGAGCGAGCTGTGGGGAAGAGACCTGTCATACGGCATTGACCTGAAAAAAGTAAACAACCCATTTTAGTACAATCTACCACGTAAGGTACCACATTGATTTTATTAACTACAACGTGTCCATGCATAATACATCTGCTTAGGTTATTGTACCTCTATGAAGAGCTAAGCAACATAGTACAATAGGGCAATATTGGGACTATGCTATACAGGGGCATATATTGAACTTGATGCTAAGAATAAAAAAAACTCAAAATCTTATAATAAGAGAAAAAATATTTTCATGTTTATGGTACTAGCCAAAAGGAAAAATCTTAGCTCTCACTTGAGACTAGTGATCATTATTTATTTGGATTCTTCAAAAGATTGCATCTAGACAAAGATAGTGCTAATTAGCTGTGCCAATTCTAATTCCAGGTATTGTTTTCGAAAGATTTGAGGTACTACAAATTATAGTAATCTATCTGTAACTAACGAAACAAAGTTATTAAACTCCATTCGCTTAGCTCGGGCATATTTTGACAGATTCATTGTCGGAAACCTACAACACAACAATTCCTACTTCTCAGTATTAATCGCTCAAGTATACTACTATTGCAGACTTCTTTCTTTGAAAAAAGAAGAATTATTCTAAATAGTGGAAGTGCATACTAACCCCATAACATTTTGGGTAGTATATATTTAAAAGATATATTTTAGTTGTTATAATTTAACATAACTATTTATTACATATGGTGCAAATAAATAAATATTGATTGTTGGTTATTTGTAAAGTTCTATTTTATATACTATTTAATTTGTTTACTATTAATATTGGCTATAAATACGTGTGCTTGGTTGTATAGTAATTTCCAGCCACTTCGAGTCTGTCAAAAAGTAACTAACTTCGCAAAAAAATAATTACTAAATTCACTAGACAGTTCGGACTGGAGATAGCGAACCGAGTTTATTAATTACTATTTAAATGGGAATAAGCCACAATTAAAGGTTAAAGTACGTTTATTGACGTTTCAATTTCCACTTTGGAAATCGTTCTCAAAATACAAACATTAGTAAATTAAACAAATTTTGTTTTTTTTTATTACTTGGTAAAAAATTCTTCAAATAATTTAATTTTATCTGACTCATTTATATTGACAATTCAGACATACATTATATATTTTAAAGCAGACGACTTTAAAATGATATTGCCAATATTGTTGAGTTGCGTTCATGGGACAACTTTACTTGTAAGATAGTTCATTCGATTACATGAAATCAACTTTAACTTGAGAATATCCGTCAGAAAAAATCATAGCATGCAATTCGTCTTTAAAAAGACAAGCACATGCCGTGATGACAGCAAAAATCTCCTGTTAGTGATTCCATAGTAAATTATGAGGGAAAAACCAGGAAAAAAAACTATCCCGACATGGTAAGTATTTGGTCGTGCATTTAGTTTACTTTCAATAAACAAAAAATTCTGATTTTATATGGTTGTTATTTAAAAAACATAAATGATGTATCCTCTATATGTTACCGACTTACTAATACTGGTATTTTCTTTTTAATAACTTCCTCTTTTAATATCAGATCCTACTACATTCTGCCGAGGAATTTGCGACACAATTGGTCTCATTTAGCGTAATTAGAGCCGCTTCTTTGATTTTTCTCTTTTTACCATCCGTTTCTTTTAGGACTATATTTGAATCATTCCATTGAACCCTATGTTCGTTATCCCATATTTGAGATCTATCAAATTCTCTTTTTTTAATATAAGATTGATGTTCACTTATTCTAACATTTAATAACCTTGATGTTTCACCTAAATAAAACTGATCGCATTCACAAGGTATTATATAAATGCAATTCTTTGTCCTTTCTTGTTCATTCTTAGGATTGGTTTAAACTGGTTTCGTCTACTTTAAAATATATAATGTATGTCTGAATTGTCAATATAAATGAGTCAGATAAAATTAAATTATTAGAAGAATGTTTCACCGAGTAACAAAAAAAAATTTGTTTAAGTTACTACGTTTGTATTTTAAGAACGATTTCCGAAGTGCAAATTGAAACGTCAATAAACGTACTTTAACCTTTAATTATGGCTTATTTCCATTTAAATAGTAATTACTCTAACATGCCACAAGAAAATAGCTTTAGAACAATATTAAGAAAGTTATTATTTACTGAATAGCAATCTACCTCTAATAACCTAGATCTATTCTGTAGTTTTAAACATAAATATGTGGCTTGCCTTTCTATCTTCCAATTTAAGTAACTTTTGTTGCTGTACAATTCAGTACTATAATTATTATGTGTATGTTGGCAACACATTTTATTTTTATTGATGTCTGATGACTTACTTGTCACTTGTCACTGGTATCTGTACACATTACACTTATACTTGTTAAATAATAAAACTTATTTCTTTTCTAATTAAATATAATAATAGTGTTATTATTATTAACCTGCGTAAACATCTTTAGCCTACTACTTTATGATGATCTGCGTGTTATAACGATATGTAACGATCGGCAAAAAAGCCGATTTTTGTGTTACCCCTACAGTTCGATGGCCTAACCACAGTCAAGAAAAACAGAGGGTGTTCCATTACCCAGGACACCCAAAGTAACGATCAGATTATAAGCTTCCTCACGTAAGTTACACGAATGCAAAGGGTGGAGGAGAAGCCTGGGGGTCAACTAGGTAACACTTCATAGCGAAGTGTGACCGGTTTGATCTAGGACATGAGACATGTGTATCCCACTGTACAATGGTATACACATGTTCATTAAGGGCAGGGTTGACCACGTGTGTGTGTGTGTGCGAGGGACAAAGTCGGAGTTCCATGAGAGTATTGATTTGATAACAACTCCAGTGGCCCTAGGATATTGACTGAAGGCCAACCGGTTCTGCTAAAGTGTTGATCTAGTTTTAGTACAATCTTATAAAATTTCTCAAATAAAAAAGATTGAAAGTATTAGATAAAGATGATAATTATGACAAACAACATTCTATAGGAAAGTTTAGGAAGCACAGCTCTTTTACATCGATATTAAGCCTTTAAAGCTACCAAATATACAAGCATTATACTGCAGTGCTTACCAGTTGTTAGATATTTCGAATTTACTTCTGAAATAAAGAAATATGTTAGGTGAATGTTAAACGATGACAGATATATACAATAATATATTATTTATTTTCACCTAATACATAATGTAAAAGCAAACTGCATATTCTGTAATTATATATAGTCCGTCTAGAAAGTATCCGGAAAAAAGAAAGCAAAATTATAATTTTACGGTATTTATTTCTATCACTTGAAATATAAAATTTCAACAAATAATTCATCTCATTTACTTATACAACCTCCATTTAACTCTAAACACTTAACTAAACGTCCAGGCACACCCGAAACTAGGCCAAGGCCATAATTTTCGGTAATGGTGTTTCAGGCTTGTAAAACTGACCGAATCAAACCTTCTTTATCTCGTGGCACTGCTCGTTACACTTCAATCTTCATCAGTCCCCTTATGTTTTCAATGGGGCTAAGATCTGGAGATGCTGCTGGCCACGGAATTGTTGCTAATTCGTGTTCTTGCATCCAAGCTTGAGTATAAGCAGAAGTATGGCATATTGCATTATCTTGCTGACAACGCCACCACTCTGGATATAAAACATGAGCCATTTCAAGAAGAAAACCATTTAGGATGTCACAATATTTCGCACTATCAACAGTACCATTAACTATACATAGAGGTGTAGCACCACGCTGAGATATTGCTCCCCAAACCATTATTTTAGTGGAAAATTTGGAAATTTGAACGGTAATATTTTCTCTTGATAGGACTTTTAGACGATTTGCATCAAGCTGGAAACAACTTTCATCAGATATAAAGACATTATTAAAATTATCTTCTCGAAAACGTTGACAAAAATCTATTCTTCGTTGCCTTTGCAGAGGTGTCATTATAGGGATTTTTTTTGGATTCCTTGATATGTAGCCTTGCTTTTTCAGTTACATGCGGACAGTTTCTGGGCACACTTTTATTCTTCGTTAATTTCCAAATCTGTTCGCTAATCTTCGAAACCCTAGGAGCGGATGTTGTCGTCCTAAAGCCACTAAAGTATTTAAATTGTTTCCGCGAATCTTACGCGGTCTACCCGAAACTGGTCTATGTCTCATATCTATGCCATTTTTTATCCTCTTTATTGTCTCATACATTGCACTTTTTCCGAGTTCAGTCAATCGCACTAATTTTTTTAACGTTTCGGACACCCTTTCTATACAAATATTCCACCACTTTTCTTTTTTCTCTTTGCGACATTATTTCACAAATCTTAAGTGTGTTTACAAACAACAATATTTGACAGATGGTGTTGTCATGCGATTTTGTCCATAACCTGCTATCGGCACAACTTACTTGATGCATTACTTTTGTCTTAAAATGTTACAAAAAGGAAATCTATTAAAATTAGGAAAAATATAAAATTCCCGATACTTTCTAGACGGACTATATTATTACTTTCATTTATTATACGCCGTGGTGTGAAAATATATTTTATTGTTTCTTCTTTTATTGTAGCAGATATTACTTACAACTTTTAAGTGGCAGCGCGATTTGTCGGTTGGTTCAAATCGGCGGATTTGAAGATTTATCCTGCTAAGATCCATACCATCATTAGATGCCTAAATTGTTCTTTATGATCAAAACGTTTCAGATGTTTTTTTTTTATTCCAATAGGCTTTTTAAATCCCCATGGATATTAGTGTGATTATTTATTAAGCACCACTGTTCCTTCGAATACAATTTTGAGGTTTTGTTTTGTATGATGACGTGTCCTAAAAGACTGATATCTCGCAGTGACCAATGCGAGATGTCTTCATTTTTTCAATAAAACGAGTATTTCCGCTACGTTTTTGTACAAATCCTATTTGATCTCTGGGATCTTTGGTACATCTTGGACATACTTTTATCATCTTCGTCGTCTTAAATATAGACTTTACGTCATTAAGTTACTTAGATTTAGCCAATTTAATCCATCACATTTTTAATATAGGGCAATAAACCTTTTAACATTTGCTTTTTTTGTTGGTCGATATTGTAGTTTTCGGACGTATTGAATATCTGCCTATATAATAAAATATTGATTTCATGTACATCTTACTTTGTACTTAATGAAAATCAGAGATAATTATTTAAAACAAAAAATCTTATTATCCTTAGCTGCAAGCAAAAGGTGAACGGAAAAATTTATATATACATTAATTTAATTTTACACTTAATATTTATTGCTAGCAGCCCCTTCTCAATAGAATATAATAAACAGCAAAATAAGAGCCCAAGAATAAAGTAAATATACATTATCCACTTTTCTTACCTAATCCATCGTGATTATACATTGCTCTCCTTTCATCCAGTTCTTTGGCACTGCAAAGAGGGGTATCCACTTCCACAGTATTGTTGAACAAAGCATAGTCTACTTCATACTCCCCGGAATCTTTCTTGAAGGTGATGAGGGACTGGAACCGATGACCCCATAATATTTCCGATGGCAAGTAACTGGATCTGGCTTGGGTGGTCATACCAGTAGATTCAATAACTCCCTCTAAAAATAAAATCAGGTATGTAATCTTGATTTTTCAAAACAAACATAAATACAATGATAATTTCACCATGTTACCACTAACTTTCAATTGCTTTCAAAACTGTGCTCCATAAAACTTTTTGAAAAGAAAAGATTTTGGTAGAAAACAAAATCATATCATCACATTTTGATGGTCTACGCAACAGCTGCAGACGATAAATTGACGATAAATTGATTTATTAAATAAATAAAAAACTGACGAAATAATTTCCTAGGAATAAAACAAAATACTGTGTTTAATTTGTATTTTTAGATCGAACTAGAAGGCGGAAATCGAAACAAATTTTTTAAACTAGCTGAAAAGTATTTTTATTTAAAATAATGTATATTAGTTGTCCTGTTCAGTTTCTAGAGTTACGCAACCAGGACAATTTTTTTTATCATTACTACCTTTTTATTCTATTTAACCTTTAATGGTTAGTAGATAAATTTAATACTTTTCGTGACCTAAATTGACCCATCTAGCTGGTTTTTCTTATTTTCAAGAATTTTTTACAGGGAAGTTAATTTCTTTGGGATTTCTTGTTTTTTTTTCTTGCCTTTCATGGACTTTTCGAAATTCACTGGTACGCCCACATTACAAATCCCTATAACCTATTCAGTCTTTTCAATTTTATAGTTTATGTTTATATATATATATATATATATATATATATATATATATATATATATATATATATATAGTTTCGACTGTATTCAAGAGGGTAAATATAACATTTTACAATTTGCAATATCGTTTTAATATCATTATATGTATAGCAGAATAGACCACGTAGTTTAAAGAAACTGTCTCTAGCTTGAGCAAGGAACTGTTCCTAGCTTGAACAAGGCACTGTCTCTGGCTTGAGCAAGTATCGCTTTAATTTCTTGTCACACGTGAAGTATGGTTAATCCAGCAACAAAAGCATTTGTAATGGCTTCTTCTTCTTCTTCTGCTTTAGGTGCCCTGTCCGCTTCGAACATTGACTATTAGCATGGCAATTTTAATTTTGCTTACGGTAATTATGTACAACATATATAAACGTGAACCATTTTCGTAGATTTTGGAGCCACGACTGTCCTCTCGTGCATAGCCCTCGCCTGCTGTCTATTTTTCCCTGAATACTAAATTAAAGTACGCGGTACATATGTTTCAATGTGGTCTAGGTAATCAAGTTTTCTTTGTTTAATTTTGCTTACTGTATTTAATTCTTAACAAATAAATAAGAAAAAAATAGCAGTTGTTTTAAAATTTCAAACACTGCTCGAAGCAAGCGTAATGTAAAGGACTCGAACTTAGGCTAAATCTTCGATTTCCCGACTTAAAATTTTTGTTACATTTAAAATATGTTAAAAACATATAACTTTTCATATACATAACATATATAGCATATTTATTGTATTAGATAGAATAGTTTTCAACTATCCACCCTTCCATAAATACAGAAAAGTACCCAGCTACCGGACTATTAGCTGCTCTTTTAGCTTTAAAATGTAACCAAACATATTTTGATATGATTAGTGATACGATGAAGAAATTTTTGTCTTTTTCTTTTATAATATTTTTTTCTGCTGTATTATCTCTTTAATAATTATTTGTCGCTAACTGGTTTATGTATTAGCCAGTTTCTGACAACTGTAATAATATAAAGTGATGAAAACCGAAGTAGAATGATTGTTTATCAACCCATTAGATAATAAAAAGGTTATAGCAGTCATGACTGCTCAGACGTCATTAAAACTATTATGATCATAGCAATTAACCAATTTTAAGTAAATACGCAAGAAAATATAAAGTGCTTCGAGGAAGTTCTTATACAATAAGGAAACTATGAATATTAATGAGTAAATCTATAAATTGCGCAAGTATAGTGTTGATTCAATATTCGTTTAAGTACCTAGAATACTACGAGTTAGGTTTCTCTAATATAAATACTACACTATTTTGTCCTTGTCAATAGTAGTCTTTTAAGATAGGGGAGACTCAGGAGACTACCAGATAATAAACACCTTCTTTACCGCTATAAATATCTTCTTCTTCTTCCTACTTTGTAAATAGGCAAAATGCCTGTTTAACTTCGGTTTTTAGCCTCAATTGACGTTGTCTGACCATCTTTTCCTTGGTCGTCCCAATGATCTTCTTCCATTTGGCGATTTGTCTCTTGCTATTCGTACTATTTTATTTTCTGTCATTCTTTCGATGTGTTGATTCCATTCCACTTTTCTTCTTTTGGTCCACGCGTTTATTTCCTATATACCACATCTCGCTCGTATTTCCTCACTTCTTACTCTGTCTCTTAGAGTTTGGTTTGTTATTTTTCGTAAGACATTCATTTCTGTTGTTTCCAGTAGTCTTCCGTATCTGCTCTTGTTTACGCTGTGTACGTCATTATCGGTCTTATTGTTGATTTATATATCCTGGTTTTCGTTTCCGTTGTGAGGTATTTGTTTCTCCAGATTGTGTTGTTTAGATATCCTGCTGCTCTGTTTGCCATGTTCACTTGTTTTTGTACTTCTTCTTCCACTTTTCCGTACCTTGACAGTTTTATTCCCAAGTATTCAGTTTCCAACACTTGTTCTATTATTTTGTTATTTACGACTAGTTTACATCTTCTCGGTTCCGCTGATATCACTATCGCTTTAGTTTTCTCTGTTGAGATCCCCATGTTGTATATGAGCGCCGTATCTTCGAATTCTTTAATTAATCTTTGTAGGTCATCTTCATTTTCGGCTGTTATTATGGCGTCGTCAGCGTAGCACAGTATCCTTCGCCACAAATATGTTGTTTAAAATTCAATGCTATTAGGAAATCTCAAATTTAGTTGCTTTTTGTGTAATATAGGTTAAAGCAGATACTCTTAAAAAAATTGTGAAACGATATTGGGGCTTTTTCATTTCTGGCAAGTTTAATGTTTGAATTAATGTGATTTTTAAAATTTAATAGATTATGTGTCAATCAACATTGTGATGTTTATGACATTGTGCGCTGCAATCTAAACTCGTTCCCCCAGTACGACAGAGGAAAAAGATCTGAGCAGTCCTTGCATTTCTTTCTAATGGCCGGGGTTTATCGACCACATGACCTTCGCATTATCAAATTATCTCCAGTGGGATCAAATTTTTATTAAAATATGATGTACGAAGTTTCCTAGGTTTTTTCTTAGATAAGATGTGTAATGTTTTTCTTTTTGTTTCTATATGTATGAATAATGCCGAACACATACATAGAAAAACTAATCGGGATTTTGATCCCGAAGCAATAAAAAGGGCTATCGAAGGTGTTTTAATTCATAATTTAAGCTACAGAAAGAGTGCCGAGAGATTTGGTATTACAAAGAGTCGACTTTTAAATTATCTGGCCAAAGCCAAAGTGATAAAAATTGAAAATATCCATTTTAAACCTAATTTTAAGTTGCAAATACTTTCATAAGAAATTGAGACAAAATTAGTATTTACTCATGTTCGGTAATGTTTTACGGTCTTACTCCTAAATTAGTAAGAAGTTTAGTCTACGAGTACTCTATTGAAAAAGAAATTTCTGAAAATTGGATTAATGATAAAATGGCATCAGAGTCTTGGTTTGCCGGTTTTATGCGCCGTCAACCACGACTACCTCTAAGAAAACCGGAGGCTATACGTACGATAAGTTTTAATCAGGCTAATGTGAAAACTTTACAAAATAAATTAATTCATTCACTCAAGCTCAAATATTCAATTTGAATGAGGTAAGTTTGAATCACTTATCACTTTAAATCACTTACTAGTTATTCAACTAATATTTTCTTGTTTGTTCTCAGACTTGTGTCCCTACAGTACAAAAAAGTGAGAAAACTATGTGCAAAAAGAAGAAAACTAGATAGGAATAGCTACATCTAGAGAGAGGGGTGAGATGGTGAGTTATGAGGGGATCATTTGGGCAAACGGAAATGCCTTTCCACCAGTTTGGATTTTTCCAAGGCAGAGATTCGATGCAGCTAGACTGATGAAAGTTGTAGGTGAAAGTGGCTATTATTAGCTTTGCAACTATTATTCCTAGTGGTCATACGACCAGTGAAAATTTTATAAAAGTTCTACAGTAATGTCATATGTAGCAATGAAACAGGTATTTACTTATATTTGATAATCACGAATAGCATTTATCTGTTAATGCGATAGATTTTTGTAAAAAGAATAATATTGCTGTGCTGACACTTCCTCCGCATATGTCTTATAAACTGCAGCCGCTAGACAGAACCGTGTTTGGTTCATTAAAAACGAATTTTAATCAAACAGCAACTTTCTGAATGTTGTCTCATCCTGGATAAACTTTTAACATTTATGACCTTCCCATAATGTGTCTTCAAGCATGATCAAAATTAAATCCAGTTTTAAGTGCAAAGGAATCGTACCTTTTAACAAAAATATCTTCACTAATGCTGACTTGTTCTTCGGTCACGGATCCTGCATTAAGTAGCAGTGTTTTTCCCTCCCTCCCACCACTTTCACTAGATATTTTAATAGATTTCCTCATTCATATACTGTAATTGCTCACTACATTGTACAAACGGTTTCTCCCCGTCCATGTCCTACGCACCAAGAAAATTATTTTATACCTCCTAAACTCATGCAACTCTATAGAAAGGTACCTGATACGCAGACCAATAATAAAAGAGGTATAAAGCCTAGCCGTTGCACGATTGCTAATGATACAACTTAAAAACTTATCCTCGAAGATAAATCAGCAAAAAAATCGGGTAAATTTTTCTGCTGAGTGAAAAGTTCTTTTGTACTCTTCATCTGACGTCATTTTGGACTTAAATTCAAAATAAATATAAAAAAAAAACAGTCCCTAGAGGAGATTAAGTTGTTACTAACGTTTATAGAAAGGCTTGTGTTCGAAAATATGTTACACTCGTTAATAAAATTTATGATAAAGCATGTGAGGTCAAAGTTCTGAAACAACATTCACAACGAATGAATTTAGTTTTACTTGTAGCTATTTTATCCATTCCTATAAATGATAATAGAAAAATATTTACAGGACTGGTTTATTATAATACAGATTTATCACAATTTATAATACAAATATGTTTGCCGCTTTTATTTGATATTCTTTTCTAAAAGATACAGTTTTCGTTTATTATGTACATAATTTGCTAAGATAAACTATTTTGTGAGAAACTGTATCCACTTTGTCCTATACCTCTTTTTATAGTCTCCTGGTGGCAAAGAGACTGTGGACAACTGTAACATTTTTTTTGTATTGAATTTCAGATAAAGTAAAAGTGGTATGGCGCCTAATCGGTAGGTGTAAGGTCTTAGATAACCAAGCTTATTGGAACATTGTGGTAGATTATCTCACTAGACAAATTAGAACTTCTACACTGACAAGTCTAATAACTATCCATAGTCTCCCAGGGCCCTGATTCTAATTGAGATTTCGACTCAAAACATGTCGAAATTAATATGGCGACGTCGAAATGCGACTTTGCTAACCTTGTGGATTTCAGCTGAACTAACCAAGCGACGTCACTAATTTTCGACTTCTCGAAATTAATTTCAACTTCAAGAAAGTGGTTGAAATTTCATTTCGAGTCGAAATTAATCTGACATGACTGACTGGACTGGGAGAAGTGAACTTAGGTTCAGTTTAGGTAGGCGGTGTTTTGATCCTTGCAAGGAAAACTGAGGCAAAAAGTATCAATATGGCTGTGTTTTACGGATATTTGCTAGTTTTGGAGGAATTAGAGAGGTTAGATATCCGACGCTCATAACGGAGGATAAGAAGAATGTTACGAGATACTCAAAATTCTTTTTCACTAAGTGATGCTCAATTTAGGCAGCAATTCCGGCTTAATAAACAAGCTGCAAATTATTTAATAAGGGTATTAGAACCATATTTGGAAGAAGGTGTTTATGCCTCTAGGATACCCAAAATGTTTAGGGTTAGTATTACTAAGCTGCAGTAAATTTAAAAATATATTAGAATATAACCACTAAGTCAAATCTTAGTCGTTATAACTTAAGGATCTCCCACATCGCCTTTTTTTTTCTTGCCATCTTTTCTTTCAATTCAAAATATAATTGAGAATGGCTAATATTTATGATTTAACAACTCAAACAAGAAAAAAAGACGTTCACGTAACGTAAACAAAACAAACATTCAACAAGCGTAGTGCAGCCAATAAACAACAGGGCCAACCCAAATTTTCAGCAGTGTCAAAATGATAAAGTAAATATCCCCAGTTTTAACTACAATTGAAATGAATGAGAATCGCTAGCGATTTCGACTGTCATGGCGTAGTCGCTTTTAAATTTCGACATCGAAATGAAATAGAATCAGGGCCCAGGTCTCCCCTAGTATTCGTAATTTTTTATTTGAGTCACCTTCGCTTTTTTTTTAATTGAGGCATGTTGTCAAGTCGGCTAAAACCCACGAAGGTTTGTAACGCAACAGATTAGAATGGCTCACTATTATTTTTTAACCGGTTAATTTTACTGTTGAATTAACCACAGTACGTACTTACCCAGTATCACTACTATCTCAAATCGTTCTCTAAGGAGATTATTGGCGGACATATTGTATAGAGGCGAATGACAATCGATTTTGTGAACAATCGTAGTTGGCCAGATAAAGAAAATTTTATCTTCTTCGCCGTCACCACCAACCTAAAAATGAATAAAATACAATTAATATACTACCAACAAAGACCAACCATTTATTTGCCAATTACATGTAAAAATTTAAGCTAACACAAGAAGCATAATATACAAAACAAACTCTAATAGTTTGTATTATTAATGTTGGATAAATAAAAAGCATAAAAGAAATAAAAATTATTAAGCTTGAAAATTATCTACAAAAAAATTAACACTTTTAGATAAAAAACATGAAAAGGAGCGAAGCATTGAGACAAGCCAAGAAGAAAAACTAGATTAATCAAGAAAAATCATGGAAAATAAAAAGAAGGCAACTAAAGGAAAGCTAGGATAAAGAATATAAATAAAAAATGGAGAAAGAGATACAGATACGCGTGTCATCAGAGACGGAAATGCCACTGAACCTCTAAATATACAAACAAGCTGAATTTTGCTGAGAATGTTAATATTGGGACCCCAAAAACGATGCCAAAAAATGTTTTCCATTCCTACCCCGGGCTTCCCCCTAAAACCCTAGTTGTAAGGGGGAGGAAGCAGAAAACATCGATTTACCAAGAATCTGTAAGCCGAAAAGAAAAATGTTTCAAATAAGAAATGCAGCTAAGATAATTTTGATTAAAAATGTTTATAAGCATTATTTCTGTAGAATGAACCGTTCGCTTAGAAACAACGCTTGAAGCGGCCCGCGATTTTGAATGTCAGTCACAAAAATTAAAATGCGTTTTAAAGCTGAATAATGCAGCTTCCGTACTAAGTTTTTGCACTTTGTCGCAAATGAAGTCAGTTTCTATAAATATGTTAAATAAATAAACGTTGCGCAATTTTTGCCATTCTGATTCTTTTGCGGCATTTTTAGCTTGGTAAGGTTAAACGGCTCGTCGAATTGTAACGTACGTAGAGTATGGGAGTACGTAGAGACCTCGTTGAAATGGGGTGTGGGTGATCAATACATAGAAAGAATAGACATGACAACATTAACAAAAGGGCACTATATTATATGTTCGTTGTTATTGGGCTAATTGGAGCGTGTGAAGCGTTAAATGAAAGGAGAGGGGATAGCGAATATGTTCAGACAGAAATATATACATAGAGGTATTGCCAAAAGGCATCATTACGTCATATCTCCGTTAATATTGGAAATTTATTTAGTCTTGATTTGAAAACCGTTTTGATTAGATGCTCTGGATATGCATTACTTAGAAGAGCATTTTTTGCTTTTGTTATTGCAGTTGATGAGCCTAGAAATTCTGTGTTCTGTATTCTTAAACTTATAAAACTCATTTTTTTGATCACAAAGTACGTTTTTAAACTACACAGCTTCAGCTACAAATTTCATCTAATTCCGTCTTCGTAGAAGCATTAACAAAGCGTTTTCTAAGCATATTTCAAATGCTTCATATTTGTTGTCAAAATTTAAAATCTAAATTTCATGTTATATGTTTTGAAGATTAGGCTTTTATACTGGAAATTCAACAGGGACCGATCAATGGAATAAAAAAATGACAAAAATCACGCAACGCTGATTTATTTAACAGCTTTGTAGAAATTGACTTCATTTTCGGCAAAATGTCACTGAGACCAAAAAAAAAAAAAAAATCGAATTTTTATCGCCGTGTAGATACAAATTTTATTTAAAAAATTGATTTCGCAAGCGTAACTGACATCTAAAATCGCCGGTCGCTTCAAGCGTTGTTTCTGAGAGAGAAACGAGGTTCATTCTATACAAAAAGTACTAATTAAAATTTTTGTTTAAAATTATCCCAGCTACATTTTTTGTTTAAATACTTTTTTCTACTACAGATTGTGTTTTAGGGGGAAGCTAGGGACAGGAGTGGCAAACTTTTTTGAATCTTCTTTGCTGTCCCAAAATTGACATTCTGAGGAAAATTGAACTGGTTCGTACGATTTTTAAAGGTCAAATCTCTGACGACACGACTAATAGGAGTGAAAGCAATAATTAAAATGAATCTGAAAAGGTAAAAAAAGCAATATTAATGAAGAAATAAAGAAATAAAAGATAAAGAAGTAAATCTGAAAACATTAATGTTTTTCAAAACATTTTAAAATATTTTTATTACGTATTAGTAAGAAGAGAATTATTGGTTTTATTTACCTTTTACTCTTTAAGTTATCACAACTTTACGAAAAGATATAAACAGGCAACTTAAATACAATACAACGAATATAATAATTACCTCTTTGGTTTCATTGGAACTTACTTTGCTGCTTACCTTCAGTTCTGTTTGGAAGAACGGTAAATTTTCTCCCTCTTTAGTAACCTTATGTTTAATAAGTTGGGCTCTTACGTGAGCCTCAATGATATGACTTTTTCTCATATCTCCTACCCTAAACATGAGACAGGGCACTCCGTCCCGATGATTTATAACTGCATTCCTGGAGAACATCAAAGTTTGTGTTCGTTTCTTTGGTCTGGAAAGTTTTGCGAAGACAACACCGACCTGTAATATGCAGATTTATGATTGAACATTATTTTCATGCAGTGTTTAAAAGTAAAAATAAAGATATTACAGTAGGCAGTGTAGTAGACCAAGGCAAAGTTTTGTACTATGTTTTCTATATTTTTAAAATTGAATAAAATAATTTTATTATTTGTTTATTATTTATATTTTAAACAAATTATATTATATTCAAATTATTCAATGAATTATTGTTTGCTCCTAACGCCACTTATTGACGTATTAACAAAGCATACGTTGTTTACTTCTGACAGACCTGTCAAATTCAAACGAAATATTAAATTAAAATAAAATAATTTGATTATTATATAAACTAAATAATATGTTTAAAAATAATAATTGTATTTGTATGAAATTATTTTAAAACGAGAATTATTATAAAAATTTAAACATATGATTCAATATTGTTTTTAATAGGATGAAATTTAAGACTTTTAAATCTTGACAATCGTTGCCAATTGAATCTTTTATTGACAAATATTCTTTTATTTTTTTAATTCTCATTTAATGTCATAACGACTCCATCTTGTGAGGCTAGTTCCGTGACAACGCCATCTTGTGTCCCTAGTTCTGTTACTTTCGCCTCAGCATTGTACTATAGAGAAAAAAGTAATTCAACGCCAGTATAGAAGCTGCGCTTCAAAAACTATATTCTTCGATCTAACCTGATAAATATTCAGTAATCTTTGACATTAGTGACGGATACCAAAATATCTTTCTTCTTAATATTATAATATTTTAATCGTAAACTTAAATCTTTTAATCAGATATAGACTGATAGAACAAAAAATGCAAATGCAAATGCAAAAACAAGAAATATTCGTACTTATATCTTAACTTTAGTCTCATATTATGAACTACAAAAGTCATTCTCAAACGTCTAGCTACTGATAACGCTCGTACCCCACAGATGATGTTTTGGTGCGAATTTATAAACGTTGGACACTTTTCTGAAAGACGCTTTTTAAATAAATATTAAATATGCAGGTTATTAGTAAATAAGTGTTACACACTTCAGAGGGTGATTTGGATGTCAGTTTGCTATACAAACACAGGTCCGCAAATACTTCGTTTTCCCAGATACGGAGTGTTCAAATTTTTCTTAAAAACTGACGATTTATTTATTTCTCTAAAACCGTCTAAAGGTGCGTTCATTACGGAGACCATGGCATGTTATCCTCGCCTAGAGCATAGCACTGACAGTGAACGCTCGTATTTAAAATAATGCATTTATTTTACGTGGCGATGATAATATAATACCATCCTATGGTCCGATCGAGGGTCGGCGCCTCGTTATTAACGCACACTAAGATACCTATGCAAATACGTTTAAGAAACAACCGGCTGACTGCAGACGCCCTCGAGAAGTACGAACTGTGCAATTAGAAGAAATATTTCTCGAGTTAATTGAGGAGTTACCTCAAGTAAGTATTCAAAAAATTGTTAACATATTGAATGTAAGCAACTGTATTACTGTATTTAAAATTAGTCAAAAACATCAAATGAATCTTTTTCTATACAAAATATGCAAGCTCTACTACTTAGAGAGTTTTTTCCGCGCATATTTTTTTACACATGGATTCTTGATCAAATTGCTCAAATTACTAATTTTTTAAATGGCGTTTTATTTACGGAATTTACTTGGACGATATTGTATACGAAATTTTCATAACAACCACTTATGTTTTTATTACGGGCTAAGGAAAATCCACATGGAATTATTTTCAGCATGAGTCTTTGAGTCTTCAGTAAATGATTGGCTTGGGGTAATTGATGATCAAATTTTAAAAGAAAAATTCCCAGTAGTTGGTTGTATATCATAGTTAAAAAAAACTTACAATGAAATAAAAACTTCCTTTTGTAAAATAGTATAGGATTTTTATTAAAATTTTTAAAATTATCTTAAATGGATTTATAAATTTTCTAAACGTTTTCAATCCTATCAGATTAACATCAGTAAAAAACCTACAAATAAATATTACCACTTAACAGTGAAAACAAAAGAGTAAAATTTTGACTATTAAATTGAAAATATGGCTAAAACTTATATGTATAAAGTAGTTGGAACTAGCTACATACTCAGGTCAGATGACTCTTAAATTACATAATTAAAGTAACGAATATTATAACTCTTAAGACACTAGGTCTATGATAAAGCATTGCTTTTTTTAAAGGAACGTACAATTTCACAACTTGAAAAAGGAGACCTTACGCCCTTAGAGGTAACAACCAACTGTTGATACAAGGAAGTAAAAATTTGACAAGACCTTCAAGACACGTGATAAGTAGTTTTTAAAAAGTAATCAGATAATATATGCCCGTTAAGGGTATACCCAGAATGACTAACAGGTGAATATTACTTTATTTTCCTACAGGAAGAGTTACCAATTTTTTCTGAAGAAATTCGTCTACAGCTGAGACAACAGTTATGGTTCATGCATGATGGTGCACCAGCGCATTTTAGCATTAATGTACGTAATCACTTAGATATAGTATATCCAAATTGTTGGATAGTTATGGGAGGTACGAAACATAGGCCTGCTCGTTCGCCGGATTTAAATCCTCTAGATTTTTACATTTGAGGTTTTCTATAGTCAGTTTATTCCACTCCCGTCGAAAATGTTGATGAGCTGTTGATGATCAAATTATAGCCGGCTGTGAGACAATAAGAAATCATCATCATTATCATCAATTACCCTATAATTGTCCACTGCTGAACGTAGATATTCCGTACAATTTTTCACCTATTTATATCTTGAGCTTTTTGCATTCAATTTGTGATGCGCTTTATATCATCCGTCGATCTAGTCGGTGGTTGTCCTCTGCTTCGATATGCCTTTTGTCTTGGTCGCCATTCCAGAATCTTTTTGGTCTAACTATCATCCGTCAATATGGTAATATGTCCGGCCCAAGCCCATTGAGCCATGGTTATTCTTTTAACTGCATCTGTCTATCCTGCTCTTCTTCGTGTTACTAACTTTGGTACTTTATCTCTAATGGTAATACCTAACATTGATCTTCCCATAGCTTGTTGGGTAACTCTCTTATTTTATTTATTGTTTCTTTTGTAAGAGTTAGTGTTTCTGCATCATATGTAAGAACCGATGAAACACATTGGTTAAAAATCATTATTTTTAAACCAACTGGAATATTACTTGAAAATTTTGTTCAGTCTACCAAAGGCAGCTCATGTAAGACCTATCCTTAACAATAAGAAATACACCAGGAATATTTGCGTGAATACGAAAATCAATGATGCAAAGAGTTGAAATCTTGCGTCTCGTCTGAGGTAGATCATTTTGAACACTTGTAGCATTGCGCCTTGTAACTTTACTTGTAACTTTTTATTAGTGTTAATGTCTGTTATTGGTCTAGTTTAACGTTATTGTGTTTGATAGTTCTTAATAATGCATTAAAGACATGAAAAATAATCGTTAAGATGTTTTATTTGTGAAAACAAAAACGGCGCACCATGAAAAAAATGCAAGAAAGATTTTTTGTCACAAATTGAACAAAAAATTTAAAAATAATTTATAATTTAAAATATCTTAGTAGCGAACCATTCTTTTCTTTAAAAAAAATTAAGGCCATTACATGTATGCACCACCAATGATGAATATAAAATTCTTAATTTCAATGTGTAGGTAATAACTACCCCTTAAAACTGACCAAATTTCATTTGCATATTTTAGCCAATTTCAAAGCAATTAATAAATCGTCAGTTTGTGTAAAACATTTCAAGATCCCGTTTCTCGGAAAACTAATCACTTGCAGACATACGTTTATAAAGCAAACTCATTATTTTTCATGCAAAATCACCCTCAAGTTTGTCGGACTTATTTACTATAACACCCTATATAGTATTGATGATAAACAAATAGTCGTATGATTAAAATTTATTTGGTAATAAGCACCCACAGAGCATACATTTGCCAACAAGATAGGTCGTACTAAAATTCTTCAACTATTTCTAATAGTTAACTGCTGGATGATATATTGGATGAATTCCAGTTTGAGATTGTACAGGATTTATATTTAAGGCTAGTATCAAGGCATTTAGTTGTGAATGAATATGTTCAGTAGCAGATACTGTGCAATAGAGTTTCGTACCAGTCGGTACCATATAATAGATGTCAAAATTTACAAAACAAGTATTAAGTAAATTATGTCTTTAGTAATAGAGACGCAACAAAATACTAGAAAACCCAATATAATCCCAAGATTTGCTGTAAGAAATAAATAAAAAAGAGATGGAGAAAAAGGTAAGGAAAAGGAAAAAATGAGAAGCAGATAAAAAAAAGATATTGAAGAGGAAGAAAGCAAAAATAATAAAAAACTGACAAAGTAAAGTAAAAAAGCAGTAAGAATAAGGAGAAGGTGTAAAAGTTTGTAAGGTGTCTAAACTTTTAAAAATAACTAATAAAAGATATGATTTGATATGATAGTAGTGAATAATAGGTTAATTTTTATTGAAGTAGATGGTAATTAGTTCTACAAAACTATAATTATTACTCTATTATGAATTTTTAATTTTTGTTTGATATATGTTCATGCATTTCTTTTTGAGATTTGCTCTTTTATTTAGTTTTTTCAAGTGATTAGAGACAGTCATTGATCAGTTGTTTTCAGCCCTACTCTTTCTTTGCAGATCTTCGTAATTACTATTCCCTTTAATATCTGCTGTAATGTTCATTTAATTATTCCAACCATTTAATTTATTGTTAACACATCATTATAATGACTATCTATAGTATACTAGGAATTAAAACTTACCATAAATGCCTGAATCATGACGCCAGTAATACTCTGTATGCACATGACAAAGATGGCTTCCGGACATTCTTCCGTGGGCGTTCTACCACCGTACCCAATGGTATGTTGAGTTTCAATACTGAATAGGAAACACGACGTGAAGCCGCGGATATTTGTTACACAGGGAATATACGTTGTGTCATTACCACTCTAAAATAAAAGAAAAAAATAGGGTAAGAAATGAATAAAATAGAAATAAAAAAGGCAATTATAATTATATATTTATATCATTATAAGGCTACAATTTTTTTCTTCTTGCTGCTGTTTTCATAGAGTTTTTGCCTTCATATTAGCTTAACCCTACAACCGTAAACTCAGATGTCTATATCACTCCTCTCCCAATATCGATTGTCTACCGTTACAACAGTAGAAGGAACTTATGATTCTTAGTACCTTACAGGCATTTAGCGTCTGTTATCCGACGGTTGCAACTTGTTAACCAGTGTTTGATTTCTTGAAAAATTTTGTGCCGGAGTCATATACGACACCATCTTACGCTTTGTGTAACAAACGTGATATTTTACATAAATGGCTTCAAGTAGCAAAAAGCTGACTCAGGGAGAAATAGAAGAGTTAGTACGGCGATATGAAGCAGAAGAAACAGATTTGGAGTACGCTGATAAGATTCAAAGTAAACTCAGTGATGATGAAAAATCTGAGAACGGTGTTGAAACAGATAGTGTTAAACATGATAAGTGTTCTGCAGATGAACAAAGTGAATCGGATGAGGATGTCGAACTGCAACGAAATTTTGTATATGGAAAGAACGGTTACAAATGGTCTAATATTCTATACTATACTAAAAATACACGAACATTGATAAAAAATATAGGTTTGCGCATACCCGGAACAAAAGATGATGCCAAGAGGGTGAATAATGAATAAGCTGCTTGGAAATTATTTTACACAGATAAAATTATAGACACGATTACTCAACATACAAATGAAGAAATCGAAAGGCAGTCTCATAAGTACACAAAGCAATATGTTGTACAAAAAACGTGCAGTCAAGGAATTCGCGCTCTTCTGGGGCTTTTATATATGAGCGCTGTTCTAACTTCAAATCACCTGAATATTTTAGAGCGTCGGTCAACACAGTTTGGTGCTGCTATTTTTAGAGCGACTATGAGCGCAAAATGTTTTGAATTTTTAATATTTTTAATCAACTGTCTGCAAGTTGATGAAAAAGAAACAAGAAAAATAGACAAAGAGATGATACGTCTGCTCCAATTCGAAATGTTTGAGAAAAGTATAATGAAAGTTGTTAATCCCTTGGCGCAAGGATTAGCGTAGGGGTTGGCGCGAAAATTTCTGACAGTAGGATTTTAATTGTCGGGTGGAGCGGACGATATTTTGTATGCCGCCATCTCTTTTATTGAGACAATTTGGCCTTTTATTCAATTTCTATAGCTTCTCGGATAATGCTTGGTTTATACAAACGGATGGGTGCTATGGTTGTGGGGTTTTAAAAATCAATTTTGTGGCCCCTGTATGAAGATTGGTGTTAGGGTGTTGACCTAGAGCTGAAATTGAATCGGAATTGCGAAAAGAAATGGAATGTTCGTAAATCCTATTTAATCTACGATTTGTATATATATATATATATATATATATATATATATATATATATATATATATATACCGCTTTGTCATTATAAATGGTTTTGAGCTGGTAATATATCATTCTTACTTTTGTTTGTATCTGTATGAGTGCTAAGTGCTAAAATTTTCAAAGAAATATAAATACATTATATTACATAATAAAATGCCATTTGAATTCTTCATGTTTACCTTTTCATATCGGATTTATTTATAAAGAATTTAACATCTATTTGACGCACAACAATTATGTTTTAATATATTTATATTAATATCAGTTTGGTATCAGTGCAATTTAACGTTATATAACGTTTTTGTAGCACAAAAACTATAGCTTGTGTTATAGATTATCCTCAAAGATTTGTACCTGAGAGAACTTCGTATGAAATCAGCATCCATCAAGAAAATAAAAAGTGTGGAACCAAAAACAAGAAAACACTCCGGAAAACATCAATGAGAACAAATTTCTACTTAATTTTGTTAGCAAAAAATATGATTGTCAGGTCGACAATATTTGCTGAATATACACAAAGAAATATGGATTATACCTGTTGGATGAATGGCCAATCAAATTGATAAAAATTTATAAAAAAACTGCCATGAGCAGCCTAGATGTAAAAATCCGAATGTAAGCAGATATCGATATCTAAATCTCTATATTCTATTTTGGGAGATGAGTCAAAAAATCTTCTTCGGAATTTTTCTTCCGAAAACTTATTATTTTTTCTTCATCATATCTTATATCTACATAGATGTTATCAAGAAATCTTGTTGTGAGTCTTTCTCTTTTTTTCTGACCAATTCTGGGTCTATCAAGAATAGTTTTTCTAGCTGGGTTAATTTATTCCATCTGCATTATATGCCCTACCCACCTCAGACGTCCTATCCTAATATATTTTATGATATCTGGTTCCTGGTATATTCTATAAAATTCAAAGTTGTATTGTCTTCTCCACACTTTATTGCCATTAACCGCTTCATAAATTCACCTTGGTACTTTTCTTTTAAAATATCGTAATATATTCACATTAATTTTTTATCGACCAGGTCTCCAAACTATATGTTAGGATTGGGCGTATTATTGGTCAAAATAATGATGTAATCGATTTTCCGTACCATAATCATAGATTTTTTATAGATTGCTTTAGAATGGATGGTTTACAGATACGAATAAAATTACCGTCTATCACAATTATAACGAACATATAGCTAGACAGAGATATAATGAGAAGCCATTAGAAAATTTAAACAAAGAGGTTAGTGATAATTCTTCTAATCTTCAATATTCACTCTGTAAAAATATTTATCAATCGCATAGAACTGGAAAAGGCATTCTTCTAAACGGGTACCGGCTAAACAACATCAGATGACACCATAGTATTTGCATATAACCTAACAAATCTACAAATCCTTATGAACAAAATCACGTATTACAGTCAACCATATGGACTCAATATGGTAAAGGAAACCAAGCTCATAATAATTAGTAAGAAAAATATAACAAAAGGTCAACTCTACGTCAACAAAAGCAATATCCACCTTCAAACGGATGGGAGCCTTCTTCAAGGCCACCACCTTTCTCTTGGTATAAAAGTAATGCTGCAATGCTATGTCTTCTCTGTCCTTTTTTATGGTGTTAAAGCTTGGACATATTATACGAAATGAATCCAAATATGCCCTTTTACAAGCTATTCTGCAAGGAAAAATAGTTGGAAAGTGAGGTCCAGGAAGAAGAAGAACATCCTGGTTAAAGAACCTCAGAACATGGTTTAACACAAGATCTACGCAGCTTGCTGCAGACAAGATAAAGATCGTCATGATGATTGCCAACATTCGTCACGTATAGGAACATCAAGAAGAAAAAGTGATACTTAATTGAGCGCTCTTACTAAACACAAAATGTTCTGATATATTGAACATTAATAAATCATATGATAATACATAAATAAATAGCAAATGAGAAATGTTTTCAACTCCATCAAAAACAATTATAAGATAAAAACATTTAAAAGCTATTTAAAATGATCATTTTCGTATATAATACACTCCTGCAGTTTGATTCGTTGGTCCCTATTTACTTTCTACAACGACTATGTTAAAAATTTAATTTAATTTTAAACACGGGAGCCACATGTTTTTTGCGTAAATGTTGATTGATGCTTACGTAGTATTTATTTGAAAGAAAATCATGTTTATAAGAAATTAGTCTTTATTTTTAAACACTTGGGTTTATATTTAAAGTCAGTTAAGTGCCAATATTTCGAACAAGGTTCCAATATATCTCTAGTTGACTAGTAAAGATTGACCCACGCCTGAACACATATAATTCCATTTGTAAAAATATTTTTATTTGGTCCTTCTCTCCATTGTATTTCTTCTTAATTGTTTCACTATTATCCTTCTTTGTACAATTCTCACTAGGATTTTTTAATATTAAGTTCTTTGACTGTTCAGTTAGTTGCTCTTTCAACCATCTTAGTTCTTCACCTTCCTCCCAAGGTGCCTCCCCTCTTATCTTATCAGCCACACTGAACCATCTTAATCTATTTACACAGCTCCAAATAGACCAGTTGACGTTAGACCAGTCCATTTGCTAAGATTGGCCAGCCATGATAGACGTCCGCATCCAGGGTCTCTCTTGCCTTGTCTTGTAGAATCAACTGTAGAAGTCGGTATTTATTATTACGCATAATATGGCCGAAGTAAGTCAATATTCTGTTCTTTACGGTGTTAATTTCTTTGTCTTTTCTTAGCATCTGGAGAATAGATATGTTAATTAAGTGGTGTATATATGAGACTCTTAACTTACGTCGGTAGCACCACATTTCAAATGCCTCTAATCATTTTATGATATCTTCTGTAAGACTCCAGGTTTCTACTCTATAGAGAATAACACTAAAGACGTAACATCGACGAAGTCGAATGTTCACATGTACACAATGTACATCTAACGAAGTAGACGACGCCATGAGTAAGAGAGGACTAAACGATGGAGAATGGAACAACAGAGAGAGATGAAAACGGTTGAGCGAGGGAAGGCAGTGAATACTGTAGAATCCCTAAATATATACGTAACATCTAGGAATTCTTGTGCGTATATTGATACATCAAGAAAAATATTGCTGATAACTAGTACTCAGAAGTAGGATACCTGAATTGTATACCTGAATTGGATACCTTTGCCATATTCTGAGAAAAAAATACACGCAATCCCTTAACTAATTATCCAAGGAAAGATTATGGGGAAAGGGAGGAGTATGTCGCAAACAAATGTCTTGGCTAGGGAATATAAAAAATTCGACAGGAATAAATAACTCTGGCGACCTTTGTCATGCCGCAAAGGATAGTCTTCTGACCTTAAGATTATCTGCCAATGTACTATCGTTGCATTGCACTATAAGAAAAAATGTTTTAGTTTTAGAAAGGCTGACATGACTTTTGTTCGGGCCAATATTTGATGTTTATAAAAGTAGGTAAAAACTATTTCAGTTATACATTCAAGTCATATAATGAACCTGAAACTCTTAACATATACTTACTAAATGCTCCTCACTGAGATCCCCATGAGTAAATACTATAAGCCACCACACTAAAGCGAACAACAACCAAGACAAAAAGAAGTTCATCGCAAACACCAACAGCGTCCAGCGCCACTGTGCGTCCACCAACGTTGTGAAGATATCCTGAAGGTATTTTCTACGTCGCTTCGCAACGTTACCTTGTACAACGTTACAGTCTCCATGCTTGAAAACCACTCTCTTCCTGATCCTTCTGGCGTTGAAACGAGATTGACGGAATCTGAAACAAAGAATAATTATGTTAATTGAAAAGCCATTAAGGCAGGTAAATCTAGCTAAATAAAGAAAACGGGGAAGTTAGTTTATGACTGTAAAATTCATGAATCTGCAGAAGGCATGGCAAATACTGTAAGGAGTAACAGATCAGAAATCAAATTTAATGAATTAGGTACGTAAATATTGTCCAAAATACATTCAATTGAATAACAACTATTGATAGGATATAATAATGTATAATTTGATGTGAAAGATATTTAATTGTTAGCTCCTCAAACAGAAGAAATGGAAAGGAAATTGCAAGTATATAGCAAAAAATATTTCGATTATTACATCAAAATTAGAATCTGTCTAAGTATTCCAAACGGTATGTTATTTCAAGAAATTGTTGCAACTGCGATTTACAACAATTTCTTTTTTTCAAATTTTTCGTGCGACAGATATTTTCCGAGTTAAGAGAGAAAATAGCGGTAGAATTATGTTTTAAGCAATTTTGAGTTTTTTTGCTAAAATAACATTTAAGGTCGTAACTTCGTTCGTTTAAGAAACCATGGGTGGGTTTAGTGTAGTGAATTCGGATTCTTCTACTAATCGATGCTCAGAAAGTTCAGAAAGAGGTGACCAATAAATGGTTGGAGTTGATGAAGAGTTTTTTTGCTTTTTTGCCGTAATGTCGGGAAATATCCCCTCCTGACTTTTTGAAAACGAGTTTGAGACCATTAGGTAATAGAATTATGGTTATTGCAGTAATATGGTTGGTAGCTTCTTTGTCAATATGATCTGCTGTTACATTATCGGCAATTCCAGCAAGAGAAGGCAGCCATATAAGAGCGACTGTTACATTTTGAGCAGAGAGATTTTGGTAGATGTCATGAATGTTTTTAACCAATGGGTGGCCAGTACATATTGTATTGAATTAATGCATAGATGAAATGGAATCACAACAAATGGTAATATGTTTGTTGTGATGGGAGATGCATTTAAACAAAATACTATATAGTTCACCTGTATAAACGCTGCATTTTAAGGTTGATTGAGATAATCAAGTACATGTTTAGTGGTGACTGCACATCCAACACCAGTGGTAGTTTTAGAAGCATTGGTATAGAGAATTAAATAATGTGATTTTTGTATAATTTTTCTTTATAGCAATGTTCGGAGATTAATGTTTATTAAAGGTGTCTAGTCAGATGTCTATTGAAGGAAGATGTTTTGCCTATAGAGGAAATGAAGGTAGAGGAAATGAACTAGTCACGGTCGGAGGTCAATATTTTTGAATGTTAAAACAGTTAGTGGATCAAGAGATGTTGAACATTGTTAGTGGAAAAAGGAAGTATTGTCGTAATTATGAAATGAAAGGGATTGAAGGGATTTGCAGATGTTGATGCAACATATGAAAGTAGAAGAGATTGTCGTCTTAAGGTGAGAGGAGGTTCATTGGATTCACGATACACATTCTCAATAGGACTGGAGTGAAAGGCACCTATATATAGATGGAGAGCGCTCTTGTGCATAGAGTTTAATCAATCTAAGTCAGATCTAGAGGCAGTGGAATAGATAAAGCTAGCGTAGTCGTGCTTAGATCGTATGAGAGCTCTGTAGACGCTTAATAAAGTAGTTTTATTGACACCCAATTGAAGATTAGTAAGGATTTTTAAACAATTGGTTCATATATGTGATTTTTCCAATTTAATCTGGAGACAAATATCATACCCAGAATTTTACATTGATTAACAACAGATAGAGGGAAATTGTTGAAAAAACTTTGGGGAAAAAGAGTGGAAGTCCTTCTGGAAAATTTTATTTGGTTTTGCCCTGTGAGAGTGATAATCCTAATTTGTTAGATCTATCTTGAAGAAGATTTGCTGCTTTTTGTAGAAGTTTACATGTGGTAGGAACATATTTACCATGGCAGTAAACATATGTCACCAGCGAATTGAACATATTTTATGGAAGCAGGAAAATACCTGCATATATTGTTGATTGTCATAATTAATAAAGTTAAACTTAACAGATCCTTGAAGGACACCCTGATTTTAAGGAAGATATTGAGAAAGTTTACCGTTCACAAGGACTTTAAAGGTACTTCCAGTTAGAAAGTTTTTTACAAATTAAAGAATGTTACCATCTAATTTATAGTAGAGGATTTTGCCAATTACTTAGTTTCTGGAGATTTAATCAAAAGTCTGATTAATGTCAAATATAGTTAGTACAACATCTCGTTGATTGTTGATTGCTTAAGAAATGTGTGTTTAAAGAAGAACAAGCTTGTCAATAGTAGACCGGTGACGTCAAAAGTCGGATTGAGCGTCGGGAAAAACATTATGTTTTTTAAGGAACATAGCGAGGTTCGTTTATATGGAGGATTTATCAGGTTTTTTAATTGGAATGATTAGAGAATTGCGCCAAATATCTCGGAATTTATATGTGTTCCAGATAAGATTATAAATTTCGATGAGTTTTGAGAGAGATGTATTGGAGATTTTTTAAAAAGATATAAGGGATGTCATCGGGAGCAGCAACAGATTTTCTACACGAAAACAAAAAAAAATTCAGTTTATGTGGGGTTAAGGGAGCGTTGGTAAACGTGACATCATGTGGAGTTGACGAAAGAGGAATAACTGGAAGGAGAATCTGTATTACTTTTATTAAATTTATCTTCAAAATAATAGGCGAGTGTGTCGGCAATTACTTGGCTGTCAGAGAATCCTGTATTGTTGAAAATTAGAGAAAGCATCTTAAGGTTAGTTTTACTCGTTGGATTTGTGAAAATTTTTTCCATAGTTGAATGGGATTTGTATTGTGAGTGATTTTTCCATAATCCTTTTTTTACTTTGCTTAATGGCTAAAGCTATGGCCAAAGAATATAGACGCGTATGCATACGCGTCTATATTCTTTGCTATGGCTATTGATAAATTTGGCTTTAAGTTTGCAAACAACTTTAGTTGTTTGTGTAGAAGAATATTTTCCTGGGTTTTATTTCACCGACACTTAAAACATTCTTGGATAATTGGGTGACATAATTACAATCTGAGTTCCACCAAGGCACCATTTTGCGAATATATGAGATGGTTTTTTTACAGATATGAGATTTGGCAGCAGTGGACATCCGTTATATATTTACAGTAATGTTTATAACCTCTGTAATAGCTCAGAAAGGTAATAATATATCCGCTTTCGAAATAAATTTTGACCAATCAGCGTTTTTAAAGCTCCAGAAATTTCTAGTAGTGATTTTCTTATTGGAGGGCCTAGATATAATAATAGGAAAGTGGTTGCTATCACGTAAGTCATCAAAAACTTCTCAGGAGAGAAAAGATGCAATTTTGGGGTCACAAAGGCTAAGATCAATGACTGAAAATATACCTGAAAAAATACTAAAGTGGGTTTTGAGTCCAGTCAAAAGTTGAGTATGTCACAGAATTGTGTCTGAGCAATTTAAAACGTTTTCTATAATTTTGCCGTTACGAAAAATAGGATATGAGCCCCAAATTCTGTTATGGGCATTAAAGGAATCGGACAATCCCTTCAATGTAATATATAATGATTTGGTAAAGATTTAAAAAAGAAAATGCTAACTTGGACAGGTTAATAAACGAAAACGAAGGTCATTGCACTATCATTTTATCAAAACTAAAATACACGAAGTTGATTTGGTAGAATGACTAAATATAATTATTAACCTACATCATTGTTTTGTTGATTTTTCTTTTAATTTGAAATTTATTTGATTGACCTCTGCATCTTATGACGTCAATAATTTTATACGCGCCAGGCTGGGGCGTTTTCGAACCAAAACTTTGATAGATGTATTTATTCTATTTTGACTGAATAATAATATTCATCTGATTTTTATTGTATATATACAGTATATATACATAACACTGTCAATCCGATATTGTCGTTATCTCAAACTGTTTCTGTTACTGTTTCTAGAAATACTATTTATATTAAACAATTAATGAATGAATGCTGGTTAGTTACATATCGCATCTTGAAAACAAAAGTGACATTATCCCAAAATCTAGATATTTCAGTATGACCGTTTAAAGTTTTTCGAACAGTTCTGTATTGAACGTTGAACTAAAATAACCGAATTAAATACTATAATTACTGTTATTTAACAGTTTGATTAAAGTACAGTTAGTTTCTACCGAAGAAGGCAAGTTAATAATGTAACTACTAATTTAGAAAAAAATCTTTAAAAAAAATTCCTTATAGTGCCGCTTTTGTTTTACATTAAAGTTCTGATTATTAGAATAAAAAGTCAAGTTAATATTTACCTTATGATAAAAAAAGAGAAAAATAAAACAAGATTGTATCATATTAAAAAGAAAAATCGTTTATTTGGTAAAAGTAAAAAACCTATTAATAATACTTAATGAAACTAAACATTTTTTCGAACTTAAAATAATTAAAAAACTATGGTTTTATATCCAAGAAATCGCCATAGCTCATTTCATTTACAGCGAAATATGTCCCTCTTTTTTTGCACTTCGAATAGCCCAAACATATTGTGAAGGTACGTATATTGGTCCTGACTTAAGACATCTTTTGACTTGTTTTTTAATCAAGAATGTACAGCGTCTCCTTCGTTCTGAGTATGGCCACGTATTAAAAATTTATGGGTAATAGATTTTATTTTTAAATTTAGGACAGCATGTCCATCCCAATAATGAACCGGTTTTTTTGCTGTCCACAACAGTTATCAGAATAAAAGATGACATTCAATTCTTCATCAGCAGTTAGAGACTTTTTCTGTAGATACTTTAAAATACAAATACCTATCTCATTAGCTCCGCGATTTCCTTGTGTTTCATCCCAAAAGAAGCACACCATTCAGTTGTGTCCTGTTTGAGTTCAGAGATAGTGAAATGTAAGCAATTTACTTTAGACTTATAATAGAAAGTTGATACCTCACCATTTGGAACTACCATTACTGCTTGCAAGTCATAACATACCACAATAAAACTGTGCGACACGCTCTCTTTATCGTTATCCTTTTTCTCACGACTCTTTTCTTTTTCAGCCACATGTAGCTCATAATTTTCTTTTTGTGCATCTTTTTCACAACCTTCAGCAGTCTTGCATTTAGTACATTGCTAACATTGATCCTTCTTTGGTACAAAAAACCCAATATTAAATTCCTCGTTAAATAGTTTTCGATATATGTGTATCATTACATAGGGTGATCTTTGTTGTATACAGTCTTCTTTAATCAAAATAAATATCTGTTAAGGTTTCTTCGCCATCTATATATTCCTTCGTGATTTGTTTCCGCAAATAATGACTTTCAATTCGAGGTATACTATTGATGTGACGTTTTACTCCTTCTGTCAAGTCAATTGGCACTTTTCGATGTTTTCCATTTTACCTCTCTGATCACCTTCTAGTATACCAGTCATAATATTATTTTTCTTCTCAATAACTGTTCTGACACATCTATCTGTTATATTTAATGCATTTTAGAAAAATGTTTTACATATTTTGCTTCTAGTACCATTGACATCAAAATAGAATGCACTTTTTAACTTTCTGGTCGAATCTGCTTTCTTGTATTAATACTTTGGATGGACCTCTTGAGTATTACGCGCGATATATTCTCTTTGTCTGATCAGCGAAGCCATTCCTCAGTAATCATGGAATAATCGTTTTCTTGATTCCTCATTAATTTTTTCTGGACATTTCAGGCGATAACTTAATCTACATGAACTTTTTATAGTTTTAGCTGGGAACACTTTTTTTGATCTAGTACTCGAAACATATTCTTGTTCAGAGTATTTTAAAGACTTAGCAGTTTTGGCATATCGTTTATTTTTTTTGTTTCCTAGGTTTGTCGATCCTATTTCCAACAGCGGATGGAATATCATCCACGACATTATTATTTGCAATCCGAACATTTCCATTATCTGTTATAGTTAGCAATTCATCACCAATGTCCTTAGATATAACATGTTCAATAAAATCCTTGTTAAAAGAATTTGAATTATTTTCATTTATAATTGTCGTCAAATCACCACTATTTTTATTTACTACTTCTTCATGTATGATTATTTCGTTCTCATTAGAAAGTTCTGAATTTTTTTCATCTACGTAAGCTACACATTTAGTAAAAGAACGTGAGGAAGAACTTGAAGAACATGTAGAAGATCTTGTAGAATAGGAGGACGAGCTGGAAGAAGATGAAGATCTTGAAGTAGATGAAGAGTTAGATTTACGGCATCTTTTTTTTTTTGGGTGCGTAGGCTCTGTCATCATCCGAAGCGAAGGAATACTAATACAGATCGATAGTGAAAAACATATTTTACTAAAATAATAAATCACATGGTGTCCCATTAAAAAAAAAATTGCGAAAATTTAGGATGTCGGTTTTATGCCAATTTTAACAGCAATCTGTAAAATGAAAAAGACAACTTTACTCCGTAAACGATAAAGCTGTATCTGGTTAATAAGTTCATAAGGAATTTAAACTTTTATTCAAATTACATTAGAGAATATTGAACTTTATATACATGGTAGAAAAGTGTAATTTTCATATAAAACCCATTATAACTCAATAGCGGTTCACAATAGGTATAGGGAAGTATAATCAAAAAATGTTCAGAATAATGTGAATATTTCTAAAATTAAAAATATACTGGATTTCCCACTAAAAAAAAAACGAAGTTATAAGCAACTTCCGGTATAGCCAGAAGCAGAAAATAGATGAAAATATTTTCATTAAATAGGTCACTCCTCAAAACCCCTTCATTCCAGTTTTCATGATTCAGTTACATTTAGTTCTTGAGATATTTCTAATTGGCCGTTTATCTTCCGCACCCTGTATAGAGTAAGTAACCTTTTTGAAATTTGATATTCAGTCAATATAATTTATACAATGTTTTAAACAAAAAATGGTATTTAAATATGCTTTTTCGATAAAGTTAATTCTTTCTGCTGATAGACGAAATAGGTGAACCGTAAACAATGTTAAAAAATAAAAAATAAAAAAGCGGCGGATTTAAAATTATTATTATACATTTTCATCGACTCTTAAATGTTTTATAATTTTATAGCTTGACGTAAGGTTTCTTACGCGTTGCCATTTATCATTGTATCCAGATTAACGTATTTGATAAACACTATAAATTTTCTGATTGGTTTTAGGATAAAATATTTATTATAAATTTATTTATAACTAATTCTTTTTGAATAAAATAATAAATACCAAATATATCCGACATAAAATAGTTATATAACTACAATATGGAGAAAGAAGAACAATACTGAGTCGATTGCATCAAATTGAATTCATTATCAGATATGTTTTAAAATATAGTACGAGAGAAAAAACTTTAAAAAAAGTTTCTTCGCAACAAATGATAATACTACAAAAAAAGATCAACTAACGGCTCTATACCTCTATATTGCAATGCATTATAGAGAGAAAAACCTTAAGCACATAGTCTTGTAGGAAGATGGATGATAAGGCTACACAATCTGAGAGAGGGTTTTAATTGCTTTTCTAACCAACTTTTTAGCACTTCAATAAGAAGGAAAGGATCACATTTAAAAACATAGACTTATATGTATAGGCTGGTTAAAACTGCAAATAATCTCAGAGAATAGAACCTAGATAAAATCTTCTTCTTCTTGATGGACACGTCCTTTCATAACGTTGGTTACCATCATAGCTATCTTAATTTTATTCACTGTCACCCTAATTAGCATGCTTGTATCAATACCATACCAATCTCGCAAGTTATTTAACCATGAAGTCTTTCTTTGCCTCTCATTACATGTCCGAAATACTCAAGCTTGCTCTCCTTGATGATTTTTATAATCTCCTTAATTTTGCTGAAGAGTTCTACTATTGAGAAGTTTCAAATCTTCTCTACCCAAGAACCTTTTCCAATTCTTCTATAGCACCACATTTCGAAAGCTTCAAGGCGATTTAGATCACTTTTACCTATAGTCCAAGACTCTGTTACATAATAACTTGGATATTCTTCTAAAAGCGGCTCTGGCCTGATCAATTCTGGATCTAATTTCACCGTGACTCTCTGTCGCGACGGCTTTATATTATATTGTTTACTTATTAAGAGTATTTTGGTTTTCCGTATGTTAAGATAAAGACCTATTCCTTACAGCTCTCAACGACACTGTCAAGTAATGTTTGCAGATCTTCTTGAGTAGATGCTAGGAGTACTGTGTCGTCCGCATATCGCAAATTATTGATAATCTTCACCGTACACAATTATTACTTCTTGTTCAGGAAGTGTATTTCTGAAAAATCTTTCAGAGTAAACATTGAAAAGCAGAAGCGACAAGAGGCATCTCTAGATAAAATAGAAAATTAAAAAGTTTTGTATTATTGAAAGGTTTTGCAATATAGCAGCTGATTTTGGGTTTGAGAGTGACACAACTAAAAGTATTAAGGTAAAATACATAATACAAAACATAATACTAGAATAAATGGACTGAATATGAGGTATCTACGAATATTAGTTATAAAGAGAAAATAGGACAGAATAAGAAATAAGACAGAGGAATATTCAATCACAAATTAATAAAACAAATAACAAAGAGTTGTTTAATTCATTAACTTAAGCCTATAAAAGAAGAAAATCATATACAAAGAAAGAAATGGATACAACAAATTGCAGAAATGGGAAAAATTAAGCATAAAACACTGGAAGAAACATAAAAATAATAGGAAATAGAAAAAATGAAAGGGGTGGGTGATTGAAATATAACCAATTCGAATCAAACAACTAAAATGGTTAAAGTTGTGGGAAAAAGAATGTAAGACAGAAAATCGTGTGACAAATACCGAATCTTGGTTAATAATCCTTAGCTGTATAAAAGTAATATAAAATATAATTAACAAGAAATATGAACAATTGGAGACGAGAGAACAGACAGGTTTTCGAAAGAGTATGTCGATAATTACCAACTCTTCATGTGTTGCAGATGAGACTACTCAAATTCAAAAATATATGGTGTATATGATGACAACCCTCTAAGGACACTGTTATACAAGCGCTAATGTCGTCGCGTTAGCAGCGCCGCGTTAACGTCGATTCAACCGGACAATGGCACTACCAGAGAACTACGAACACAGTTTGTTCGTAGTTCTCTGGCATTACCATGGAGTAAATTATACCAATGACATTACCGTTCGTATAATTACTCCATGGTAGTGCTACTGTCCGGTTGGGCCGACGCCACTGCGGCGCTGCTAGTGCGACGACTTTAGCGCTAAAGACCGTCTTATACGAGAGCTAATGTCGTCGGGTTAGCAGCACCGCGTTAGCGTCGGCCCAACCGGACAATGGCACTACCATGAAGTAAATTGTACGAACGGAAATGTCGTTCGTATAATTGACCCCGTGATAGTGCCATTGTCTGGTTGGGCCGACACTAACGCGCGCTGTTACCCGATGACATTAGTGCTCCTATAATTGAGCCCTTAAACACACTCTGAATATTTGTTTTAAAATAATTCAAATATATAGTGAAATTCAAAGTTGTAAACCACTCATCAACAATGTTTTCACTATATGCAGCTTTTTTTAGTAACAAAATTTCACTTCGAAAAAAATTTGAAATCAGATATAATTGTTTTGCGTTCACCTCGGCCTGCCGCACAAAACGGAGGCAGAAATGTGACGATACCCCAGAACAAATAACAATTGTTCTTTGTTCTGTGACGATACGGTGTAGTAAATTCAGAATGCGTCAGAAACGTCTCTAGAAGAACTAGTGGGGAAGATTCAAAACAGTTTGCGGATCCATGAAGTTTACCTGTGGCATTGATAAATAATAAGCAATGCAGCCCTCAGGGACCTCTTACCAAATAGAGATTTAAAGAAGGTGAATGACATCGTTCTGGAGACAATATTATGTGATGGTCTTGTGAAAAATGTCATGTCAAAAAATGCTGATAAAATCAGTTCACACAGAAGATAACAAATAACATGGGGATCTATAAACAAATCATTACGTAGATACCTAAAGGACATAGAAAAAGCTGTATAAAGGAAATCTATGCACGTGGCATATACATCTATGCTGCACAAGAATGGAGTCAGTATCTATTACTAATCTGAGCAGTAGAGTTAATGAAATGGTTTATTTTAGGACTTCGGTTTAATACAAAATGTACTAACAGCTTTTAAAATTCGACCTTATTCATGAACATGTGTTATAGAGTGGAAAAATAGTTCCAATGCTTTTCTAACAATTTCTTGTTTTTTTTGTAGAACGATTTGTCTTTGGTCTCAAAATATGCCTTAGTTTCCGCAATAATCCCTTGATTTGATCCTTATAGCTTCATTTACAAGTTTCATAAAACCAGTAGTTCCTAAAGGTGAAATTGGAAGAATACGGTAGGTCTTCTTTTTACGGGCTTATCCGTTCTGGATGTTGGCGATTAACATGGCTATCTTTACTTTTTTGCAGCTATTCAGAATAGTTTAACTAGTAATATGGCGAATGCCAGAGTATATAAAAGTGTAAATTATGTACTTTAGTCATCTTTACGAATGATTTGTGAACTGTTGGAGAAAGAGCAATTTTTTCTTTTTCATAATCCCTTTCTTTAACGTTCCCAGTAATACCATATAACATTCGCTACTCATGTTTCCAAACTTCAACTAATAAAAAGATAGCTTGCCCATCTCAAAGTAAAGAAATTAAAACATTGTCAACTGATATTAACGTATTCCGCTTTTGGATGAAGTGAAGTAGTTAATAAACGTTTTAATCATTCTCATATACCGATGCAAGAACAACTATTTATTGTATAAATAATTAAAAAGAACGGTCTGAAATGTTGACGCGTTATTAATTTTTATTGACTGAGCAAACGCGGTACCCAATTTAAATAAAACTTTCCCATTGACAAATGTTCACATCAAGTAGTAAATACATTGCATTCTCGTATCTTTAACTTCCCTGCTATAATTCACGACTAGCAAAAAACGATTTTTTGGACTTTTTAATATTTTCGGGACAGCTGCCGAATTTGACGATCAGATCTTTCAGGATCATTTGTTTTTATATAACCAAGTTAGTCAGGTATTTTATCAAAAAGCAATGCTTTATCATGATCGGGAATTAAAGTTTTGCTTAAATAATTGTAACTTGTAAACTAATGGTCCTATTTAGCTCAAATCTTAACAGATGTGATGATCCATATCCAAATCTCTTAGATTTTTTAAACCTTTTTTATGGAATCTGTCAATATGAGACATAGGAAGCCTAATTTCTCTCCTTGATATATGTGTTCTACATGTGAGATAACCTATTTTACGTAATTTAATAATGGTTAGAAATTCTCTATCGGTTTCCATAATCTGTAATATACATTCATTCAGTCAGTATTCTGTCTATGATATCTTTAGCATCCTTTGGCACACCTATATTTTAAAAGCTTCTATTGATCTTAAACAAATTATTTTTCATATATTAACTTATTTTTAAAGTTTCCTCTTCAAATGGACGTTGGAAATAATTATGGCGATTCAAACTTTATTCACAGCTGTCCTAAATAATTGAGTTGAACTCACATTGATATTAAACCATTCTCTTAAATTTTACGCCAATAAATCCTCTATTTTTCAACATGTAGATTAGTCCAATCGTCAGAGATTTGATCTCTTAAAATGAGACAAACAAGCTGAATTTTTCTGAGAATGTCTATTTTAGGACCCCAAAAAAGATGCAAAAATGGCCACTCCTACTACCGGGCTTAAAAAACTGTTTTAAACAGGAAATATAGCTGAGATAATTTTGAATAAAAATGGTTATTACCACTTTTTCTGTAAATAAACCGTTCTCTCAGAAGCAACGCTTGAAGCCATCGGCGATTTTGAATGCCAGTTTGTATCAACTCGACGGTAAAAATTCGATATCCTCATATCAAAGTATCTTATTATCAAAAATCAAAATGCTTTTTAAAGGTAAAGACTGCAGCTTTTGTATACAATTGTTGTATTTTGCCGCAATTGAAATTAGTTTTTGAAAGCAGTTTAATAAATAAATGTTGCGCTATTTTTGCCATTTTTTACGACTTATATGAGATCAATAAAATTTATCACTTTCATTGACCGGTCACTGTAAAGTTGGCATTACTAAAGCCTAATTTTCAAAAACTATAACATAAAATTTTGATTTTGAGCTTTGACAACAAATACGATGCATTTAAAGTAGGCTTAAAAACTCTGAATTAAAATGCTTGTCTATGCTTAAACTTTTACATTACAAACCTTCTTACGCCCCGGAAAATGCTTCCAAGTAGACAGCATTGGGTGAAATTTGTAGCTGAAGTTATGTAGTTTTGAAAAACGATTTAGATCGTTGTAATGTGAAAGTTTAAATTCAGCGTTTTTAGGTCATATTTCAAATGCTTTTATATGTGTGGCGAAAACTGAAAATCGAAATTTTATGCTGTAGGTTTTGAACATTAGGCTCTAATAATGTAAATTCTATAGTGACCTGTAAATAGAAGTAATACATTTTACTGATCTCATGAGAATCGTAAAAAGTGGCCAAAATCGCGCAACGTTTATTTACTTGACGGCTTTATAAAAACTGACTTTATTTGTGGTAAAATGCAAAAAATGCATACGAAAGCCGCAGTCACCACCTTCGAAACGCATTTTAATTTTTGTCTATAGAAGACTGTGATGAAAAGGTATCGATTTTTTTTTAATCGAGTTGATAGGAATTTTATTTAAAAAATTGATTTTGCACGCGTAACTGACATTCAAAATCGCCGGTCGCTTTTGATTTACTTTAACAGAAAAAAGCGGGTTAAAACAATTTTTAACTAAAATCAATCTGTACAGTGTACGGGCACAACGGCTACATTTACAAATACCATCCAAACTGAGCAAATTTACTCGTAAATATTCTTTGATGTCATTCAGAAACCGACTACTAACGGATATTATTCGTGCGCGTTAACTTTATGTGGGCACACGTACAGACCTGAGCACTTTTGCGCACACAGCGTTCGTGCGAATAAATTTGTTCAATCTAGAATATTGGGATATATAAGAATTATTTTACGAAACAAAAACATAACGATCGCAATTAAAATATCCAATATCACTCTCCTTAATATGCCATTTGAGCGTAGGCAACTCCTCTGCACATATTTGTGTAGGAAGGACCTTCGAAGCGATAACCTGAGCAATACTTTTTAATTTTTGTAGCGGGGATCGAACCCACATCATTCAGCATTAAATGCGAATATACCCAGCTGTAAGCTATATAGGCCGCAAAATACACAGCTGAAACCATAACTAAAATATCAAAATCACAGAAAACAAACCTAACGATAATAAGAAAAAAGAAGCCTAAGAACTTTTATGATCTGGATGATAAAATTGGTCAAGAAACAACAGCAAAACGACATGAAACAGAAAACATAGCAGCAAAAAGTACCAAAAAAGCCCTTCCATGAGTGACATAAAATGAGAGTAGAGACGAGACGATAGAAAAATCTAAACTCTGTATAAAACAGATTTGTAAAAAGTAAGAAAAACGTGGTCACTCCATGAAATGCATAAGGACAATTAGAAAATATTAGAAGAGTATCACATCAGAAATGATCGAGCAGACAAAAAAAGATATCTTGAATGTTTTCATGCATTACGTTTGCTTATTTTCGGTGTATGATGTAGAACTTACTTTGCATTATTACCTCTAGAAATCCCTTCATACCTTTTAAATTGTTCGGAATAATTCACAGCATCCTCACAACAGTGTTTACACTCTCCAAAATCATCCGAAGAAAAAGTATATTTGATTTTTTCCACGACTGGTGAAAACAACGACCACTTGGAACTGTGTCGCGACAGATCTTTGCGTTCATACATCGCAGAAACTCGACAAATACTGACATTAATTATTAACATACCAGTGCGAGATTGTTCTGAATTAAATAATAACATTGTTTATGGCTCGACTTTTATGGATTTAGATAAAAATACAGCGTGAATGAAGAACGTTGGGAAATGCAAAGTTCGAATTGATAAATATGGTATTTTAAAACCAGTGTGGTTAGAGATTCAGGGAATATCTTATAGTATCATAATCATATTATCATAAACCACCGGCTTAACATGTTACGATTCACGATGATTGACTATTTATATTGCCTTCTATCGAATAACAGCACAAATTATAAATTATGAGTAATGTATATTACAGAAAATATTAATAAAACATTTCGTGTAAATATAGAACATATTAGTTTTTAGCGTTATTTTATGCTTAAAAGTATAAGGAAATTGTATTCATACTACTTGTAATAATGTCATAAACTAGTTACTATATATACCTATATATATATATATATATATATATATATATATATATATATATATATATATATATATATATATATATATATATATATATATATATATATATATACAGAGTGTTTCAAAAAAAGGTAACCCCGTCTCCAGGGTAAGAAAAAAACTGAAAAATAATTGGGGTTTGCTTAGTAAAAAAGTTTTGTAACGCCATCCGTTTTCAAGATACAGGGCGTTGAAGAAAAAAAAATTTTACGCATTTTTTACGATTTTACTGAAACTACTGGCAACATTGTAATGAAATTTTATACGAATATGTTTTGGAAGCTAATACATCCCATAAATTTGTTTTTATATCTGATTCTTATAGAGGGCGCTAGTTACACGGATCGTACTAAGTATTAGTCTATATAACTTTTTTAAGAGTATAATTATTAATCAAAATTTCAAGTAAACTTAAACATCATTCAATTTTACACGAAAAACGTACTCTTGGTAAAACTCGATACTGTGTACCGTTTTCGAAATATTTTGATTTGAAAATTATGAAGTAATAATTGATGCTGGTATAAAATAGTTAGTAATTAAACAAAACTCACAAGAAGAAAATTAAATTAATGACTAAGAACATAATATAAAATTCAATTACAGTAAGTGTTCAAAATGCCCTCCGTTTTCGCGAATACACAAGTCTATTCTTTTTTCTAAAGATTCCATTAACCTTCTAAACGGTAGGGGATCAGCTATGATGTCATTAAATTGACGTTTAATTCTTTCTTCCAATTCTTGGCGTGAATTTACCTCTGTAGCATAGACTTTTTCCTTAATATACGACCAAACTGCATAGTCCAAAGGGTTAAAATCGCATGACCGAGGAGGCCAATGAATCGGAGCTTCTGCACCTCTACCAATCCATCGATTCGGAAAATGATTACTCAACCAATTACGACACCTTCTATCAAAGTGTGGTGGAGCTCCATCATGCATAAAAAATAAAGATCTTCGCTCGTTTAGCGTTAAATCTTCTAATATCTCGAATAAGGAATTGTTTAAAAAATCAAAATACATATCACCATTTAAATTTCTAGGTAGAATATGATAACCTATTAATTTGTTACCTAAAGTTGCTGCCCAAACATTAACTTTAAATGAGTGTTAGTAATGTGATACCCTTTTGACTCGTGGATTCTCATCACACCAGTAGTGTGCATTATGGGAGTTAAACATACCTTGTCGCGTAAAGGTGGCCTCGTCCGTAAAAAGAATGCATTTTAAAAAATTTGGATTGTGGGCTGCCCTTTGTTGCAATGTTTCACAAAAATCCACTCTAACCGGTAGATCATCTGGCAAGAGCTCTTGGACTTGTCTGTAATGATAAGGATGTAATTGCTGTTCTTTCAGTATCCGCCAAGTACTTGAAGAAGAAGTATTTGTTTGTCTTGCTATATTCCTTACGCTAACTGTTGGATCTTGATCAAGTAAATTTAAAATATTATTTTCTTTATTAATTGTTCTTGTTGTTCTTGGTCTACCAGAATTTATTTTATTTGGTCTCACATTCCCAGTTTCTCGACAACGTCGTTCAACGGCTCTAAATGTTTTTTTACTTGGTAAGTTTCTTCTAGGAAACTTTTCTGCATAACGTGTCACAGCTGCACGAGAACATCCTAAACATTCGCCTAAGGTTAATAACATGTCAGTGTATTCAACATTTTTGAGTACATTTTGATTTGATTGTACAAATAACAAGGTTTCAAAACTCTAATTATTGTTGATTTATCGTCATAACAATAAATAAATGTCAGATTTCCATGGCACACTTGGAGAAAATAGAGGTATACCTGCTATGAACTTTATCATTATTACCAGCATCAATTATTACTTCATAATTTTCAAATCAAAATATTCCGAAAACGGTACACAGTATCGAGTTTTACCAGGAGTACCTTTTTCGTGTAAAATTGAATGATGTTTAAGTTTACTTGAAATTTTGATTAATAATTATACTCTTAAAAAAGTTATATTGACTAATACTTAGTACGATCTGTGTAGCTAGCGCCCTCTATGAGAATCAGATATAAAAACAAATTCATGGGATGTATCAGCTTCCAAAACATATTCGTATAAAATTTCATTACAATATTTCCAGTAGTTTCGGCAAAATCGTAAAAAATGCGTAAAATTTTTTTTTTTCTTCAACGCCCTGTATCTTAAAAACGGATTTTTTACTAAGCAAACCCCAATTATTTTTCAGTTTTTTACCTACCCTAGAGACGGGGTTACCTTTTTTTGAAACACCCTGTATATATATATATATATATATATATATATATATATATATATATATATATATATATATATATATATATATATATATATATATATATATATATATACATTTATAATATATGAAGAAATAATAAATCAGAAGACTTCTCTTAGATGGCGATTTAAGTAGCGAATCCAAACTTACTGGAAGCTACTGGACAATGTTAGGAATAACCTTTTATTCCGACAATACATCTGCAGTCTTTATTGTACTGTAATTTTATTCCACTGTTATATCATAATAGTGAAACTGCTTAAATACGCTGGCAAAAAACCCTGGAAAATCTTAGCAGGCGTATTTGAACTGTCTAAGACCGAGATGCATACCAAACCACTGGAATACAGCGAACAAAATTCTCATTTATCAGAAAGGTAGCAATGAGGATATCAAAAACTACAGATCGTTAAGTCTACAGCTAATCATATACAAGATATTCATAAAGATCATCAACAACAGATTAGATGCTGCACAGACAAGAGAGCAAGCTAGATTCAGAAGTGGAATCTGTACCCTGGATCATATACATAAGCTTCGAGATCTAATGAGTAGACGTTAAGAATATGAAATACCGCAATACCGCTAGCATTAACCTTCATAGATTTCGAGAATGCTTTCGATTTTATATATCAAAAGTCAGTGATGAAAACTTTGACCAACCAAGGCTGTACATCTGGGACAATTAACACATAAATCTAGCTCGTTACTTCCAGAAATCAACAGAAAAATGAAACTAGCTTGGGCATCTTTTGGTAGAAATACAGTTAAATTCAAATCAAAGATGCCAATCCACCTGAAGAAAAAAGCATTCGATCAGTGTATACTAACAATCATGACATAAGACTACGAAACTTGAACAATAAAAAAAGAGATAAATGGATTCCTAAAGGTTAATGGAGCGGTGCATGATATGTATAACAAAGAGAGATTGAATAAAAATAAAATGGATCAGACAGAAAACCAAGTTCACTGATGTAATCCACAGTATTAAATTTTTAAAATAACAGTGGGCGGGACATTTAGCGAGAAGAATTGACAATAGATGGTCCAATAAAATTACACTGTGGTATTCAAAGGGCGTCAAAAGACGTCCAAATCTAAGATGGGATTATGACATAAGGCAAGATCCTTAGTGCCCGCTGGAATATTTGAACATATCTCTATGTTCCAGAAAGAAATTTTTGTAATTCATATTATAGAGGACAAAATATTATGCACCAGAAAAAATTAATGCCTGCGTTTCTCTTTGAAAGTCCGTCTTCGTTCAAAGTTCGACATGACACATTTGTGATATTTAACATATGAACGAAGACTTCTCTAAGTCCGTACTTTTTTAACTACATTTTAATTTTATTTGGGTTTGCTTATAAATTGTTTACGCTTTTTTTGGACTAAACTGAAGAGCTTTGGTTAGGATTGTGGTGTCGTCTGAGAAGCTAGCAACTTGTTTGCTGATGCTAGATATGCAAACTCTGCAATGGAACGAAGAAATTAGTGTTTGAAGAAAAGAAGAAAAAAAAAAGAAAAAAAAATTAGAAATCTTTGTGTTCCCTAATTATAGAACAGACCTTCATGCCAAACCTTAACTAAGGCTTTACTGATTTTCAAAAAGTTGGTATGCATATAATTTCCGTTCCATCCCGTAGGAAAAATTTATTTAGCCTTTCTGTTAACTTGTAGAATTATTACATATTTAGCCGTGAATCTAATGGGTGGTTTGGACTAAGTTATTAGAGTAGAATACAGTCTTCGTGTGCTTAATATATGGACAGGAGTATGTCAGAGTTGTGTACTATTGCCTTACCTATTTAACATATACTCAGAATATCTATATACTAGACACTATAGAAGACGTAATTGCAATAAATGTAAAGGTGATGAACAACCAGAGGTACATGGATGACGTTGTCCTTATGGCGAATAATGTAAAGTAGCTTCAAAGAATTATAATTCCGTATAATGACCACATGCTGTGAATATGGTATGAATATAGACTAAAAAAAACACAAACACTAGCTATCAGTGGGAACTACATCGGCCAAACACAATCTAATGCCAACAATGTAGCTCTTCCAAGAGCTGAGACGATAACATACTTAGGAGGCTCCATAAATAAAGACTAGGCCACTCAAGGGAAACAAGATGCTAAAATATGATAAGAAATAAGACTTTGCTTTACAGAGCAGAAGTGTGGATTGTCACAGACGACTCATATATTGCATATAAGCGTTTGAGATGTGGTGCTAGCGACGCATGCTTTGAGTCCCATGAATATATCATATATCTAATGAAACCATCTTACAACGCATCGGTGGAGAACTGGAATACCTCCCAACGATCAAGGGTAGGAATACTACTAAATTGGAATTCTTTGGGCACATGATAATAAATAAAAAGTTCCACTTACTGCAGCTTATTCTACAGAGACAAATACAATGTCGAAGGTTGCCAAAGTGCAGATTACCGTGGTCGACAAGGCTGACAAGATTATCGTGGCTGCAGAACCAACGAATATGATCCATAGAAGATAGGCACTTTAAGAGCAAAAATAAATTATTTCTTTGTTAAGATTTGAATATACTGATAAGTAGTACAAGCAAATCTATTTGGATTAATGGTGTCCACAGGCCTAATAAAAAATGTAGAGCAAAAATTATATAAGAAATCTGTAGTTCAGAAAGAATCTTTAAAAAGAAGTACTAAAGCATCAGAGGTAATGCTCCGTGGCAAAAATTAACATGTAGTGACATATTAGGAACACATGGATAAAGTAACCAGAGAACTTTATCAGAACACAAAAGTGAAGGTAAGAGTACCATAAGAATTAATATATTTAAACAATGTATTGCAGTTTATAATTTACATTAAATGAATCTTGAATTATTTTAAACAAAGAAAGATTTTATTTTAATTATGTAAAATCTGTTAAACCGGTCCTGGTTTTTAAAGATAATGTGTGCATACTAAGCAAACGTGCTAAATGATAGTCTGGGTTGACGATTTCTATAGAAATTAACTACACGTGTTATTAATTTTAAAAATTATGTGTTTTTATTGCCATTACTTTAAACTTTCTGTACATTTCTTTTTCCTTATTACCGAGGCTGTACAATTTTACTGTCATTTCCTTTAAGGTATAATACCTAAACATTTGCTTTAAATCTGCTTTTAAATAAATAAATACTCTCGTAGATAATACAAACTGATAACCTCAATAAAACTAGGATTTTAAAATAGACTTGGAGGGATAAGCAAACACTTCTTCATACACCTCTTCCTCGTGTTTCCAACCCCGCTCTCTATCTTGCGTCACTCTCATTTTATGTTTTCTTCTTAAATTGTCAGCCCGTCGTGTAGGTGATCGACCGACGCTTCTTTGGCTATCCTTTTGATGACGTCAGTCACCTTGGTTCGTCTCCTGATCTCTTCGTTTTTTATTTTGTCTCGCACAGTTACTCCTAACATGGATCGCTCCATTCTTGTGTGTGTGTGACTCTTAGTTTGGTAGCCGAGGCTTTTGTTAGAGTAGGTATGTGTTTCTGCTCCGTATGTCAACAATGGGAGGACGCATTGATCAAAAACATTTTTTCTTCGGGCATATGGGCAGCTCAATTTTAAAAGTTTTTCTCAGTTTTTCATATGCTGCCCATCCAAGACCAATTCTTCTCTTCAGTTCATGGGTCTGGTTATCTCTGCCAATCATAATTTTATATCTTAGGTATTTATATTTGTCTACGAGTTCTACTTAGCACAGAGAACGCTTCCGCACGGATCAGAATTGGCAGCACCACGTTGGAGGTATTCCTCATTGACACCGAGCTTAGACAAGGAGATCCTCTCGCCCCCCTGCTATTTAATTTTGCACTGGAACATGCGGTAAGGAAAGCTCAACCACAATTGATAAACGGATTTGCCGTCCAAGGATCAAAAATACTATTGGCGTTTGCGGATGACGTGGACACAATTGCACAATCCACCAGAGATGCAAAAGAAGTTTTCACCCTATTCGAAAACGGAACCAAGGAAGTTGGTCTGAAGGTCAACGAGGACAAGACCAAGTACATGGTGGTTACGAAGAACCCAAGACCAAGGGTTAGACAAAACGTAACAATCAATGAATACAACTTTAAAGCCGTCAAAGAATTCAAGTACCTGGGAGCGATCATAACATCTGAAAATAAATATACATATTACTCATTAATTACCGTACTTAAATCAAAAATACTGTCAATACCAGCAAAAATAAGAGTGTACAAGACAATAATTCGTCCCACAATAACGTATGGAAGCGAGATATGGACTCTGAACCAGCGGGAAACGACAAAATTACTGGTACTGGAAATAAAGATACTGCGGACTATCTATGGGCCTTGCAGAGAAGAGACAACAGGAGAATGGAGAAGAAGACACAACGATGAACTCCAGACAGTATATGGAGATGAAAACATAGTACGCTACATTAAAGCAAACCGAATAAGATGGGCGGGTCACGTACTAAGATCGAGTGACGAAAGACTCCTGAATGCCACATTCTGGGAAAGGCCCGATGGCAGAAGGTCAGTTGGTCGCCCAAGAAAGAGATGGAAAGACGCAGTAGTAAGTGATCTACGCAAAATGGGAATACAGCAATGGGAAATAGCTGATCAGGACCGACAACAATGGAGAGAAATAGTAAACGCGGCCAAGACTCACAGAGTTGTAGAGCCAAATGATGATACGAGCTCTACTTCTTGCCCACCGATACTGATGTTCTGGTTGGGCACCAAATTTGTTAATCTTTTGGTTTTTCTGCAGTTTCCTGCATACAAATTGATAATGACTTTTCTACTCTTGTCTGCAATTGCCTATATCAACATTATTATCTTTGACTCGACAATGCTCTATGGATCCTGGCCTGCTCTAAAATTCGTCGCCATTCTGTTCAGTTTGTGGCGACCCGATTAAATTTTTTTCCTCTGTCTGTCTTTTTGTACAGAAGTGAAAACAAGAGAGGCTATAAAATAAAATAGTGAGCTATAGAGATATAAAAGAAATTTGTTGAGAGATATTGTTTATATTGGAAACTGAAGGCTTGCTCAGTCTAGTTTAAACGATTAAGTCTATGGTCTCAACTCACGCGTTCGACCTCTGTCTCTTCTGCCTATAGGTGTTTCTGTGGTTAGCTTTCTAGCAATCGTGTTGTTTGGCATTCGTATTAATTGTCCAGCCCATCGAAATGGCTGTTTTAATTAAGGTTAAGACGTCTTGTTACTTAAAGTGTTGGTATAACTAAAAGTTATATCTTTTGCGCCACTGCTCTTGGTTGTCTATAGCTTCAAATATTTTTCATAGTATTTTATGCTCGAATAGCAAGACTACTTCCTACGCCCTAGTATATCAATGTCATCAGCGTATGCTAAGATTTGTATCGATCTATTGTAAATAGTACCGTAGTCTATAATTCGTATGTCTCGGACTGCCTTTTCCAAAGCAATGTTAAATAGGAAGCAAGCCAGGGCATCGCCTGAGTCCATCCTTTATCTCAAAGCATCGAGAATTTTCTCCCTGTATCCTAACGTTGGCTTTTAAGTTAGACATTGTCAATCTTGTTAATCGGATAAGTTTTCCTGGTATACCAAACACACGCATCGATTGGTATAGTATTGTTCTTTTGACACTGTCGTACATGACCTTATGGTCAGCTAATAGATGATGGGTTTCCATTTTAAATTCTTATGTTGTCTCGAATATCTGTCTTATGGGACTAATCTTGTTAATTGTTGATTTTCCTGGAGTGAACTCGGCGCAGTATTCGATTACGCCCACTTTGTAAACTTTGTAACCTTTTGTACAGAATATTTGCTAGCATTTTAAAAATTAATTATATCCAATCATCCAATGTATGAAACACCTATAGGCAGAAGAGACAGAGGTCGAACGCGTGAGTTGAGACCATAGACTAAATCGTTTAAACTAGACTGAGCAAGCCTTCAGTTTCCAATATAAACAATATCTCTCAACAAATTTCTTTTATATCTCTATAGCTTACTATTTTATTTTATAGCCTCTCTTGTTTTCACTTCTGTACAAAAAGACAGACAGAGGAAAAAAATACCAGCTGACTGGCCCTTCAATCACCAAAGAGGAGATAGAAAAGGCAATATTAAATTCAAAAAACAATAAGGCACCTGGACCAGATGAAATCCCGTCAGAAATACTCAAATTACTGGATGAAAGGGGAATTTCAGCACTACACAAAATATTTAACTTAATTTATGAAACTGGCTGCTATCCTCAACAGTGGTTAATTCCCCTGCCCAAGAAAGTCAATGCAAAAAGATGTGAGGATCACAGACTCATTAGCCTGATGAGTCACACTTTAAAGATATTCTTAAAAATACTACATCAAAGATTATACAAAAAATGTGAATGGGACATCAGTGACTCCCAGTTCGGGTTTAGGCAAGGTTTAGGAACACGAGAAGCAATAGTAGCAACACAGGTGCTGGTCCAAAATTGTTACGATCAGAAGAAGGATGTATTCCTATGCTTTTTGGATTACCAAAAAGCGTTTGATCGTGTCCAACACCACAAGTTAATGCAGATCCTCAAGAAAGTTGATATAGACCAAAAAGACATAAGATGCATTGAAAACTTGTACTGGCATCAAACGGCACAGTTAAAAATAGACAATTCTATATCCAAACCCATACATATAAGAAGGGGCGTTCGACAGGGATGCTTTCCCCTCTTTTATTTAACATTTATTCGGAAGCCATATTTCAAGAGTCTCTGGAGGATGCAAAGATGGGAATCAAAGTGAATGGAGTACTGATCAACAACATACGATATGCTGATGATGGTGTCTTAATTTGTGACAACATAGTCGATCTTCAACAACTTGTCACTATAATCGGAGAATACAGTAAGCGAATGGGATTAGAGATTAATACCAAAAAAACCAAATTTATGATCATCTCCAGAAACTTGGATGCACTTGAAAACTCCACCATAAGACTAAGTCCATTGAATACTAAGTCCATTGAAAGAGTGAGTAAATTTAAATACCTGGGATCGTGGCTTTTTGAAGACTGGGCATCGGACAGGGAAGTAAAATGTCGCATTGAGCAAGCTCGACAAGCTTTCGTAAAATTCAAGAAGGTACTGACTTGTTCAGAGTTCGATCTTCAACTGAGACTAAGGTTTACTAAGTGCTACGTGTGGTCAGTGCTGCTATATGGCGTAGAGGGCTGGACACTTAAAACGAGGGATATAAACAGATTAGAAGCTTTCGAAATGTGGCTCTATCGCCGTATCCTAAAAATACCACGGACAGCGAAAATCACAAATATAGATGTCCTTAAAAGAATAAACCAAGAACGCCAACTTTTCGAAACCATCAAGAAAAGGAAAACGGCGTATCTAGGTCACATCATGCGAAATGAAAAATACCAGTTCCTCCAACTTATAATCGAGGGTAAAATTGAAGGCAAGAGAGGAATGGGACGCAAGAAAATGTCCTGGCTCCGAAACATAAGGCAATGGACAGGGATTAACGACATACAATCTCTGATACATATTGCAAGAAATAGAGAATTAATGGAAAATGTGATCGCTAACATCCATTAGTGGATTTGCATCTAAAGAAGAAGAATATCCAATGTATGAATGTAATTAGTACAAAATGCATTTAAAAATTAAATTTATTTATTGCTTGCTTAAAGATTGAATAAAAACGAAACACATTCAGAAGGAAACATGGGTAGACTACTTTCGATCCCTATTTGCTAAAGGTGACGATATTGAACCACCAACACTAGAAGTGGTGTTGGTGGTTTAATCTTACTGGAGGCACTTTGAAAAATACACAGAATCATCTCCACATATATAAAAGAAGAAGAAGAAGAATATTTTTGTTGAAAGATCATAAAAACCAATTGATCAAATAGTTGGGTGTCAATACGAAGCCAGTAAAGACAGAAATCACGAAGACGAAACAGGGAATTCAGCTAACAAAACCAAGTGAATCAGTCACATATCAGTGACTCCAATCTATACAATCTTACTACGCCAGGATAAGAAATTTCAGAGCAAAACTTCAGCGGAAGAAATTATATTTCCTCGGCACCACTAGCTACATGCTCATCTATAGAACCACCTGAAAAAAATAAATGCCCAACTAAGAAAATGATTAGTCTGAATCCTTTAAAAAATGCCAAGGGAATTTTTCCACAGAGAATGGAAAGACTACAAAACGCAACAAGAACAGGCCTGCCAAGAAATAAGCACACGAAAGCCTTCAAACATCTACAAGATAATCTATCTTCAGCTGGATTAACTAAACGCTTCAAAGACTCGATAAAAAAATCGTCAAGGGGTACATAAGATGAAGAGTAAATCAAGTGGAACAAACACTTAAACACATCGGTGTGCTGAAGAAACGAAAGGAAAGGAGGATTTAATTTATTTTACAGCTACCATACATGTCCTTCTGTATTTGGTTAAGCCCTATGTGAAATCGTACACATTACGAAAGAAAATTTGAAACAATCAATGATAATTTTTCAGAATCCATCCTGTAGCCCAAATTTATCACCTTATGATTTTCGCCGAAAGGATTATAAAATCACAGGGTGAACAGAATGTAAAATGTTTTTAGTTAACCTTGTAAATAGTCTTTGTGTGTACAGAAGATATATTTCTTTGCAAAAAATATCTGCAAACTACATCATTGGCTAAACCGAATCTTTCGTTCATGTAGTTAAAATAATATCAAAGCAGCTGTCGTTCAACGTCATTTCTTTTATTAAAATACAGACGGGACATGCTTCTTTTCATGCGGTAGACAAAACTGAAAACATTATTTTTTTGCCAACCCTTTTTTATTACCTCTTTGATGTATGTTTGCCAAGTGGGCAAAGAGCCCAGTTGGAATAATTCCTATTTATATTCTTTTACAACAACTAGCTTTATATTCTTTGCAAAAACTTGTTTATATTGTATTGAAGATATTGTGCTGTAAGCCGTTATTATTGAAAAGAGAACAGAGCGACAGCGCGTTCTAAAAAAGCTACCCTTCCTGTCTGCAATGGAATGGGATGAGAATATAGTAAATGTAAATCCACGTTGTATGTTTTGGAATATACCAACTCATATACATTTTTTTAGCAAATTATTTTCAAAATAAATATTTTACTTAGCATTTTCCTTAGTGGTTGCAATAAAACATCAAACAATAAATATTCATATAATTATTAATTCAGGATTGTATTCACTAAACTAAATCAGATGCAATTCGTCACTGAACGCTCCATCTCTAACTTCATTTTTATCTTATTACTCACGCCAAGTTTAAATATATCTCTATTTAAAATTAAACGCCGATATGTTTAAAAGGTCAATAGGTTAGTTGTAATCTGAAAAAACGTCTTGCTATATTAATGATGAAATCTAATAAAACGTATTCGGAAAATTCCATTAAAAATAGAGGTGAATCGTCAGTTACTGTTATTAGCTGAAGGTCGCTTCCTCAAAGAGATTGTTACGAGTGTAGTAGTCATAGAGGAAGGTCAAGAAAATGAGCAATATTGTAGGTGTACAAAGATTAAGTAATACGATATTTGTTGATGTCATCTAAGACACAAATTATGATACTTATACATAAAATCCTGTTCAATTGAACTCCCAATTTTTAATTTAAGCCCACTAAATTATCTTCCACATAAACAATAAACAAACCAAGAGTTTTGAGTTAATCTTGATCTTATGCAAACAAATAAACTATCCTCATATAAATTTGTAAAGCAATACATATAAAAATACTGACAATATAATTTAAAACACTAAATTTTAAAATTCAAAATGTATAAAATATAATACCAGCACTATGACATCTCAAGAAAAAATTATAGAACTCCAAGAAAAACTTCAGTCGGTGGGATGACATTAGCTAACAGAAGCCCATATCATAGTGATACATAAAGCAGGAAAAAACAGCAAATGTCCTCAAAACTAAAGGCCTATAAGCTTACTTCTGGCATTCATCACGATAGCAGGAAGAGTGATTCTCTTAAGACTCTTCTAAAATTCTCTTAAGGAGATTTAGAGCTTAACACTCAAGTGAGCTACAAGTACTCAGGCCAATAAGTACATGGCAGCAGGATTTAATGACAAACAATACACAGGATCAGCTTTGCTAAATATATAAGACTCATTTCTTCGTATCGAGCTCGCCGAAAGTTTAGAGTTTTAATAGAAGAAGTTCTATCTAATTAAGAGACTCCATAGGCGGGAGTACTGCAGGCAGCAGTGTGAGCTTTGATCTGCCTTTAAGCTGATGAACATCCATAGCAGTCAAAAATACTAGATAACTGACGCATTGAATATCAAAATACATAAAATACAATATATTATGTTTAAGAAGAGGAAATAAACAGTAGAAGACCAACTACAAAACTCGAGTGGAGAAATAAAGCAAACTACTTAGGAGTCATAATCGACAAAGGCCTGAATTTCACTCATCAGGTGAACGCCACCACTCACAAAGAAAGACAAAGTATATGAGGACTCTTAGGACGAAGAAACAAACATGTCGTCAAGACCAAAACTAGATTGATAAATAGCATTATAATGCCTGTACTGAAATGTGCATCCCTCATATGGGAGATGCATCTCTCGTATGCATGCACCATTAACAAGAAGATCTAATCAGCCCACAACATGTTTAAGAAAAGCTTCAAAAGTACCCGTTATTGTAGCCAAATGCTTCCTGTTCAATGACATGCAACAGATGAGAGTACTAGACCTAATGGAAGAGAAAGCATGTGTAAAATTTGCTTATCTCGAAAACCATACAGACTACATTTTGCGAGAGATAGTACGGCATGATGTCTATCGAATGAAGCACAAAAGATTAAAACAAAAATTGCTTGGTGATGTCTGAAAACTAGATAAAATTGGAGTTCTATAAAGCCTCAAAAAAACTAGTACATCCCTCCCCCAAATATACACAACTATAAAAAACGGACAGTGATCAAAAAATTTTAAATATTGACAAAAATGGTATATGCCACAAAAAATAAGAGCAAAAACCTTAGAAAAAAAAAGCCCGACTTACATAGAACACCAGTTCTCCGCATTGAGCATAGAATGGAAACTTCGGGCGCGCAACACAATGACGATACGACAAATAATCAACGATAGCGAAACTATAGCATCTCACAATATTAGGATGACAATAGTGTAACGGGAACAAGGATCTAGGTACACGTCAGTATTATCGGCCGGAAAGCTTCGTGCAAGCCCAGTTGGGCATTTCGTGTCAAGATTTTCTGTGCGAAGATTCTGGTTTTGTTTGTTTTTAAATTGGTTATTTACTGTTAATAGGGTTTCTTTTTTGAGTAGGTCTTTAGGAATTTCAGTTTTTTATTTTTCAAAATATTTATTAATATGAGTAAGGCATTTGGACATTAGGATTAGGATTTTGAACTCTACAAAATGGTACATTGTGCTGAATGCAACGTGAGCTTTTCCAAAACGTCCAGTTTAAGGGTGAATGTAAAAAGAAAGCATTCACGCAAGTGCCAAATTTCTTTTCTTGGTAAGAACACAGTGCCAAACCTAATATAATTAGACATTTAAGTGTTTACAAGTTATATATTCTTTTAGAAAAAAATTGATATATTGGCACCAAAGGTTAAAGGTGAACATGGAACTTTTATATGCGAAGAATGTAGGTCTACATTTGTGAAGCTTGATAGTTTAAGAATGCATATACAACAAAAACATGCAGGTAGAATACAAATCTTATATTGTTTTGCTATATACTCCTACATTAATTACTCTTAATGTCTCTTGAGTAGTGGAGAAATATGCCACGACAGAGACAGGCTAAACAGTCCACAATAGATCTGTAAAGGTTACAGTGTGGCAGGCCATAAACCACCCTATTATCTATCTGTTCTACTTACTTATTATTTTGTATAATTTTTAGAGAAATTGTAAGACTTAGTTCCTGCTAAGAAAAAATTTAATTGCAAACAATGTAATCCTGAGTTTGACATGTTAAACAAAATAATTATGCACCGAAGATCACAACATGCAGTAATCAATAAGGAACTAAAGTGCCCATTGTGTGAATTTACAGGTCCATCGTCAAAACATCTGATTACCCATCGACGAGTTTGGAATGGGGATGAGAAAGAGTGAATGTTTTGAAAGTTTGGAGTAGAAAAGATTTATGTGATGGTCATCTGAAAGAAGCAGTTGAAGTTTTGTGTAGTCAGTTAAGAAGCAAGTGCCAGTGGTGTTAATAATTAGAAGTGGGTGTCTAAAAGGTGGAACGAGAGATGGGTCAAAGTTGAGAAGTAGAATACCTCCTTGATTCTATAAAGTTCAAGTGAGTAAGTCACAAGAACTATAACTATTAAAAATATTTGCAACACCAAGTAAAAAAAATACCTGGGTCTCAGGAGATTGTTAGTATATAAAAGAGAGGAGAGAATTTTGGAGTTTGTTGAACGAGTACTGGTAAAAGAGGTAAAAGAGGCCTGCTTGTGTTTTGGAGAAAGAGTTGCTGTTATGCTGATAGTTTGATACTTAGAACGGAGAAGGCTTTGATTGGTAGCCTAACATAATCAACAAGAGGGAGCTGTTTTGGTCGAAAGGAGACATCGTCGTGTGTGAATTAAAAGGACAGTCAATAATTTTTTGTGGCAGAAATTTTTTGTATGTTCCAAATAAAAGACTATATCATCAAAAGATCAAAAATTATCGCTATTTTAAAATACCATAAATTTTATAAAAGTTTTAAAAAAAAATTATTAAAGTTTTCTGATTCACATTTCAAATATCATAAAGTTTTTTTTTAACGTCAAAGGATAATTATTAATATTGCTTAATAAATTTAAAAAGTTTGTTTTTATAATATTCAGAATTTTATTTTTTTGAGTACAAAAACATATGAACAAAGATTCCAATATTTCAAAATTTTCATATTATCTTTTGATAATAAAACATATTTGAATTTGTTTATTTAGTTATTTCTATTTATTTCCTTTTCCTATTTTATCCCGATAAGGAACAACTAAGAGATTCTGGAAGCCCCGAGAAAAGATAAGTATAACCTAAGCTGATTTTTTTTTTTGTATAATAAAATGGCACCCTGAGATTGTTTTTTTTTATGAATGATTTGCGACACTTAGATAATTAATTAAATAATTAATTAAAGTAATTAAATAAATAAAAGGTTAATATAAAAGTAAGAAAAAGCAGATCATATATATATGTGTGTGTGTATGTGTGTTGTGTATTAAATCATTTATCATTTATGATTAGATCATTTGCATTTTGAGAACGATTTTCTGACTGGACGTGAAACATCAATAAAATATGTAATTGATGTATAATTATTGCGGTGCATTTTCAAAAACAATTCTTCTCTTCTTCTTCACCTATTAGAATTATCAGACGTTGGTGATCCCTACTGCGAAGGCTTCTCGATCTTCTGTCACATGGAATAATTGAACTGCATTTGGTATCTGAGTCCATTCACAAATGTTTTTTAACCAAGAAACTTGTTTTCTTTCTACACCTCTACGGCAGTCGATTTTGCCTTTAATTATCAGTTTTTGGCCGCACTATTTGTCCCAGATAAGACATTTTTCGGTGTTTATCAGTGTTTATCAGACCTGGACATTAAAACAGTATGACGTCAACAAATTAAATTCATTTGAAATGTGGATGTACCGTCGAATGCTAAGAATAAGCTGGACCAGCAGAACTACGAATGAAGAAGTACTGAGAGCAATGAACACACGCCCTCATCTGGTCAATACTATCAAAATTAGAAAGACGTCATATCTAGGACACATAATGCGCCATAGGGAATTTGAGAAGCTCCAGGTAATATTAGAAGGCAAGATTGAAGGTAAAAGGGGCATAGGACGAAAGAAAAAATCTTGGCTACGAAACATCAGAGACTGGACCCACACAAAAGGAAATGAATTAATTCATCAAGCCCAGAACAGAGAGAAATTTGCCATATTGATCGCCAACCTCAACAGAGAAGGCACTTAGGTGGAGGAGGATCAGTCTTTAGCAATTCTCTATCTTTGTTGACCCTTCTTAGTACTTCCTCATTAGTTTTTCTTGCTGCCCAAGGTATTTTCAGCACTAGTCTATGAATCTACATTTCTAATGCTTCAATTGTGTTCATACTTGATACTTTTAGTGGCCACACATCTGCTCCTTACAAAAGTACAGACCAAATTAAGCACTGAACCTTTTTTTGTCTTAGTTCTAAACTGAGATGATTATTGAAAATAAATGTATTTATTTTCAGTAGTAATATCCCTAGGACATTGATAACAGATGAAATAATTTCATGACAATCGAAAGCTCGTTCCTTGGTAACAGCACGAAGCCGAAGGCTGAGTGCTGTTACCAAGCAACGAGCTTGAGAAATTTGTCATGAAATTATGAGGCATTCATCAATGTCCAAGGGATATTCGGCGGATAATTTTTCGAAAAAAAAAATCATAACTCATAAATATATTTGTGACTGTAGGTTGTATTTCTGGGAATTTTTTTTTTGATTAGCGCATTTATACTTTGAACATTCTCATTGCCGAAACGTGACATTTTGAAATTTATTTGGATGAAGTTGTCAAACTCGATCGTGTTGTCATAGGGATTGAAAATTGCACTGAATGCAATTATCAGTCTAATGTTGACATGATTGGGTGAAATTGTTCCACATGACACAAAATGACGAAATTTGAATGGTTGTTAGAACAGTCGAAAAATTATCATAAAAGTAGTTTTAGTCATTGCTATTCTGCGTTTTATTTCTATTTCTGGATCTAGTTGGTCCGTTATGACAGTTCCCAGATATGTAATTTTGTGAACTTTTTTAAATTGGACTTCATTTAATTGAAACTCTGCATCTGGATGTGGGTTACGAAAAAGACTAAAAATTTGGTTTTGTTAGAATTTATTTTAATGCCCATTTTTTCTTCTAATTCATAATTACGATTAAGCAGAATTTGGAGACCTTCAATATTTTCTGACAGAATTACTGTATCGCCCGCGTATCTAATAACATTAAGTAGTTCTACGTTGATTTTAATTACATATGGCTGACTTTCAAGTGCCTTTTTAATTAACTGATCCCAGTCAACATTGAATAATGTCTCCTCCTCATTTCCTCCTCCTCCTCATTTTATGGATATTCCTATATTTTTTAGTATCTGCATTAATTTTAGATGTTGTTCTTTATAGTATCAAAAAGGATATAGTAATTAAATGAAAAACATGCCATAAACAAATAGCTTCAGAATGACATTTAAGGGTGTTAGAACAAACTATATTTATACGACACAAGATAGGTAGCACTGAAAATGGCCAAAGAAGACACAAGAGATGACAAAATAGACTCAAAACAAGTCTTAATAATTAAAAAATTATCGATCTGAAAGTCAAAACGTCAATGACCAGTGATGTATTATTTGATAAAAGTTTAGGTGCTAAAGGAAAACAACTCCGGAACTCTTTGCTTTATCTTAGCTATATTTTTTAGTTTACTTGTTTATTTGTTATTCATGTAGCGTTGATAATTAATACATTTATCATATACCAGATAATTTTATGTGATCTTTAGGTTTACTTTTTTGGTTAGACACCCATATTACACCGCTAATTTTTAATCTTAGAAATTTCCAACACTTCAGAGAAACCAAGTAGTATGTGTTCAAATTTCTGAAATACACACAGCCAATTGATAAGCGTTTCTTTATCCTTTTGGTTTTTTGGTTTCCTAGATCAACCTCTTGATTTTGTGATAATATGTAATAGCATGTTGCGGAATTTTAAATATTCTGTTAATGCGTTTAACACTTTTAAAAGAAGTAACTCCGCCACTGTATTTAATAGTTAAAACAGAAAATAAAACAAAACAATTAAGTACAAATAAATTATTACAAGGGCACTATGGCATTGGTTTTAGACTATTTAAACCTGTCACGTTTTAGAGACATTAACGAGTAAACAGTTATTAAAACATACAGCTCTCAGCATGCAAAACATTTGCCAGAAATGTATACATTATGTACATACTGCAGTTTAATTTTATCGAAAATATAGCAATAAACAATCTTATGTCTCTATATACATATGTTGTTCGCTTTAAAACATATCGAGACAAATTTGTTTCATACATTGATTTTGCGGGGATAAATCAGTGTCAAAAATAGTGATATCGATGGAAAAAGTATCAACACTGTTAAACGTTATAAGTTGTGCAATATTTAAACTACAACACCTATAAAGTAAAACACAAGGAACGAAATCAGGGGCGGAATAAGGCCTAGGTAACCTAGGCACGTGTCTGGTAATTTTTGGGGCCCAAAAATTAAGTTTATAATTAATTTGTATTTTTATTTAACAGAATATCGTAATATTGGTTATATAAAAATCCACCAAAATCAATATGGAGATCTTAATAATATTCCAAATAACGGGAAAAATAAAAACGTACATAAAAAATTGTCAGGGCATGAAAATTCCCGTAAGCACATTAACTCCATTGTAATTTTAATGACAAAATCTAAAATTACCGGACGCATTGACACTGAACTGGAAAAACAAATTGCAAATAAAAAAAAATATTGAAGGGAAGTACTTAAACGTGTGGTAGCGACAATCAAATTTATTTCTTTATACTCTTTAGCGTTTAGTGGTAAAAATTAAGTATTTTTTGGTGAAAATAATGGCAATTATATAGACAACGCGAAAAGCTCGGTGTTTGTTCAGAAAAATATTGCCATGAGATTTTTTTGCATAATTACTTTCATAAGATACCCCAAAATAAGGTTCAAAAGGTCGCCCAAGCAAAAAGTTTTTTAAACAAATTGTAACAGTAAACACAAATACAATTTGTTTAAAAAAAATTGTTTAAAAAAATTTGAGCAACTTTTTGCCTGGGCAATCTCCTGGACATTATTATGATCATGAAAGTGATTATGCAAAAATCTAATGGGAATATTTTTCCAAACAAACCCGAGCTTTTCGACTTGTCTAATAGGTTTTTGGCATATGTATCTGAGTGCAATCCATTTTTGCAGCAACACATGAAAAACATATGCAAATTGCGGCACCATTATGCTAGTACTATAAACTATTTCTTACCTACAATATGTGATGAATTTATTTTTATTATATCGAAAGATTTATAACTCGAAATAGTGAACGAAGTAATGGAAGCCAAATTTTACTCTCTAATAATTGATAACACTGATATATCTCACGTCACAATCTTACGATGCTTATCGTAATCGAGGGTGTGCTCCAACAAGGTTGTCAGACGACATCAATCGCATCCAGCACGACTGAATTCAGGGTGCTCAAAATCGGATGCAATGGAATTATTAATGGGAGGCCTATGTTTAGCAGTGGATTCAAAACGGCTAATGATGATGAAATCTCACGTAGATCAGCTAGTCGTCATTATTCGCTATGTACTTCAAAGTGGTATAAATGAAAGATGTTTGGGATTTGTACCTATATTTTTCTATATGGGTGAAAACTTGGAGAAAGTTATTTTATAATGTTTTATTGGAGTTTATTACTAAACCATTTTTGTGGCCGATTCTTTTAGTGCTACATACACTTCTCAAACAGCGTGTTCCGTTCTCTCAACAATATTGATATCATCAGCATAGGCAAGGATTTCCACTGATTTGTTATATGTTGAATTCGTACTCTACGTTCTTTCATTGCTCTGAACATTTCTCCTCTATTTACAGAGGTGTATGCTGCTTTGTAGTCTCTAAATATGTGATGAATATCAATGCCATATTCCAGTGTTTTTTCTAAAATTTCTCTCAGGGTTGCAATCTGATAAATTGTCGATTTACCACATCTGAAATCACCCTGGTATTTTCCTGTTATTCGTTCTGCATATGGTGCCATACTGTGGCATAGTATAGTCGAGAATATTTCATACGCTTCATTTAAAAGCGTAATTTTTCTTTGGTTAGAGCATTCACAGAATCTTTTTGTGTATGGAGCAAAGTATTCCAGTCACCGGGAACTGATTTCTCTATTCTATATTCTGTAGTGCTGTAGTGCCATTGTGGTATCGTAGCCACCTTCTTTATAAAATTTAGCTCGTAGATTATCTATTCCAGGTAAGGCTATTATTTTAACTGCGTCTTAACCTTCAATAATTGTTGGTGGTTCCTCTTCCCTCTTGTCTGTTGCGACTATCTCATTTTTTTCGTCTTCTTGATTTTCCTTCCCCATTCCCTCTTCGCCTGCCTAGGTTTTTTCTACCCATCGATTCAATCGATTCAGTAAAGAGTCTCATCATCATCATCATCATTCAATCTTCGCTTATCCACTGCTGGACATAGATCTCCCTCATAATTTTCCATCTATTTCGATCTTGTGCCTCTTGCATCCAATTCCTATGACAACGTTTTAGATCGTCAGTCCAACGTGTTGGTGGACGACCTCTGCTTCGGTAGGCATCATCTCTTGGTCTCCATTCCAGTATCCGCTTTGTCCATCTATTATCTGTCATTCGAGCCACGTGACCTGCCCAGTTCCATTTCAGTGTTGCTACTCTCTCTACTGCATCAGCCACTCCTGTTCTTTGTCGTACCTGGCGATTTGGGATCTTGTCTCGTAGTGAAACGCCCAACATAGCACGCTCCATCGCCCTTTGACACACACGGATCTTTTGAACTGTTCTCCTTGTCATGGTCAACGTTTCGGCACCGTAAGTTAACACTGGCAAAACACACTGATTAAATGTTTTTCTTTTAAGGCATATTGGTATATCAGACGATTTGAAAATATGGTTCAGCTTGCCGAAGGCTGCCCAAGTCAGTCTTATACGACGGAGAAGCTCAACGGTTTGGTTATCTTTTCCTATGCGAATCTCATGACCTAGGTATTTATAGGCCATTACCTGGTCTATGGATCTTGTTCCTACGCATATATCTTCGCTGACTACAAGATTTGTCATCATCTGGGTTTTAGATATATTTATTTTCAATCCCCCTTATATGCGAGGAAAGGCAGAGCTGATTTAAAAGTTCTTTGGCCTCATCTATCCTGGTAAAGAGTCTAACAGGTTTCAAATCACACTATCTCGGTGTATAGTTTACTTCACTTCTATGTGAAATGATCATGCCCTCGTAAAATCGCTCGTATAGAATGTCCAATGTTACATGAGCTGTGTGGCAGCAAGCGCCGTCTTGTTGAAACAACATGTTGTTGGTGTCCATATCATCCAATTCAGATCAAAACAAGTTGATAATCATCGAACAATAGCAATCGCCATTGACGGTAATAGCCTGGCCAACGTGGTTTTAAAGAAATATGGACCGATGACGCCACCAGAACCGATGACCGAAATAAAATCCATATTTTATCACGTATATATTTATCGTATTGTTTAGCACCTGTTTTAAAGATTATTCATCTTTTAAATTTTCACACATAAACCTTTTTCAACTATCCATGCCAGTTTTGTTGACACACGTGAAATCTATCGTTTTGCTATTTTACGCCTTAATGTTGATGTAAATAATTTCACTCTTTAACTTATCGTAGTAAACTTAACACCCACACCAATGTATTTTGTGATACACAAATTTTACACTGCGAAAAATGTTATCAGGAGATTGAGATTCCAAGGCAGGAAGTCTTAGTCTATGTGTTAGCAACCGATTAACTAAAATAAAGTTAGAGTAGAAAACTTTCTTATTTAATAGAAAACTTTCTTATTTAACTTTACAAATACAAATATTAACGGTGTAGAATTAACAAAAATTTAAATGATTTTTTTTTGCTCTTTTTACAACATCGGTACGGGAGATCTTAAAATTTCAAAACCATTTAACCGTCGCTTCAAACAAACATATAATTACTGGAGAAATCTAACAATTTTCTTGATCACCGATGTTTTACAAGGTCGTTAAGTAAAGTAAAGCGGTGGTTTCTAATAAACGCCGTACGCGTTAAGGCATACGTCGTGTCTATATGCTTTATACAATAAATAATGTACTGTATCTAAGAGCCAGACCAACTTAACTCGATTTTTGTCTATATAGGTTATATAATACAGTTATATATCAAGTTAAACTTGTTTTTAGAGCTAAATAGACCTAATTGGTAGAGTGGTGACTTTGGTTCAAAAGACGTTTATTTAAATAAATCTTGGAGTTGGGTTCCTATGGTTCTTTCTAGTTTTGTTTAGGTAAGGCACTGTTTAAGTTGTATGGTTCTTTCTAGTTTTGTTTAGGTAAGGCACTGTTTAAGTTGTATGAAGTTAAATCCTAACCTAAAAATATTCAAATTAAATAGTAGAACTCATAGGCATACAAATAGACTTGTATGATACAAATAGACTGTTGCTGCCATACAGTCGCGTTCCCTACAAAGTAGTCCCTGTATCTCTTTCTAATGGGCCGGATTATTTGACCACGTGAAGAAACTACAAGCTCTTATAATATATGTAGTATGATGGTTATTGGTATAGAAAAAAATTATAATAAATATGGTAATACAATTGAAGTGGTTCCTATAGGATGCAGTAAAGCAAATTAAGATGGTAATTCAGATGCAGATCCGGACTTTATTCCAAGTGATTCTGATTTAGAAATTCAAGTCTATTTAAGAGACTACAAAGAATACACTTACATTATTAGTTCAATACTCGGATACAGATTTTGATGATGAAATTACAGTAGAAAATGGTGAATTTTTCCCAATAAAAATAGTAATTGCCTTAAGATGCCACAAGAAAATAGCTTCAGAATAATATTAAAAAACCTTAGGAAATCCAAAAAATGTGGAATGAAGAAACAATTTGGAATCGCAAAAGACAATATGTTGCTTCGCATGTTAAACCCCGGGACATTGCTCGTAGACGTACCGAGAAGCAAATCAGTGACGAAAAGTAAAAACAAAATACCTTTACATACACACTAACATCTAATAATTAGGATAAAAAAGTGTACAAGACTTTTTTTCCAAATACTCTTTCTGTTTCAAATACTTTCATTAAAACAGCTTTAAAAAAGCTCTTTATTCTGGTATTATAACACCAGGCGTAAGAGGCTACTGTGGGGAGTTTAAGAGAACACATTAAAAAATATCCAACGTACCAGTCACATTATAGTCGAGACCGAACAAAAAATTATATTCAGGTAGCCACTTAAACATTTCAAAAATGTACTACCTATACGTAGAAGAATGTAAATCCTTACGGCAGATTCCAACAAAAGATTTGCAGTTCAGACAAGAGTTCAACGAAGAATTCAATTAATCTTTCCATTTTCCCAGAAATGATACTTGCGACACTTGCGATTCATTTGCTGCTAAACTTAGGGAAAACACATTAAGCAACGCTGAAAAAGAAAACGTTAAAACTGACCAAGAAAATCATCTAACAGAAGCATCGTTTATTTTAATCTAAAAAGAGAAGATAAAGATTGATCTCATAAGGTGTATGTGATAGATCTTTAGAAATGTTTGCCGACTCTTTTTAACAAATTCATCTAGCTTTTATTTGCGTAAATTATGGACCTTAAATTACATAATTCATGAGCCCAGCCATGCTACCTGGTGTATTTTGTGGGATGAGGTTAGAGGAGGACGTGGAGGTAATGAAATGGTCTCATGCATGTTGAAATGGGCTACTTATTGTTTGCATAACTCAGATGCAAAGGAAATAACAATATGATCAGATAATTGATGACGGTAATGTTATACTTCTGGATGGTTATTCATATTCCAGGGATTGAAATAAATAAGAAATGAAATAATTGCAAGTATAATGATTTATTACAGATGCTAGACTGGATTCCTAAAGAATAAAAGGAATATTATAAGAATCTTCCTCATGGGGAAGGTGAAGTTGAAGACTCACATAAGTGAAATTTTAGAATCTTTAAAATTTATTTACGGCGGCAGAATTAGAGAACGATATTGAAACTGTAGAAAGTTTCCCATATTTGGGAGTTGCATTAAACACGGATGAAATAGAAGCACCAGAAATTCAAAGAAGAATAGTAAAGGGAAACAAAGCTTACTTTTTATTTGCCCATGTATTCCGCAGGGTCTACAAAACTATTATGCAAGACATGGGTGATGACAGAAGACACAAAATGAAAGCTGGAAGTCTTCGAAAGAAAAGTCCTAAGGAAGATATTTGGACTTATTAACATTAACGAAAGGAGTATGGAGATCCAGGTATAACCATGAACTCTACCAACTGTTCAAAGAGGCACCAATCTCAGAATTCGTTAAACATCAGAGACTTCGATGGGCTGGTCATTATGAAGACCGAAAGATTGCCGAAAAGGGCCCTAAAAGGAAGGCCATGGAAAAGTTGGGAGGATGAAGTTGCAGCGGACGCGCAAAATTTGCTAGACGTGGGAACCTGGAAAAGATCGCCACGGCAAGAATAAAGGCATAGTCCGGAGGAGGCCAATGCTTGATTTGGGCTGTAGCGCCATTGGAGAGAGAGAGAGAGAGAGAGAGAGAGAGAGAGGGAGAACATTTATTTTTAAGTAAAAGTTAATATTTACGATGCCATGTTATCTTTGTTATTGTACTTTGTTAGGTACTATTCATGTCATCAGTATGTGAAATCTAAAGTGACTCATTTCCATTTATAATTAAACTATTTAATTTAAAGCAGTGTGGTTCCACATGTGGTCTCTTATTGTACGCTGAACGCAGCGTGCAACTTCTGTACAAGCATACAGACGCAACACGACGTGGGGCGTTTATTGGAGACCACTACTTAAAAAGTGGTATAATATAATTATTTTTTTAATAAATAAAATTCTAAACTTTTGCGGCCCTATCCAACCATTATCAATGAAACTTGACACTAATATGCATACATTAAATTTAAAAATGTTACATTTTAATCCTTATATTAAATTTAAACATGTTAAAATAATGCTAATGAGTTCGAATTTAACTGGAAGGGAACAACATGAGACCATACTTAAAAAATAGTTAGCCATGTTAGCCATACAGCGCAGCGAATGGAAGTCAACTAGCAACTCAACTGTATAAGGAGTATAATATAACTGCTATATTACTATTATTTAACCTTCGTTACTTAACATTTTTTTAATACGATGCATTTAATAGTCTCAGACTTTTTGACAATCTTATTGATTGTCTAATTTGTGTATATCAGTATATTCTATACTGAGCAGTAAATCATTAATCAACTTTTTAGTAGAGTAAAATTTAATCATCAATACTTTTTCTTGTGTACTTTTATTAATTGTTACTTCTTCGGTGCATGAGTTGTTATTAATAATGCCAAAGTTAATTTTAACAAGTTTATTTGATTGTCTAATTTGAACAGGGGTTATGCACCTAAATACCAATTTATTGATTCTTTCAGCTCCATTTTTCTGTACAATTAGGATACACTAAGTAGATTATTAATTATTCAATAACTGTTATTGACATCAAGCCAAAGAATAAGTACTATTAAAAGACAGATAATAGATACTAGTAGAATAGTAGTAGTATGCGTAATTAATGTGTTATTTATCTAATTTAGAAGACATAAATACCTTGACCAAGTATGGGCCCAAGCCTCTTCTCCAGAAGTGGTAGCCTTGAAGGCCAACATCGACATCTGAGAGAGACATCTCCTCAAACCGGCCATGCTCACCATTGTCGGACCGGACGATGTTCCCGTAGGCGACGTCATGGGTTCGGCATGGGAAACTCCCGATTATTCACTAAAGTACAACACTACGAAACACTGTTGCAGTTCGTTTGCGTTTCGACACACTAATACGTCTTCGTAATTAGTAGATGTAAAGGACAACAAATGAAACATTGCTTTTTTGATTGTAGATTACGATAATCTAATCAAACAAAAACGGATGTTATTATATATTCTTATTTATTTAATAAAACTATTTCATTATCGTAAACCCGTCCCTCTGATTAAAAGAATTTTTATTTCGAGTCACAATCAGAAGAAATACGTAAAATGTATTATAGAAAATTTTAAGAATGGACCAGGTTAGAATGACCTGGCTCTTTTAACTAATAACGTCAATGAAGCTAAATTCAATTGTCAAGGCTTCAATCAATTATCGCAAAAACTTGCCTAAAATAGCATTCAATAAAACTGAGTTATTTCAAACATAAAGAATTCACTCTCTTATATGGAAATACAATAAGAGAAATCAAACATTCGAAAAAGTTTAAATACCTTGAAGATATAATTACCCCTGATGGTTCAGAAAATGCTGTCACTAAAAATAGATGTACAAAATTAGAAGGTGTATTCTATCTGTGCGCAAAGACCTGTTCAAAAGCAGAAGCTTATCTTTAAACCTAAAATATTTTAACTATAATACAGTCATAACCAGGTCGTCATCCCTATATGCATTTGAATGTTCCAATATAGTGAAGAAAGAGCCATTAGAAAAACTTGAAAAGTGAAGAAAGAGCCATTAGAAAAACTTAAAATAAAAGATGTGAACATTTGAAAACAATCTTAGAATTAATCACAGAAAATAACAAATTCCGCCGAAGACAAAATCATAAGTTTTACAAACACTTGAAAAACATTGTTACCAACATGGAAAAATGGAGAATGATGTTTTATGATCACCTAGAACGTATAAAGCCTCAAAGAATCCATCGCATTCTCTTTTCAATCTCAAGATCATGATATTATTCAAAAGGGACAAGCAGGTTAAAAAATATTTGTAACAAACAGAAATTCCATCTGATGACCTCCAAGATCGCAAGGTTTCAGAGATAAGGTGAAATCTACTAAGAACCTTATCCCTCTCATTATCCCAGCTCTTCGCTCCGCTAGAAAGTGATCGCAAGAAAGGAAAGAGGAACATTCCATTAAAATGAAAACCTACGGACAAAGGAGGAAAACTCAGTCATGGGAAAGATGGAAAATCTTCGTGGTCCTTAGTAGGCTGAAACGGCGGAAAAAGAAAAGACCAGGTTCAATTAAATTAATAATATAGAAAAGGCTAAACTTGATAGAACTAGACTAAATGAGTTTGGTCGACACTATTCTTGTTGTAGTACATACAGGCTTTTGACATAGTAGTGTCAAATCTGTTACCACCCACTTTTAGAATCTTCTTTTAGCAGTCATGACAAATATGGCATGAATGCTTAAAGGGTATACAGACGGCCAACTGGTTATCACTGATTTAAATAAAATCGACAGATCGAAAGAGTACATTGAGGAACTGTTTAATGATGAAAAGCGCGATCTTAAGATTAAAGAAGTGGAAGGACCTGACATAATTATTGATGAAACTGAACGAGCAATAAGATTAGCAAAGACCAGCAAAGCTACAGGGCCGGATGAAATATTAAAGCTCTTCAGTGAAAGTTCAGGTAAAAGATCTCTTCTTCATCTTTTTAATAAAATTTATGAAACTGACTATATACCAACAGATTGGCTATTGTCGACTTTTGTGACGACACCTAAAAATTAAAATTCGAAAAGATGTAGTGCTTACCGTACTATTATTTAGATGAGCCATATTTTAAAAATATTTCTTCGAATTTTGCATTTAAGGATGTATCAAGAAATAGAAGAATAACATAATGACACGCAATTTGGATTCCTCAATAACCTTGGAACCAGAAAAGCACTATTTAGTATTTAGGTTATGGTAGGGAAATGCAGAAATATGGACCATCCAGTTTATATAAGTTTTATTGACTTTGGGAAGTTCTTTGATCGAGTAAAACATACTAAAATGTACATACATACTATTCTTCAGCAGTTAGGTATTGATGACAAACATCAGGATCATCAGGGCATCAAAGTGCAAACATCGGGATAAGGCAGGACAATTCTAAAGAGCTTCGGACAGGGCTGCATTTTTTCCCCACTAATATTTAACATTTATTCGTCAGTTCGTTTTTAATAAAGCATTAGATATTGTTCAATGTGGATTTAAAGTTAATGGCATCATTATTAATAATTTGAGTATCACTTATCTTGGTTATAATCTAAATAAGAACTGGGCCATGAAGATGAAAATAATAAAGAAAATGAAGATGAACAAAATCTTATGCACGCATCCTAGAGTTGCGTATAATGTGGACTCTTGTTACCAGCTCGACCTGATTTCACTAGCCTTAACTTGGCAAGGGGAAGAACTTTGGCATTCACACAAAACGCTATTCCTAAACTAAGATGCAACGATGCATGGAAATAACTGTATTAGCGATAATCGTGATAATATTTTTCCGGAACAAAACAAGAAATCAGTGTATTTGATGACAGACAATCAAGGAAAAACACAGTCTAACAGTGTAAAATTAAACTGAAGATAAGCAGAGTATGAGACTAGGACATACATACATTATAAATAGACAAAAATAACAACCAAATTGACACTATGGACTCTTGTTAACAGCTCCATCTGATTTAACTAGCATTAGGTTGTCAAGCAGGAGAAGAACTTGGGTATACTGACAAAACATAATTCCTAAACCACAATGGAACGATGCATTGAAAGAACAGTACTAGCGATAATCATATGAGACAGAACAAATTAATGCATTCGATGACAGACCAAAACGGAAGACACAGCGTAAACAGTGTAAAATCAAACTTTACATAGACAGACTAGAACGGGCACTAAAAAACCTGTGAAAAACTGGACTGTAAAGGCCCAGAGAAAAGATAAGCAAAAAGAGTTAGAGAGAACATGTTATGTTCACATGTACACGAAAAATGTTGAATAGAAGAGGAGAAATGTGTAGCAGTAATATAGCACATTTTGGTAATTTCAAGGATATTGTTATTGACATCTTAAGAATATCATTTTAAACAATCTTTTGAGCATTCCTAAAAATACAATAAGAATCTCTTGGGCATTTTCCGTATATTTCGTACATCCAATATATTTTAATTTTGAATATTTCACCCCTGTAAGTTTGTTCATTTAATATGCTTTGCGTAGGAGATTATACTTTACAATGGTTATTGTTACGACCACTACCTACCAGATTATCAATCACAATATCGTCCTTAATCATAAACTTCGCAGTTGGAATAAAATTGTATTGACCTTGGGACCAAAGGAAGTTTTTTAATTAATTTGTCTGCTATTGATAATTAGAACAAAACATAATTTTATGCATGAATACGCTTTTGAGTTTCGCAAATCGCAATAGGTTCCATGTTATAGGTACCTGATACACTATTTTTGGATATCTATAATCTTGCAGTGACACAGATGTTGCGTTTTGCCAAAAATTAATTACTACCATGCTCCTAATAATGAAAAAAAGTATTTTTAATTTACCTAACTAAATAGAGCTTGGGTGTATTTATACTTATTTACTTTATTATTAAATGAATACTCGTAAATACATTAGAGAAAATTACTAAATGCAAGAAATAAGCAAAAAAGGAGGAACGCAAAAATTTACATAATATTATATACAAGTTTTAGAATTACAAATAAAAAATAGCAGATAATAGTTTTTAAACTGATTCTGCCCAATTCAAGCAATAACTGGTTTTCTTATGCTTTTTTGTGTTTCCCTGGCGGCAACAGAAGAGGAACACAAACGATCTGAATACCAAATAAACCAAACCGGAAAAAATGAATATTAAAAATGATATAATGGAGAAAATAAAAATAAATAGAGGGAAGATAAGATGATCAAGTTTCATAAGAAGAACGAAAGAGTGACCAAATAAACCGCTAATAGAAGAAATAAATCTATAATGATCTAAATAGGAATAATCTAAAAGGAAAAATATTAACAACGGAGTAAAAAATGCTAGTATAATTAGTGTAAATTATAAAATTATGAAAATATCCAAAATTATTAAAATTTTCAAAACATTGTCGGTCTTATCAGATCATCATCAGTGAAACCTTAAAGTAAGTAATCTCACTTTAATTTTAATTAATAAAATGGATACAATTTTGACTGTTAATATAAAAAAACATGTGGTATAATTACTTATTTTAGCCTTTGCAAAAAGCTACTTAATCGGACACGAAACCCCCCTTTTCTCCTAAAAAAAGACAATGTTATGTACAGGGTGTCCCAAATTGTATGTTTTTCAGGGTGTATCGAAAACTAGATGAGATAAAAAAAAGTAGATAAGATGTCATGACTTCGTTTCTCGTTATAGTAATGCCTAATTAAATCTTCTTGAAATTATCAAAACCCTTTATTGGAACTTTTGATAGATATATTATGATAGTTTTTTATATGAGACACCCTATTTATTTTGACAGTTTTCGTTTACATTTTTAATTCTCTTTCACCTGATGTGACATGTTTTATATCTATTTTTAGTTGTTGAAGCCACTCTCCAAATAAAATGTTTATAGTTGACATCATGTTAAAAACACCCGCAACAATAATAACGCGATTTAATATTTTATTATAAGGATACTAATCCCTTAACGGTTTTATTTAGCAAAATAAAATCAGTAACTAACTAACTTGAAAGTAGAGTAAATACTTAACTGCTTCTTGTTTATTCAAAGTGAATTATTATTTTTAAAGTATTGATTCCCTATTTTGTAAATAAAATTGTCACAAAATTGAACACACTGTATTTTATTATCTTTTTCGTTTCCATTTATAATTTTTTATCGTATAAAATATTATTGTCTTTTATTTTTTTATTATTGTTCTAAAGCTATTTTCTTGTGGCATATTATTGCAATTTACCATTTTTATTGATAATAATCCACAATTTTACTTTAAAATTAAGAAAGTTCATTTCTTAGAGTAGGCTTTGGTAATGTTATAATAATATGTTATTATATGTTATAATGTTACAAATAAAACAATACCTGTGTCATCCTTGGTATCTGTCACAATTACTGTGTCGATGTAAAGTGTTGTCAACAAAACATGAATTTTGAAAATTATAAAAAATACGATGTGCGTTTGACATATTGAATGCTAAAAGAATGTTATTGCTGCATTTGAATTATTTTTTAACGATATCCAGAAAGAGGGAAACCAGACAAGAGAATTTTAAAAACTTGACTTAACGAAAAATTGAGAAGGAAAAAGGTATTTCAAAGTTGTTGGGTGAATTTTATTGAGTGAATTTTATTTGCAGAGTAGCTTCAACAACTAAAGGTAGATATATAACATATCATATCAGGTGAAAGATAATTAAAAATTTATACGAAAAATGTCAAAATATTTAAGTAGGGTGTCCCATATAAAACAACATATAGTTCGTCCCAAACCCTTCTTTCAGTGCGTCATAGTTGATCGAATTCTCTCTAACACATTAAGCTAGAAGTGACAGAAAAAAACGTGAGTCTGTGATTATTATACATAGAACTTAGAAAATTATTTATCGTAAATCTAATTCTACTTACGGATGTATAATTGGTTGGAGTTTAGTATACGCTAAATAGATATCCAATCAATGATGCGCATAAATATAATTTGACGCAGATTGTCTCGATCGTGACAGTACTTTCACAATGTCAACTGATAAAATGATAATTGTCATTCGAGGTTAGTATTATCAGACATTTTACAGTGAAAATTTAATTTTGTGTTTATTGTCATAAAAATATTTTAAATATGCCGAGATATATCGAGAAAGAACAAAGACTAATATTAAAATTATTAAATTATTTTCAATTAGAGAAAGAGGGATTAAGATCCTGCAACTGTCAAATTTAACTAAAATATCATGCAATAATTCTCGACATTCTTAAAATCCTATATGACGTCAAAATTAGTGACGCACTGAAAGAAGGGTTTGGGACAGACTGTAAGTTGGTATTATATTTCATTAGTGAGACCCCCTAAAAAAATATCTTGTACGCCACTGAACCCAACCATAATATATCCTTCAAAGTTCCAATACAGTTTTTTAAAATTTTTCTTCATAAAAGAGACATACAACCATGTTTTCTACATTTTTCAATAATCGCCCTATATCTCGCTAATGTGGAGAGTTATTGATGATTTGATTGGGCAGTCGTTATACACTGGGGTACAAAATTAACCGAACACTCAAATTTTCTGTTTTTTGTTGGTGTTTAGATCAAAACTTGTTTGCTCACAACACTTTTACACATACGTTTTGTTATTAGTATGGAATAGTGGCTTAGTATTAATTTAAGTTTATTGTGGTAGTGTAACTGATTACAAGTTAGGCTGTAGGTTTTTGTATTGTCTCCTGTTTAAGACTAGCATTAAAAAATTATGACAGCAGAACAAGTAGCTTAAGCTGTTACTTTACAGGATGATAGGCGGAGTATTCGTTACATCGCAAATACTTTAGGAATTTCTCTAAGTACAGTGTTTGACGCAAAATGAAGATTTTGGGAAAGAGGACAATACACCAGGAGGCCAAGTCAAGGTAGACGAAGAACCACAAGTCAAGTTGAAGATCGCTTTCTTAGATTTTCAAGCGTTATTCAATAGTACATTATCATCACCAGTACTTGTTCAACGATTAAATTATTTCCATAGAAACACAATTTTCGTTTATACCATTCGAAGACGCGACCTCTATTAACAGCGGATCATCGGAGGCAACGTTTACACTTCGCTCGCGAACATCTTAATTGGGGTGTTGACGATTGGAGTGCTGTGCTTTTTACGAATGAATCAAGATTTAACAAATATTCAAATGGGTAGCCTAGGATATGGAAAAGTGCTGGTAAACGTTATCAGTAATGTTTTTTTACTCCGAGAGTTCAATTTGGTGAAGGTGGTATAATGGTGTGGGCAGGCATTTCCCTAGAGGATCATACAGAACTTGTTACAATTCAAGGGGACAGTTTGAACGCTCAACAGTATATTCAGCAATGTTTGGAAGATGATGTAGTGCCATTTGCCTCATTTGTTGGAGAAAACTTTCGTCTGATGCAAGATAATGCTCGTCCGCACAGCGCAAGGATAACACAGGATTACTTGGATTATTATTTTAGTTTATTACCATTGCTCCCAAGGAGTGCAGACTTAAATCCAATAGAGCATGCATGGGATACTCTGGAACGACGTATTTGACGTAAACATGGTGGGTTTTAAACCATGAATGAAGTATGCCTGCTCGAATGAGAGCCGTAATTAGGGCTCGTGGAGGTAATACACTCTGTTAAATATCGTGTTCCATAAAAAATGTTTATATTTAAAAAAAAATTGTTTCTTTGCAGATTTTCAAATTTTTTGAAATGTTTATTGTTTTTTCTGTGTAAAATTCTTGAGTTGTAAAAAATTTGATTTTTAAATTTTGTTTATCTTTGGGAATACTCAATTGAGAACATCTTAAACTTTTTTAAACGCCAGTTTTTAGGAAAAATCTGAGTGCCCTGTTAGTTTTGCACCCCAGGGTATTAACGAAAAAAGAAGTAATCACGTTTGAACTAGTTTTCGATATACCCTGCAAAACATCCATTTGGAGTGCTGATTTGGGACACCCTGTACACTACACTTATGAAGTTTCTACACTGACAATTTAACTTCCTTAACATTAATTTATACTTTAGAAAGAGTAGGCAAATTATTGTGATATAATAAGTATAATAATGTATAAAAGCAAATATGTACTTAAAACTAATTTAGTACCAATACACTCATTTGTGAGCAATGAAATGAAATTTGGCTATTTAATTTTTGGAATTACTTGGACGAAGAAAAAATATTATAACAAATAACGACATGTGTCTTAAGGATCTGTAAATATATATATTCCTAACATAAATAAATTGGTTATTTTAATATACCAATAATACATACATAGGGTATTCCATGTTTTCTAAAATTCTGCAAATCAACTTAGTATTGAAAAATAATAAAAATCCCACATAAACGTAGTTATTTACGTATATAAAAAACGATATTACCATATCTACTAATAAACAAACAAATGTGATAACCTATATGCACTTCTATTTCCAATCAAATTTTTAAACACGTATTAAATCTATCGGTACCACGCACTATCCACAGTTTTTGTTCCCGCCTCTCAACTACGACATTTCTAGGACTACACACGAATAAAAATTCCCATGTACTACTGGCCTTTATCACTTAACGAGGAAAAAGTTGGTTTTTAGTAATTTTTTAACAACCGTGCACGTGGAATGTTAATGGTAATGAGTGAACTCAAAGAGATATGAATATGAATCATAATATTTTTAACTACATAGTTGGCTGTAAAAGGCCACACTATTTTAATTTATTTAACAATGCCAAACATGTTTTTTTCTTGGTAAAAAGTCAAATGACTGTTTAAAAGGAAAAAAGAAAAAAAGTTTAGTCCAGTCGTCAACATTTCCAAACATTTCTAATTTGTGTGTATTTGTCACATAAGAGGTTGGAATTGTTTGAAGAATAAAAAAGGACTTTTGGTTACGAACATTTTATTCTGCGCAATTGGTATTATTTGTTGTTCGCGAATTTGTGAGGTAAGAATATCAAAGTATAAAGATATTTACTATAAATTTTCATATTTTAAGGTTATGTTATTGTTTGATTAAAACTTTAATTCTTTTTTAAACAATAAATCATTAAATTTATTTACGAAGGTAAACATATTTCGATTAATGTTTTTAATTAATTAAACAATTAATATTTTCTTGGGTGGTAGTGATTTTATCCCCTAAAAGACTAAATATATTCGTTCGTTCTGTTATCATTACTGAAAAATTCAGTAATACTTGATATCTTCAACACATCTTTACATTATACGCCCACGTCAAGAAGACGAAATTTATGAAAATATCGAAAACTCAAAGAAATAACGAGAATCTTCTAATAAACGGAACCAACGTGGAACAAGTGGACAAATATGCATATCTGGGAACAATGATTAACTCCACAAATGATTACATTCAGGAGATCAAAATCAGAATAGAAAAGGCTAGACCAAATTTCAACAAAATGGGAAGAGTGCTATGTACAATGGATTTAAAATTGGAACTAAGAGTTAGGTTGGCAAGTTGCTATATTTTTTCGACTTTGTTTTATGAAATGGAATCTTGGACCTTATATACGACATCAATGAAAAAACTGGAATCGTTCGAGCTGTGGGGGTATAGAAGAATTCTGAAAATATCGTGGACAGAACACGTCACAAACAAAGAGGTTCTGAGAAGGATGAATAAAGAACTAGAAATTTTAAATACAATTAAAACAAGAATACCTCGGACATATTACACGTGGAGAGAAATACACCTTGTTCCAACTGATTATGCAGGAAAGAAATCAAAAAAAGAAAAGCATAGGGAGGCATAGAATGTCATGGCCGCGCAACCTGAGAAAAGGGTACGGATGTACATCAAATGAACTTTTCAGAGCAGCCGTCTCAAAAGTCCGAATAGCTATGATGATTGCCGACCTCCGCCGCGGAGATGGCAAGTGAAGAAGAAGATACGCCCAGATCTAAAAAAATAAACTTAAAAACTATTACAACATTCAAAAAACATTTTTTTAAACACTTTTTATGGCAATTTGATAGACAGGTTTCTACAAAATGTTATATTACAACTTAAACTACGAGAAAACGAATATATTTAGTCTTTTACAGGATAAATTCACTGGCAACGGAAAAAGAATAAAACATTAATTTAAATATTTTTGAACTGCGTAAAAAAATTCAATGATTTATTTGAAAATACCTAAAAATACAGTAAAAAATTATTAAAGTTTTAATCAAATAATAACATAACCTTAAAATATAAACATTCATAGTAAATATCTTAATACTTTGATATTCTTACCTCACAAATTCAACAAATAATACCAATCGCACAAAATGAATGTTCATAACCAAAAGTCCTTATTTATTCCTCAAACGATTAAAAAAACCTATATTTCCAACTTCGTATGGGACTAATACACACAAATTAGAAATGTTTGGAAAGGTTTTTAAAACCCCCACCCATTGTGACGTCAGACTTAGGTAGTCCATATAATTTTTCACATTACAAACAATATCACTTCACGGGAAATGCTTCCACGGAGACGGCATTAGATGGAGTTTGTAGCTAAAGTTGTGTAGTTTCGAAAACCGTACTTGGGCAATCAAAAAGAAACAGTTTTAAATGTTTTAGATCGTTTTAGTCTAGTAACAGAGCTGGAAATGTCTCATCCTATCCAGAAGACTTAAAACTATTGATAGCCCATTTAATTATGTTCTTTGTGTAGATTTTTCCCACTAGACACATTAATATCCTTGATGATCTGTATGTAGATTCATCAAGCTCAGTCTTTGCTTAATATTCAATAAGAAAGTAAGCATTGAAATAGCATCATATGTTTCTCCCTTTGGTTTCCGTAAAGTTACTGTTTGGCCTTTTAACCAGTCCAATACCGTTATAGTGTCCCTCGAGATAAATTTTCGTAGGAGCACCGCGAGGGCAGAAATGGTGACTTCCTCGCATAACTGCCTCCATTTTTTTAAGACCTGATTAATAAGGATTCTGCTGATGTATACTGATGATGTAGTATTAGTAGAAAATACTTAAAGGTTTTTAGAACCCAAACTGGAACAGTGAATAAAATCTCTTGAGGAAAAAGATTTAAAATTAAGTACGATAAAATGTACTTCGAATGATCAGTTAAAAATGAAGTAACGACTACAAATAAAATGATTATGAAGCGAAAATAAAAAGAAATAATTTTAAGTACCTAGGATTAGTATTATAGAGTGATTGTAAAATAGGTGAAGATGCATGTGTTACAGAAAGATTTCAATGAAACTGAGGAAAATTCTATAATAAGACCAGCTATGATGTATGGAACTGAATGTGAAGCAGTTAAAACGAAAGAGGAACCACGAATTTGTATGGTGGAAATGAGAATACTTGGATAGATGAGTGGAGTAACAAAAAAGTGTAAAATTAAAAATAAATATATTAGAAAAAGTCTAGGGGTTGCACCCAATGATGTCAAAATGAGAGTGTATAAATTAAAATGGTTCGGCCATGTTCAACGTTGAGACACCTATCACTTAATTTAAAAAATTGCTGATTTGTTGGTTTCTGGAAAGAGTAGGGGAAAATATTCAAAAAACACCTAGGGGGATACGTAAAACATGTTGGTAAATTGGATTAATATTACTATGACTCAAATTAAACTTATGTAGAAATGTAAAAGCAAAGAGAATGATGAAAGTAAACTGATAAAAAATACTTGCAAATATGTTCCCGTATAGGTTACTCGATATTGTATAGAAGAAAAGCTTAGTGTAATAAAACAATTAAGTAGTTATATCAGCAAGTAGTCAAATAAAGATAGCATAACAGGAAAAAAGGGCCAAAAGAGAGCATCGCAAATGAGTCTAAAAAGTAAGTCAAAACAAAAAAGTTTTTTGACTATGTTTGACAAAATGACTAATAGACTAGGCGGGATCTGTAGAAATTCAGACCATAATGGACATTTTCCATAGGAAGCTATTTTTTTGCTGGAATCCCTTCAGGATGTGCCCAATATCGATAATCGATAAATTTGAAAATTTTTCCAGTAGGCTGGGTTGCAAAATTATTATGCAAAACTTATCCGACCGATCTTAACAAAATTTAGCACACGTTTTAAACATATTAAAATGTTTTTCTAGGCGGAATATGGAGCTTGTAGGTCAAGTTTAGAAAGTGGAAAACATTTAAAGGATTAACTTCATTTTTTTGTACTTTTTTTTCCAATTATTGCTATTTTTTCAACAATAAACATTAAATTTTCAATTTCTAGCTAACGAAATATTGTGTAAAATTTAATAACAAAGCTTTTAACTTGTTATAATTTTTTCTCTAGGATCAATATTTTCCGAATTATAAACGAAAATAGGAGCAAAAAAATGAGAAATTGTCAATTTTTTTCAGATTTTGTTAAATAAAAAATTTAGCACAGGGTTTGCGACTGGCGCATATGATGATTATCGATATTGGGCACATCCTGAAGTGATTCCAGCAAAAAAATAGCTTCCTATGGAAAATGTCCAATCCAAAACAGATCCCGCCTAGACTATAATGATATATACTAATATAACAAGAAATACTAGTTAGTATTTATAAATTGAAGAATGGCAAGAGTCCTGTAGCTAATAACAGTGGCTCACACTATAATTCATATTAAACCACAAGAACTAACTAAGGACTAACCAAACACAATGGTGACCGAGAATGAAAATAAACTTATCGATGAATCTTTATATGATCCTCATTATGAATGAAGTGGGCTCATGGACCGATCATTATGGAGGACTTTAATTCAAACGAATTTGTTAACGTACCTTATAGAGACCAAATGAAAAAGATTTGAAGGTGAAATTAGATAACCTAGGAAAACAAAACAAAGAACTCAAGGAGCGCTACGAATTCTGGACTCCAAGATGCCCACCGATAGGCTACATGTGAGTCCCCGGTTCGATAAGGAGTCAAAGGTAGAATTTAATAACTTATTAAGCTGAACACTATTACTAAGTTAATTATGCTATGTTTATGCAGTTGAATGAAAACCAAAATATATAACTAATACTTCCACTTTATTATTAAATTAAGAGTGAATCCAAGCATAAGGAAGAAACATCAGAAAAGTAATAAGCTAAATAAGTAGAAGGTAAGACACTTGAGTGCACTTTGGCTTTTGACCTACGTGGCTTGAACGTGTGAAAGCATCCGCTTCGTGCCTTGACGACGGTCTGGCGAGCGTACATGCAAGCACTTTGCGCATGTCTATTGTTTCGCGAAATTTGAATGTTGAGAAAATGTTGATCCAAAAGATTATTAGAGGACACAATTTTAGGATATAGAAGGCAAGTATACATTCGAACATGTGTCTTTAGTAGATCTGACTTAGGCAGCTAAAATAAATCTATAAACCATAAGTAATTTTGATGACTTTAGAATAGAAACCAGTAAAATTCCACATAAGTTAGGACGAACAATAACAGAACGAACTTGAGACATAAAACATTGTGAGAACCGCATTGCTGAATAAGTGCTGTACAATTTTCTACAGAATAATATGAAGCAGGTGACGTGAATATGAAAACATGAGGTAATATGAAGTTGATTTTCATAGTAATCCTTATTAATTGACTGAAAGCTGGTACATACCAGAACAGATAGAACGAAAATGTTCATTTATTCAAATGTTTGGAGGAAAATTATCTAACAGATTAATAAGTCTGTTAATATAACATATAAATTTCTAGAAGTTACAGAGCTGATAGTAGTAAGCAAAATTAAAATTAAATAATGTGACATAGACTATCTTTTTTGAGTATATGAGTTTATTTTTAAGTAAAAGTGGATTAACAAAATTTAAAAACATGTATATTTTAGAATATTTAAATTCTATTATTTTTGGAATTAACAATGATAGGACTATATGCCGACAATATTCCATTTGTGACGATATGAACTATGATCGACCTCTAAATTAAACGAAACTAAAATAGAAATTATATGAATAAGTCTCATGATTTTTATTCGTGAACTTAGTTATATAAAATAATTTTTTCGCGTTAGTATGAGTCACTTGATATTTTCTATGAACTGTTTACTAACAGCAATTAAGAAATATTGTTATTATTTTCATTTTTTTTAATGCTTAGCTTTAAATTTGCGTGGAAGACCTGCGAGAAGATATTTTATTTCTGCAACTTAAGATCAAAAAGAATTCGTTAAAATAAATCAAGTTGATTATTGTTGTCGTAGCATTTTTCCTCGTATAGCAAAAAGAGTATGTTTCGTCGTAAACTTAAAAGATCTTTTTTGGTTCGAACATTTGGTTCGTTAGGTAGTCCATTTCACATAAAGTCACTCCTACTTTTGCTAAGATGAAATCATCAAAAAATGTACCTGAGATAGAAAACCAGATTTTGGAGAAAAAGATCCTGAAAAGAGAATTTAAGAAGCACTCAATCATATTAATGTCAACCTTCAAATTACTTATGATTAAATTGTGCAACATCATCCTTGGTTTTTTATTAATAACTCCTTTAGCCATATAAAAGATGAGGTCTTCTGCTTACAATCCACCAAGAAGAGATGTCTTGCTAACAAATTAAACCGATTGATTTTGAAAAAACAAGTATCAGCGACTCAGCACTTATGCATAGGTTTTTAGGTCACCAATTTTATCCTAGAGTCTTAAATCTAAGTAACACTAACTTTTCAGAAGATGAATTGCATTTTTTAGGATTAGGCTATAAGTTTTCTTGTCAGAATTTTAGTTTAACTAACTCAGTGCTGGGAAGTTTTGCAGTATAGCTGGATACTCTAATAGAAGGTATGACTAACAATGTTAAAATTAACAGTAAGGTAAGGGAAATTATATTGTAATCCCAGAACAAGTTCAATACATAGATAAACTAGAATCTTTTCTTTCAGATAACAGTTTTGTAGTTTAAAATTTTTTTAAAAAATTTAAATAACATCAGAATAGAAGAGAGTTTTTATTTGGTTTACGTTTAGTACGAGAAACAGATGCCATCTCAAAAACGCCTAAATTTTGTCTTGATCAGGATTTCTTTCTATACAATCAAAAAATATACAAACAACCAACAGGTTTAGCGATGGGTTTTCTTAGAGAGTTTAGGACAGAAATTCGTTAGTAACAACAACAAAATAGTTTTTTGGTCTAGACGTGTTAATGATTGCATAGTTTTATACGGGAAACACAAGGTGATGTCATACAGACTCTGGATGATCTTAATAAACTCCATCCTAATATTTCTTTTACACTGGAACCAAAACCATTCAAAAAAAACAACATACTGAGATCTATCCTGTCCAAAACCAAACCCAACAACACAAAAGAAAGATAAAAAACTGTATCTGTAAAATACCCTGTAAATGAAACAATCTATATGTGGGAGAAACTGCAAGACCACCAAGTGTCAGGATAAACGAGCATGAAACAACATACATCCAGAACGGAGACTTCGAGCAATTCCGAAGATCCCAATATGAAAGATATGCAAACATGCCTCAGACAACGACCAAAGACCACAATGGAAAGATGCATAAATAATCATGAAAGAACCAGTATCATAAAAAATAGAAAAGTCAAAGAAGCAGCCCACACCCAACATAAGCAGAACGTAGCAGGCTTTGATTACCAATACTAAAACAAGAAGTAAACAACAAGAATATATCAACAATAGCAAAGTAATAAGAGGTCAGAAAAACATCATCTACAATCTTATACAAAATACATATGCAACACACAATACGCCAACAGAAATTTACGTTGCATAACTTACGTTACACAACCACAATTACGATACAGATTACACAAACATATAACACAAAAAACACACAAGACAGTCATATAGATCATATTTTTTCAGCCATATACATGCTGTTTCCTACCTATAGATTGAGGTCAAGTATGCTTATTTCGAAAGGACATAAGTCGAAACATTTCGAAAAGTCAAAGAAGCAGCCCACACCCAACATAAGCAGAACGTAGCAGGCTTTGATTACCAATACTAAAACAAGAAGTAAACAACAAGAATATATCAACAATAGCAAAGTAATAAGAGGTCAGAAAAACATCATCTACAATCTTATACAAAATACATATGCAACACACAATACGCCAACAGAAATTTACGTTGCATAACTTACGTTACACAACCACAATTACGATACAGATTACACAAACATATAACACAAAAAACACACAAGACAGTCATATAGATCATATTTTTTCAGCCATATACATGCTGTTTCCTACCTATAGATTGAGGTCAAGTATGCTTATTTCGAAAGGACATAACTTAATAACAAGAAAATTGTTATACATTTTTGCAGAATTTTTAAAATAATATTTTTTGAGAATGATTTCCGGAGTGGAAGTCGAAACCTCAAACATTAGTAGTTTAAAATATAATTTTTATTACAACCAATAATTGTGGCTTAATCTCGTATAAACATAATATTTAAATTGTTCTACTATTTCATCATTTATCTGTAGATGAGCACCCACCAGGCGTCAATTGATTACTGTTATTTTATTTTTCTTTATGTTTATATGTAATCTTTTTCAATGTTATTTATTTTATTTAACAAATTTAATATTGAAGATCTTCTACATAGACTTCTAACGAAAATTATTAATAGGTTTCCTTTCGTGCTAGGTGTTGATATTTTCATATTATTTATCTCAGTCGCTGTTTTGAATGTTTGTATTATTTTCTGTAGGTTATCTTCGTTATGTGACATTGATTTTATATATGACAGATTAGTAGATTTACCTAGCTCCTGTCTCATTAAAAAGTTGACATTACAAAATTTTTAAAGTATATTCTGAATTAGTGTGAGACGCAATTATCAGCGAAGAGGGCGAAAGTGGTCAGTTTCGCAGTTCATAGATCTCTGTTATATAATAAATGCAAAATTGGTCTAATAAACTACTCTGAAATGCTACACTTGGCATGATATTTAATTCTTTTCAACTTTCATTTTTAATATCTTTATTATTTTGAACCATTTGTACCACTTGAATTTCTGCAAGTGTCGTGAATCCTCCGCTACAAGCAATTAAAATAACGTTAAATCTAGGGCCTATATTGTGGTCGACATGGTTGTAGTCGACACAATACGGTAAATGATCGAGATTTCAAACCGTCCCTGCGTAACTTGTAAATCTTAATTAGCTAAATTATATGCGCGATGGAAAGGCCGCTATATTCTTAATAGCGATAGTATTGGAACTTTTGTAAAAAAAAAACAAGTTTTTAATACCCCTTGTTTGACCTAACCATAACGGTAAGCGATGTTGCTGGTCATTATGTAGATCATAAATGATTCAGTTACGTATTCAGTCTACTTTTATAGAAATTCGAGGTATGCTGTTTTTGTACACATTTTTAAATCATCTATTAGTAAATTAACACATTAAATGGTTGTTCAGCAGATGATTATCTGTAAGATATCGGTTTTTAATAGAAGTAGTAATGACGTAAATATAAAAATAACGTTATCAAATGGAAATTAGAAAATTTTTAGATAGAGAACTGGAGAAATAGATGAAGATGCATGATGTGGACTTAATTATGGAGGATAAAATAAGAGGAAGCGAATGGGGTGCTACATAAGATGTACCACTGAATGATGGAAAATTAAGAGGAAAGTCAACAATGTTTACGTGGTGTAGAAAGGAAAAATTTTTAAAAGAAGAGTCAAATAATAAAAAAAGATAAAATTAAAAATTAGATAAAAGTATTATGGTTTGTACTAGCTATTTACGTACGCCAAAATTAAGGACAATGTATTAGCAGAGTTTTTAATTATATTAAGACTACGAAATAAAAAATTATAATTAGAAGAACTGCAAAGAAAAAATGATAGCTTTAATTTACACAAAAGAATAAAGTAACAGAAATATCTTAAGATTGTTCTGAAGCTATTTTCTTGTGGCATTTTAAAGTAATTACTATTTAAATGGGAATAAGCCACAATTAAAAGTTAAAGTACGTTTATTGACGTTTTAATTTTTACTTCGGAAATCGTTCTCAAAATACAAACATTAGTAAATTAAAAAAAAAATTTGTTTAATTTACTAATGTTTGTATTTTGAGAACGATTTCCGAAGTGGAAATTGAAACGTCAATAAACGTACTTTAACTTTTAATTGTGGCTTATTCCCATTTAAAAAGTAATTAAAAATATCTTAGTAGATAATACAAAGAAGTTATAATGTGGCAAAAATATATTTAAGAATTGCTCAAAGATTCTAGAGAGTGCAATGGTTATGGATGCAACATGAATCGAGGTTTAGGTCCAGATATAATGGAATCAGAGGGATAAGTACAATAAAATCTTTAAAAAGTGCTAAAGCTGAAGGTTTCATGTGAATGACTAAAGTTGATCGATAACCAGGGAATTTATGTACTAGCAGAACTATTAAATTTAATGTATTTCACAGGAACGATAAAACAAGAAACGTTAACATCGACTTTCATTTGGATTCCCAAAAAAGCAAAAGCTAAATCAAAAGAATGTATCGGCCACCGAACAATAAGTCTCACGTCACACTCTTAAAATCATCCTCAAGTTAATTCTCTCCAGGCTGTACCCCAAATTAGAGTTAGATATAAGTTACACACAATTTGGCTTCCGCAATGGTGTTGGTGTAAAACAAGGCTTATTTGCCCTAAACGTACTTACTTAAAGATGTTTGGATGATAATCAGAACCTTCGTGTTTCCTTTTTAGATTATAACAAGATTTTGGTAAGATTCACTATGATCAACTTAGCAGAATTGTAGTTAATTAATTTAACTTTGTATTATAGCCAGCAGGCCATAGAAAAGTTGTTAAATTTTTCGAATAAAAGATCAGTAAATACGAGAATATTTTAAATTTGTGTTATTTCGCACGATAAATATAAATAAATAGTTTATACGGAAAAGATACATTTCAAAATAACTGTTTCAAAATATCTAACGTAAAGTTGTTTTTTGGCTGTCTTAGAAAGTACGTCAAATACATTTTTTACTTAGTTTTGCCAGGAGACTGAACTTTATGATATGGAATTGAGGTTAACTATAAACTATGTTAACTTTGAAATTGCCTTTGATGATTTTTATATTTCTGTTTATTTTTTAGGATTAATCTAATAATCATTTTGTAAATTAAACCAACTATTATAAAGTTAGTTAATATTTTCGCATAATAACTCGTAGAGAAAACAAAGAAAACAATCTTCTTCTTCTTCATCCTTCTTGTATGTAGGCTTTAACGCCTGTTTCTTCTTTAATCTTAGCCTCCTAAATTATTTAAATTATCGCACCACCATCTTTTTCTTGGTCTGACAATACTTCATCGTACATTTGGTGACTTATCTTGTGCTATTCGTACTATCCTATCCTCTGCCATTTAACTAATGTGTTCGTTCCACTTCTCTTTCCGTTTTGTGCCCATCCATTTATGTCTTTTATATTGCATACTCTTCTTATGTTTTCGCTTCTCTCCCTAGCCAACTAGAGTATTTTCATCTCTGTTGTTTCTAGTAGTCGTCTTGTTTTAGATGTGTCAGGTCTTGTCTCCGCCGTGTATGTTAATATAGGTTGTTTTTGTGTCTTGTCTTAGGTGTTTGTTCTTCCAGATTGTGTCATTGAGAGATCCCACCGCTTTACTTGCTTTTACGCTGCATTGTCGTACTTCTTCTTCGACATCTCCGTAACTAGTTATATCTGGTCCCAGATATCTAAACCTTGCTTTTTGCTTTATTATTTTCCCATCAATTTCGATTTTACATCGTTTGCTATTATCATATTGTATTTCTTGGCTGTTGTATTGAAAATGTGTGTTAATCTTTGGAGCTCGTCTTCTCTCTCGGCGATTAATATGGCGTCGTCTGCATAACATAATATTTGAATCTCTTTGTTCCCTATTCTGTCACCATGATCTTTACGTACTGCTTGTATTATTTTGTCCTTATTATATTAAAAAGAAGTGGGCTTAACGAGTCACCCTGTCTGACTCCGCTTTGTACTGATATACACTGTGTTAGTTTTCCATTTATCTTTGCCTGTATTCGATTATGATCAATTAAGATCCAGAGTTGTAATAAATAAATGAAGAAAAATACAATGAAAATGTTAATACCAATAAAAGCTTGATTCATTTAAGTGCCTAAAACATTGATGTCATTTCATAAAATCCTCCTTCTGCTATTATCTATAATTTGTGAACCCTATATTAAATCCTGTATAATTTATTGTTTACTTTCAGTTTTTAATTAATTTTAAATGCAATATGAAATATTATAACGCAGTAAATATCCCCTATAAAAACTTTATAATTAACAAGAGAATAAAGGTAAATATTCAATAATTCATAAAAATAACGATAAAAATTCTATAAATTATATTTGGTATCAGGTACGCAGTTGTATATACTTTAATGACTATCAACTAGAATTATGCTATTCGTTTTCAAGGAAAAATTAGTCAACATCTTCAAGAAAAGAAAAAGAAACCATAATATCTGGCACATATTATGTCTTGTGGGAGGTTAAATAGTTTGTGACGAGTGTTTGTGAAATGTCTTTACAGTTAATAAATTTAAATATTAAGGCCGGTAAATCAAATCAATTATTACTACGTGAAATGGGCTTGCCAAACTCAGCCGCAGTCAAATTCTAGAGAGAGAACAATATCAGAGGAATTTAAAATCAATAATGGGGTAAAAATTACTGTCCGTATGGCAACCCTAACAGAAGAGTCTCTGGCCTTCCAGGTTGGGAGTTGGGTTAACTTCTGTAAAAAGGCATATGTTACGAAATCTCAGAAACTATTAACTGATCAGAACTTACGAACTCGAAAGCTGTGCCGAACTGGAGCACTCACATCTTTACTAGACATAGCAAACAGGTACAAAGTATATGTTTTAGCACTGCGAGAAATAAGGTCGACGAGAACTGACACTCATGACAAGAGAACCCTTCCATATATTATAGCAGCAATGAAAGTAAACACGTATCAAAAGGCATTATCTTTGACTTTAGAGCAATTTTCGCTTAAAAGGGAAATTCTTCAATTTCAATTTAATCAATGCACATGCCCTGACTGATGAAAAACCAGAAGAAATAGAAGAACAGTTCTTCGAAGACCAGGAGCAAGCCTACAGACGATGTCCTAGAAATAAAACTAAGATTATGTTAGGTGACATGAATGCAAGAATAGAACGAGAACGCGTTTTCATTCCCACTATAGGAAAGCATAGCCTACACAACGTCAGTAACAATAATGGATTACGACTGATAAACTTAAAAGTAGCACTAAACATAACAGTTGCTAGCATCTATTTTAAACACAAGAATATACACAAGGTAACCTGGACCTCTCCTGATGGAAGAACAACGAGTCAGATCGATCACATCTTAATAGATTCAAGACATGGAACAGACGTAATCAACTGCAGAAGTTAAAGATACGCAAACATAAACGTGGATCATTGCCTAGTGATCTGAACATTAAGGACTAGAATGTTAAACGTCTCTGAAAACCACTTAAATAAAGAACTAAAATATATAGGGGAAACCTTCGGGAAACCTTAACAGAGAGAAAGAATTGAGAACATTCTACAAAAAAGGTAACATCATCAAATAAGAATTCAAGTCAACTACAACCTGGTGGTGACCTATCAACAACAAGAAAAGGTGTATTGAATCGATGGGTAATACTTTAATCGGGCAGTTAATATAGAGGGAGAAAAAGAAAACCTGGAAGACGAAAAAGATGAGATAAGTGGAGCAGACAAGAGGGAAGATAAACCACCAACGATTCTTATAGCTAAAGACGCAGTTAAAAAACTAGCCAGAACAAATCACCCGGAATAGATAATCTCCCAGCTGAGCTATATAAAGGTGGCCACAATGCCTGATGAGCCAGAAATATTGGCACAGAAATCTCTCCCCAGTGATTAGAATATTGGAATACTTTGTACCATACAAAAAAGGAGATATCTTTAGAAACTTTAACCATAGAGGAACTAGGTTTCTAAATGCAGCGTAAAAAATATTCTCCACTATACTAAGCCACCGTAGGGCACCATATGCAAAGCGATTATTAGGAAGAAAATACCAGGTTATTCTTAAAGTGGTACATCGAAAATTCATCAGATTGCAACCCCGGGACAAATTTTAGAAAAAACACTGGAATATGGCACAGATACTCATCATATATTTATAGACTACAGGGCATCCTACGTTTTTGTAAATAAAAGAAAAATGTTTAGAGCAATGAAAGAGCTCGGAGTACCAAATTAGTTGGTAAATTTAGCAAAACTAACTCTTGAAAAAGTTTAAAGTAGAGTACGAATCCAGGAGGAACTGTCTGAACCTTTATAAAAAAATAACGGGCTGTGCCAGAGGAACATTTAGAACTAAACGAATCGGCTACAAAAATGGGTTTAATGATAAACACCAACAAAAAGAAGTATATGAAAAGCAGCACGCAACTGCAAGTCCTATAGCCATTTGTTATAGACAACATCGTCATCGAAGCAGTTAACGAATGCTTTTACCTAGAAAATACTACCGCAGAGATAAACCGTAGGATTTGGACGGCTGACAGGTATTATTTTGGGTAAAATCTTCTTCTTAAAGCCCCAATTATATCGAGAAATACATAGGTACAAACCTAACATATGGTTCAGAGACCGGGACTCTAACAAAAAGTTATTAAAACATATTAAGATGTTTGGAAAGAAAAGTACTAAGGCAAATTTATGGAGTAATGAATCACAATGGATTGTAGACAAGACGCTACATTTTCGAACTTTATAGGATAAGCCAGGAATCAGATATCGTAAAATATATTAAGATAGGACGTCTGAGGTGAGTAGGGCATGTAATGCGGATGGAACCAAATGAACCAGCGCTCATTGATAGACCCACTGGTCAGAGAAAACGAGGAAGACCCAGAATAAGGTTTCTTGATAACATCAATAAAAACATGAGAAATATGAAAATACGTGCTTGGTAGAGGATAGAGGAAGCCCACACGAGGTTTTAAAGCCAGAATGATAATGATGATGTACCTATTACTGAATGGAACTCAAAACAACTGCTTATCAAGATAATGTAACAATTGTGGCAGAAAACAAAAAGACTTCAAAAAAGCCATTAACAAGCTGGATATTGAAGAAATGAAATCGAAATTAGCAACAAATGAAAGCAAAATAAAATACATGAGATTGAACGGGGTAGAAAGGGGACTACTCATAACTGGAAATCACAAATTTAGAGAAGTAGTCATCTTTTATTGTCTAAAATTTTTAATAGGAAAAATAAGTAATAACATAATATAGAAGAAAATTTCAAAAGGCAATCAAGATTATTGAAGAAACAAAAAAAAACTAAAACACTCCAAGTTTACAAAATGTTGACCAGTAATTATTTGCATAATGAAATTCTACGATATAAATAAAAGCAGATACAGAAGATCTCCGAATATTAGAAAGAATAGTAATGAGATCAATCTTAGGATCAAAATTAATTAATAGCGGCAGAACAACAGTAAGGCAACAGTAAAACATAAAATCAAGGCGTCTGGATTGGGTAGGATACATAATATTGAGAAAACGTTTGAAAATAATGATAAAAAGAACAAATTGGATTTCATTGAAACTACGAAACAAAAGAAGAAAAGACGACGTTGCAAAGACCTATACGGAATTACAAAAAATATATTAAAAAGCAGTAATCCAAATTAAACAGTAGAGCAGGCAGGATTCCGAACAGGTTACATTACGGCGGATCATCTTCTTGCAGTCAGAACGCTAATAGAGAAAGCCAATGAATATCACTTGAACTAATACATTGGATTCGTTGATTATGAAAAGGCATTCGACTTCATAGAACTTTGGGCAATAGAGAGAACTATAGACAACTGCAGGATATACTCCCTATACAGAATGCTCATACATAATATTTACAAGAAAGCTACAATGAAAATACAAATAGATGCGAAAACCAAAGCTATAACAATCAACAGAGGAGTTTGCCAGGGAGATGTTATCTCACCAAAGCTATTCACACTTGACTGGAAGACGTGTTTAAAGACATTAACTGGGCAGATAAAGGAATAAATGTTCTTCTTCTTCTTCAGTGCCTTATCCGGTCCGGATGTTGGCGATCATCAAGGCTATCATGGTTTTGTTGATTGCTCTGCGAAACAGCTCCGCTGAGGTCATCCCAAACCATTGTCGGAGATTTTTCAATATAAATGTTAATGCAAGAAAACTGCTGCCAAATTAAAATGGAGCTTCGCAGGACACAATGCCCAACTAACGGATAAAAGATGGAACCACGAAATACAACAATAGAGACCATGGTTAGAAAAGAGAAGCAGAGGAAGACCACAAATAAGATGGGCTGATGATATTAAGAAGATCGGAGGACACAACTGTAAGCAAGTGGCGCAAAATAGAAAATACTGGATTGGGGGGAGGCCTATGTCCAAAGTTGGATTACTTAAAGCTGAAAATAATCCAAATTAAAAACAGGGTTATACATGCAGCTTGGCATAGGCATATCTAACAGGATTGTATTATGGTAATGGCAATATAAAAAACCTAGGCAAAGGATTATAATACTACAATATCTGCAAATAGACTTGGCATCTAAAAGACCTAGGAGTGTAACAATTTGTGCTTTTTGGATGGCGCTATCTGGGTTGATCTACTCATCTTGATACCTCTTGATTCGTGACCTGGGAACTACTGATTTACGGTTCCAGAACTCCCCAATACCAATTAAATAATGGATCTCGTGAAGTTAGCAGCTATGATCTACCTTCATTACTAACATAAGATAAACGATAGAAACAAACGGTTTTGGGTGGATTTCTTATAAAAAGAGATAAAGAAAACTAAGAAATAAATAAATACATAGATAAATGTTTCAATAAATATATTTACAATTTCTTTCTCATATCACTATCTGAGCAATCATTGCACCTCACTTTCTATCGTAACAGAGTGCTGTTGAATTTCAGTACTAACTACTTTCAAAATCAAGAATCAAGAATTTTATCAGTGTATGCACTTCCTACATCAACATAGCAACCAACATTGATATTCAACTATATACACAGCCTTACAACATGGATAGCACTTTGAATCACCGATGGATGACCAAGTTGGCCACTTCCTGTGAACTCCCAATTTAAACATCTTGATGATTGGGTCGCCCGACTGTAAATGCTATTCAGCGTTGGCGCCATCCAGTATGCTATAGTTTTCTAATTAGTCGTAGTAAAATTTGTTAGCTGTATATTGCATTTTATAAACCATCTTACGGGAACCTGCGGTGTCCCAGTGGTTGAGATATGCTGAAAATAAATTAGGCTCTACCCACGCGAATGTTTTGTTTTATTTTAATAAAAAATAATTGGCTTCAAAAGAATACAGATGAAATTGGTACCAGAATACTTGAAGTTTCTAAATTTTCATGGAAAATAATAATAAAAACTAAATTTTATAAATCTGTAAAATATGGTAACACTCTACGATTTATATGAACTAAACAAATAGAATAGCGATTATAATACTGTATACATAAGATCGAAGACTACCAAAAACCGTATTAAAGCTGCTAAGAAATATATACGTACTATATGAATAATTGGAAATATACGACCCATCAAAAAAGAAAAATAGAATGATGTAAATAAAAAAAATCAAAGCACAGAAGTCTTCTACTATTATATTAAAAATATATTAAGAAAGAAAGTTGATCATGTACCTTACTCAGATCTAGATTTTACCTATCTAAAAGTTTCAAAATCAATTGAAACATCTTACTCATAAGAAATAATTTCCACCGCTAGTGGCGGTCTTCCCTTAAACTAAACAATAACTTTCCGCAAAAGGTATAACTCAATTAAAAAATTGCACTGTATCAAAACTATATTTACACTTTCACAGGCACCACCGATCGCGAGATGATGTTATTTAACCACTGTCGACAAAAATTTTCGTCGCCACAAAACATCGCATCAACTCTGGCGACGATTCGAAATCTATTTTGATTTTGATATTAAAAATAATTGTCCATTTTTATTTTGGCTGAAATTAATAAATCAGAATCCTACATTTTTGCGTATGTTTTTCAATTATGTTTATTTTTTAAGAGGTCGCTCAAAAAACGCTTAACTTTATAGCCAATTTTTTCAAAAATTTTGGATTTTGTCGTAATTTATGCGTTGGGAACTGGTCCAAGTACAGTGGCTATCAGATGAAATTAGGTTATCATCAAATGGGGTACGGATTTATAACTAGGAAATATTCACTACTAGGCTATTGACTGACAATCTGACCCTTAAATATGTGATAAGACAGCTGAATATAGGAAGAGGTAATCTCCTAACAAATAAATCAATACAGATTGCCGATGACATTAGTATCATGTCTCGTAGAACAGAAGAAGCGGCAGAAATATATTCAACGATTTCCGAAGTGGAAATTGAAACGTCAATAAACGTACTTTAACCTTCAGTTGTGGCTCATTCGCATTAAAATAGTATCCATTATACTTTATTCAGTAAAAATAAGTTGACATCAAAAATTGTCGAAGCAATGGTTAACTGATATTTTTATAAAAGTCTATTGTCAGTGATGAGTGGGTTGCCGTCTGTGGGGCGATGCAAAGCCATGTTTAACTCTGGATTTAATTAATATTAAGCATTGAGTTGATTAATTATTTCCTACACAAAGAAATTAATACTTATTAAATAAAGTTTGCATACAGTGAAAACGGCAATGTTAATTTAATTTTAAAAGGGGTATATAAAAATGAAAAGAAAGGAGTTTTTATATGTTTCCAGACAAATATGATTACGTGGGTTGATTGGCGCGTGGCATAATAGAGAATGGTAGTTTTTAATTTTACAGCAACAAAGTAAAGAAACACGTGTAGGATTGATATTTTTATCGCATTTGCTAGTAGCTTTTATCTAAAAAGAAAAGTATCAATGATTCATACACACTCTTGGAAAAATATCTTGATAGCTTATTTTTGTGTACATATAAAATATGTATCTATTTATAAAACTTGTATGTCTCTAACGTATATTTATTTTATCTCCTTTTGTCTTTGAGCTGTCTCCTGCTTTGTTCTTTAATGTTTCTATTTCTATTCTATTTCTATTATTGTTGTTTATTCTTTTTATTACTTTTCTTACTTTTTTCTCCTACTACTCTTCTTACAAAGTGCATTTGTTAAATTGCCCCATATGATTACACCATAGTTTAGGTCAGAGTAGAATAAAGTAAAATATATGTCATTTTTAATGTTTTAAAGTTGACAACCCGTGCTAGTTGGCGAATAACAAATAATGTACTTTATAGCTTTTTCTTTAGTTGTGAGATATGAGTGGATCAGTTCAGTCAATTATCTATGGTTATTTCCAATAGTTTAATAGTCTTTGTGTTGTCTGGATCAGTGTGTAAATTACTTGCAGATATAACCAAATTTTGCATTTTATCAGAGTTAAGTTTTAGTTTGTTTGCAGCAAACTATGTGCTAGATTTAGTAGAAACTTCCTATGAAGTTTCTACGAAACTTCCTATGAAGTCTAATTATGAATTTAGGCAAATCGTTGACATAAATAATAAACAAAAGAGGTCCTAAGACCGAATCTTGTGGGCTCCATGTTTTACGAATGGATAATTGGAGAGATGACCTTTTGTCACTACCGCCTGGTGTCTGCCACATAGATAAGAAGTTATAAGCTTAAGAGGGATAGTTCTGATTCCATAGTAATTTATTTGTGGAGCAAAATGTCGTGTGAAACGTAGTCAAAATCCTTCCACAAGTCGCAAATAGAAATTGCTATGCGATTGCCGCGTTCAAGCCCCTCAATCACCTCGCTCACAACATTAAATATCGCATTCGTAATAGAACGAGCGCTTCTGAATCCATATTGTGAGTTTCTAAAAAATTATTTGACTCGAAATAAGAATAAATTTGTTGTTTGATAACCTACCCAAAAGTAGAAATAATGCTTATGGGTCTGTAATTGTCAGTTTTTAAGGAATCACCTCAGTTTTTAATGAGTACACAGAAGAGATTAAGACAAGAATAGGACAGGCAAGAAATTCTTTCAACAAACTGAAAAAAGTACTCTGCAGCAGGGACATTTCAATTTCTTTAAAGATAAGACTTCATAGATGCTAGGTGTTCTCCGTATTATTTTATGGGTTGGAGGCTTGGACATTAAAGAAATATGTTTCAGACAGATTAGAAGCCTTCGAATTACGGGCCTACAGAAGGATATTAGAAGTAAGTTGGGTGGATAGATTCACGAATGTCGAGGTGTTGAGAAGAATGGGAAAAGATAAAGAGGTTTTAAATACAATTAAAGTCAGAAAACTGCAATATCTGGGTCCTGTCATGAGGGGCTAGCGTTATAACTTGTTGCAGTTAATAATGCAAGGAAGAATACAGGGTAGAAGGAGTCGCGAAAGAAGACGCATCTCCTGGTTAAACAATTTGAGAGCTTGGTTTAACTGCACTTCTGCTGACCTCTTTAGAGCAGCGGTATCGAAAGTGCGAATTGACATGATGGTTGCCAACCTTCTTAGAGGAGATGGCACATGAAGAAGAAGAAGAAGAGGAATCACCTTTTTTTGTAGATAGGTAGTACTTTTAAGTATTTTAGTACTTCTCAAAATACTCCAGTTGGTAGAATTAAATTAATGAGTGAAAGGTGTTAAAACTATTTGGTAAGTTTCTTTTAAAATTTTGCTATTAATTTCGTGAACGTCCATACAATTAGAATTACTAAGAGACTTTATTATTTGGGAGAGCTCTTCTTCCACAACGGGACGAAAAAAAAGACCTCGGAGAAGGATGATTTCTATAATTGAAGAGGATATCGATATTAATAGTGGGAAGAGATGTCATTATATTCTCTGCAATTGTAGTAAAAAGTTAATTTATTTGGTCTGGAGGTAGATCAGGTTGTACCGAATTGGATCTTGTGTTGTTTCCTTCGAAATTTACTATTTTCTCTAGCAGTCTCTAGGTTTATTATTGGAATTAGTAATAAAATTACAGTAAGCTGACTTTTTAGCAATTGGTATTTGCCCATTATATTCTAATCTTTGTTGTTTATATACTTTGAACAAATCGGGATCCTTAGTGGCATCTGCAATGTGTTTAATAAGAGAAAGATTAGATCTTTAAGACCTTAATTCATTATAATTCATTATTAAATGATTGCATGGGTGTTTTTTTAGCAGTTTGTCATACTTTATTTACTGGAAAATGCTTAAATATTAAGTTTTTACAAGCTTAGGTAAGAAAAACTTTCAGAAAATCAGGATCATTATGAATATCATAGAAAAAGTCCAACTTTGTACTAGCTACAGCACGTTTAAGCTTCTGTAAACCAGAAGAAGTAATGTTTGATTAGTGTTAATATGCTCAGAGTCAATAAATTGAGCTCGATGATCAGAAAAACAAGGTTTAAATATACCACTCTGTAAATATTTTCAGAAAAATTTGTCATAATGTTGTCGATAAAACTACTGGACTGAGATGTGATTCTAATATAATCGTTTATAGTTACTTAGACCAAAAGACGTTAATAGATTTTGAATATCAAAGCAAGGGTCAGATTCAATTTTAAAATTTATATTAAAATCACCAAGAATGATCAGTTTGTCTGCTTTACTAAGCAAGAACATTACGGCATTCCCAAAATTATAAAACTCGAGTCAAAGTCACCCTTATCTGATCTGTATACAGTTAAAATATTGGTTTTTATTGAAAGTACATAAATTGTACAAGACTCTGAACTTTGCTCTACACTATATTCATTTAGATTAAGTGAAGAATACATAAGATTTTCTTCTACATAAATTGCAACTTCACCTTGTTTCTTTTTTACCTTACAAAAGAAATTAGCTAATGAAAAGCCAGAGATGCTAATTAATTTTAAATTTTCTTCACTTTACCAGTGTTCCGAAAAAGATATGACGTCATATAAATTTTGATCCACAAGAAAAACATTGATCATATCAACTTTATTTGAAACACACTGCAAATTAACATGAAACATGCTTTCCATAACTTGTCGAATTAGTTTATTTTGATAAAAGTTTGTAGAAGCTTCTAGGTTTCTTCTTCCGTTTTCTTTATGTGCTAAAAATTTCTTTTGAAGTTAAATCTCCGAACGGCAACTTCTTTGGGCCAAATATTAGGTCTGTACACTTCGCCAATTTTATCGAAAGGGAAAGATACCTTGTATGTGGAGTATTTGTCAGTTCTATGTCATTCCACGCAGTTAAAAGTAATATCGGGTACCGTCTCACTCAAAAATTTAAGAAGTTCATCGGCCTTCATATCAACACCTACATACGCAGTAATGTTAGTCGAGATTATTATCATCATTATAATCGGTCTCTGCGTTTAAAATAATTTTAAAAAATTCTCAATTCACCTTATTCTGATGTAGACGATATACCTGATGATTTAAACTTTCTGTATTTAGATAATATGTATTCATTATTCAAAACACACTTTAGTTTAGTGAAAGTCATTTTTACTATACTCTTTTCATTAAAATGAAACTATTTTCACTTTTCCCTCACTAAAGTTAATGATTAACAAGAAAACTATTATGGTCAGAATATTGTAGCAATATTTATAAAAGTTCTCAAAAGGAATATAATATTTATCTTTATAAACTGATTTCTACTAATGATGAAAAGGTGGCTAATGTGAGTCCATCATACTCACGTTCATCCCCATCATCAAGTTCAAAACGTTTTCAGGCTAATCAGCACAAATCAAGGACGTTATAAAGATAATAACTTACTATTTAAATCCAGTACATAAATAGATAAAAGGAAGAAAAAAATTAGTCGAATATGTTAAAGATTGACTCCTTAAAAATATAGTCGCATATTTAAAGCAAATATGATTACAGTTTATAAATGTTTATTTTACTTATAATACCTACATTGAACTTATCCACTTCAGGTTGATGTTTTATGTCGAGATAACTAACCGACCGCGTCGAGCTGTCAAAACATGAAATATTTACGAAACCAGGTGTGAACAACTCACAAACTGTTTTCACCTCTAGTGCTGAACTTAAACTAATTGGTATTTGATATTTCGATTTACCATCAAATGGATTTTCATTTATTTTTTCGCGAAATTTCAAGTTTAAGTTTGTTTTGACACCATTAAAATGAAGAATATTAGATATAAACTGATGCTTTAACCGATTGCCTGTTGATAACAGCTGATGACGAATGAAAAAATTATGTTTGGCTGATGTAGAGAAAGTGATAAATTTGAATTTCGTTTTCAGCCATCAATCTATTTGCGATTTACTTAGTTTTAGACATCTAATTATATACAAGAGCTGTGTGTAATGTTCAAAACCCTAGGATTATTAGATCGAAATTGGATCGAAATAGTCATAATAAAATTTTGATTATATAGATTTATTATAGGGTGTAATTTTGAGAATATAGATGAATTTGTTGACAATGATAAAGGATGAATAGACAGCAAGAATCATAAAATAAGCAAGAAGATTAAAGAGTACGTCAGGATACTACCAGGTTCTGAGAAAAACCAACATTTTCTTGTCCCTAAAGTTAAAACAAAATCTGGTTGAGATAGAAATACAAAACATCGTAACTAAGGAATTGACGTTAATGGTATAAAATTAGCATCAGATCATAATTTCGAGGGGTAGAAAAATAAACAGAATGCAATTTTTTATTAACGTTTTACGAAGATGTGATTATGTAATACGGCGTTTTGCATACCTACTTTATATGGTTCAATTTAGATGTATTATTAAATATTAGAACATACTAGAACAAAAATAATAAAAATAAAAATGGAGTATGACAAGATGTGCTCTCAACGGTACTATTTATTCTATCTCTAGACAAGATAATACAAAAGCTGTCAAACGCAGGAACTATAAACAAGAATGCAGTACAAATAATAGGGTATGCGGACGATATAACCACAGTAGCAACAGATAAAAGAGCATTAAAGAAAACCTTCCAAGAAATAGAAAACGAAGCAAAACTGAGCAACACAAAAACGTAAACAAGAAAACAAACAGAAATGACAGAACTGACAATAGATGCGCACAGTTTCGAGGAGGTTGAAATATTAAAATCATCTGGCAGTACTAATCAACAGAAAAATTAAAGTGTAGATATAAAAAAAAGAATTCAAATACAGCATTTTATATAAATAAAAAAAATGTTTGGAGATAGATAAGCCAAAACACAAAAATGAAAATCTACACAACGACCATTAGACCAATAGTAGTACATACTGCAGAAACGTTTACATTAACAGCAAGATAAGAAGAGCAATTGAAAGTTTTTTAGAGGAAGATTATCAGAAAAATACTGGGCCAAAGCGGGAAAACGAAGAAAATGCAAGGCAATGGATGAATCATGAAATACAAGAATGAATGTGTCAAGAGAACATAGATAGAGCAATAAAGGCACAAAGAATTAGATGGTATGGATACATAATGAGAAGAGAAAAGAGCAATTCGTTAAGAGGTATAAAGGAATGGATAGGTACTACCAAGTAAAAGAACCAGAGGCAGATCTATACTGAGATGGAGACCACAAGTGGAAAAAGATTTAAGGAGTATGGAAATTAAAATATAAAAAGGATAATTAAAGAGACAGAATGAAGAAAAGTAGTGGAAACAGCGAAGTTACACCAGAAACTGTAAAACCAAACCCAGAATGGTATGATTCCTCACACAAAAAGGATCCACAAGTAGTGAAAACAGCTCTTCAGCTTCTTCGGGAGCGTATAGCTTGTATATATATATATATATATATATATATATATATATATATATATATATATATATATATTAAATATTATTGCCTCCATCCTTAATTCATCTATCATCAGAAATTTAGGGTACATAAATTTGCTGCAAACTTATCTCCCCACCACATCCTTCGTCTTTCCAATAGTCGATTTTCTTCCGGGTATCTTCCCACACCAACCAAAATTGTCCTTGCCAAGGTAGACCCATCTGGCATTTGTTGTCAAACCAGTTTTTCTTTTTTGTTATCTAGTTTTAATACTGTGTTAAATTGAATTTTTATCGTTTACTGCAGGATCTCAAGTTTATCAACAGTGTTGTTTACTATGCAATTATTTTTTTTGCATTTGAAAGCCACGGTGTTCCATATCGGAATATGTTCTTTTTTTTTTTGTTTAAAAATTCTTTGTCTGAATTTGCTTTTAACCAGAAAATTGTCATCTGCGTGCAGGTTCCGTATATTTCTAAAGTCGATAATGTTACTAACATGTCTTGCAATAATCAGAATATGATCAATCTGATTTCTCGTTATTCCGTCATCAAAACCGCAGGTATGCTTATGTATATTATTTTTATCTTGATATGAAGCTTTGTTCTTGTGGCATCTAACATAATTTATAAACTAATTTCTTAATATATTTTGAGAACGATTTCCGAAGTGGAAATCAACAAAAAAAAAACATCAAAATAAACATTTTAAACTAGAAGAAGAAAGAAGAAATATTAAAATGACATTTTTATGATCAAATATCGTTGATTTAGAGCCTGTACACATGAGGGCGTTAGACGTCGCGTTTGCCTAACGTCGTCAAAATGTGGCGCTCGTAGAATATACTTCAAACGCCGCGTTGCAGTACAATTGCCGCTTATAGTAGACAACTACGAACACGTAGTTCTCTGCTATAAGTAGGGTAGCGTAGTGTGTTGTCTGATTATAGTTACTAGGAGAGGCATATCATGGTACAATCATTGTACCATGCGTACACATGTTCACAGTCAAGCTCACGCTTTTGTCTAGTTGACATCGCTCTACCTTATTGAAAAGTGATCTATCTACAATGGAAATTGAAAATTTGGATAGGGAAATGTGATGGAATATGATGAACACAATAACAGAGTTTTAAAAAAATGTGCCTGACAAGAGCTGGTGTACATATTTGCTGGTGAAAATAGCACACTAGAAGACAAGAAAGATAAGATACAATACAACAGATTTTTACACATAGTCATAACATTCATAACATCCCATAACATATTTTTCCCAACGAACCCGAGATTTTCGCCTTGTCCAATAGTTGAAATCAGAGATATTTACACGCACCGAAAAATTTCACAGGAAAACGAAGATGGTTTTTTTACTATAGCTTTTTTAATTGTAAAGATATTTAATTAATCCAAAACTTATATTATAGGAAATTTTGAGTACTACAAAATCTGGGAAGTTGAAATTTTTGAAGTCTTTAATTTTTAAAAGGTGTAATTTAAAGAGTTTAAAAAAGGAATTTTTCAAACTTATGTTTGAATGTATGTTATGTTATGTTTATGTATAAAAATAAACAAAGATGTAGCATTTTTAGCAAAGAAAATGCAATATTTTCGTATCCGCTATATTTTCCGATTTCTGTTAGTTCCAGAGTAATTTTGAAATAATGGAAAAATTTTATTATATTTAAAAAATTAATTCAATACTAAAGTTTTTAAATCCGTAAAATAGTTTCGAAACACAATTTAAACGTTTATCAACGTCTGCTTTGCCTTGCAATTTTTAGAAAGCTCAGATTAAGGCAGAAATCTGAATTGTGTTTCGAAACTATTTTACGGATTTATTATCAGATGTCGCTATTGCGTCCGTTTCGAAGCCATTTTAGTGTTGCTTCTTAAAGACAGGAAAGCTTTATTTTTCACGTTGAGAACGCCTATGAATAGCTGTTCTGATGAGCCTTATTAAGGCTAAATACGTATATACAGATACATAGACGCTTTGTACGTGAAATCAAATCTTGACTGTCTTTTTCATTTTACTAAAGTTTTTTTTTAATCTAGCCATTTTAAACTGGTTAACATTTTAGAACACGTTATTGATACATAAATAAAGCTAATTTAACGTGGAATAAGATTAATCGTAATTTTTATGGAAAAGCCAATAACTTAATTTATTCTTATTTTAATGAGATAATCGTGTTTGTTGTTAATAACTCGGGTGATTTCCATCCGAAACACTTGTTCCAACTGTCTAGTAAATTTAGTAATTAATTTTTTGCTACGTTACTATATTTGAAGTTACTATATAACCAAGCAGAAGTGCATAGCCAATATTATATCTAACTTGGAGTAAAAAATTATTCACCACTATCACCATTCTGGCTTTACAACCCTGCGTGATTCCTAGCCTCCTCAAGAATTTCTCTCCAGTCGTCCCTATCCATCGCCTTCCTCCGCCAAGCACGTATTCCCATATTTCTCATGTTTTCATCGATGTTATCAAGGAACCTTGTTTTGGGTATTGACGATATGTTTAAGGTCTCTCCTTCTCTAACCAATGATCAGAGGAAGCGTTTTTCTAGTTGGGTCATTTTGTTCCATCTGCATTACATGCCCTATCCACCTCAGACTTCCTATCTTAATATGTTTTACGATATTAGGTTCCTGGTATATTCTATAAAGTTCGAAGTTGTATCGTCTGCTCCTCACTTCCTTGTCATTGACTGCTCAATAGATTTTCCTTAGTACTTTTCTTTCGAAACATTAATGTTTTCATTATTTTTTGTTAGAGTCTAGGTCTCTGAACCATGTGTTAGGACTGGACGTTTTATTGTTTTGTAGAGTTTTATTTTTGTATTTCTCGATATAATTGTGTATTTAGGGAGAAGATTGGGCCCAAAATAGCATCTGTTGGCCGTACAAATTAGAATAGAATAGAATAGAAATATGCTTTATTGTCACTGAAAATTATTGAAAAATTTTATGGACAAAGCTAAAAAAATCAGTCAAAAAGTACAAAAAGTATAAAACAAAAACAAATTTAATAAAAAAAAAACAGAACAATACAATTTTAAATTAGTAAAATTATTGTATCACTTACATAATTTGTACAGACAACAACAAATGAGACAAATTGTAGCCACTGCTTGAGACACCCAAATGTAATTATAAACAATACTAATTTTGTTTCTTTGTTATACATTAAGAAACTCGTCAACTGAATAATATGGTCTTTCAGAGAGATAGACTTTTGTCATCTTACGAAACTTAATGAAAGATGTTGCGGATTTAATTTCTCTTGGAAGGTGATTATAAAGTTTTTTTGCACTATATAGAATAGAATTCTTTACTAGCTGAGTGGACGGGATCGGTAAATAAACGTTACAATCCGAATTTCTAATGGAGTAGCCATGATCAGGTCTATCGGGAAAAATGTTTAGATGCTTGCGAATCAAACAAACCGTTTCCAAAATAAATAAAGAGGGAAGCGTCAAAATTCCGTGATTTTTGAAGTAGGTCTTGCAATGAGTTGTTTGTTTGGGACCAAATAGATAACGAATTGCTCTTTTTTGCAACTTAAAAATAGTATCAAATTGGGCTGCTGTACTAGAACCCCAAAATGGAAGCCCATATCGAAGATGGGACTCGAACAATGAAAAATATGCCATTTTGACAGAAGATAAATTTAGTTCCTTCGAAACAGATCTTATTGCAAAGCAGGCTGAGGCTAGTTTCTTCCTTAAGGAGTCAGTATGCAACGACCATTTAAGATCGCTGTCGACAAGAATACCTAGAAATTTCACGGAATTAACGATACTGATTTGGCTCTCATTCAAAAGCAAGGGTTGAATGACTCCTTTATAAGATAATGCTACTGTCTTATCCACGTTAAAGCTAAGTAAGTTGGAGTCGGACCAAGTCTTGATTATAAGCAAATCAGCGGTTATAATTGAATGAAGCGTTGAAATATTAGAGCTGCGGTTTATCTCTGCGGTAGTATTATTTTCAGTGTTAACGAGCGCTCCTAGATATACAAATTCGTTCACTGCTTCGATGACGTCTATTAATAACCTGGTATTTTCTTCCTAATATTCGTTATGCATATGGTGCCATATGGTGGCTTAGTACAGTGGTGAATACTTTATACGCTGCATTTAGAAACCTAATTCCTCTGTGGTTAAAGTATTAAAAGATATTCCTTTTTTTGTATGGTGCATAGTACCAATATTTCAATTATTGGAGAGAGATTGCTGTGTCCATATTTCTTTTATAAGCCGCTGTAATGCTATTATTGTATCATGCCCACTTTCTTTATATAGCTCAGCTGTTAGAAGTTCAGAAGCTCAGAAGTTATCTATTCCGCGTAATTTGTTTCTGGTTAGTTTTTTAACTGCATATTTAACTTCAAGAATCGTTTGTGGTTCTTCCTCCCTCTCGTCTGTTCCCTTACCACATCTTTTTCGTCTTTCAGGTTTTCTTCTTCTTCCTCTATATTAAGTGTCTGGTAAAGTATTCCACCCATCTATTCAATACATCTGTCCTTGTTGTTAATAGGTCGCAATTCTGACTTATCCATTGTCTTGTGGTTGCCTTGAATTATTTTCTCTCTGTTGAGGTTTTCTATATATTTAAGCTCCTTATTTGTTTTTTTCTTTTGTGTATCCTCTTTTTTTCTCTTCTCTTTGTCTGGTTATTCTATACAGTTGTTCTATTTCGTCGAGTAAGCATCTTTCTGTAGGCTTAATTTTTTCTTTGTTGCATTCTTGCACTCATCGCCAAGCCAATGATTTTTTTTTTAATTATTCACAGGCAGTTTATTGCCTCAAAATTGCGTCAATTAAAACCAATATTTATTTTTAATTTTTTAGTCTTTTATAGATCAGCTTTGACAAATAGAAAGTTTTTAATCAAAATTATTTACTGAATATTTACTTTCATTATTCGTAAATATTCGTAAGAAGGTCCTGAAATGTTATGTGTGGTCCATCCTATTGTATGGTTGTGAAACATGGACGTTAAAAACCACAATGCTAAACAAGTTAGAAGCATTCGAATTGTGGTGCTATAGACGAATCCTAAAGATATCGTGGATTTCGCACACTTCCAATGAAGATGTTCTTCAAATGATCAATTCAGAACGTCTGCTCATAAACACCATAAAGAGGAGAAAAACAAAATACTTCGGCCATATAATTAGAGGACCTAAATATCATCTAATTCGCCTTATAATACAAGGAAAAGTGGAAGTAAAGAGATGCATTGGTCGAAAGAAACTTTCATGGCTGCGTAATATTAGACAATGGTGTGGTTCCACAGTAGAAAAATTATTTCGCGCAGCAGCCGACAGAGAAAGGTTTCAGGAAATAGTAAACATGATGACGGCCAACGTCTGAATACGGACACGGCACCCAAAGAAGAAGATTCCTGATCGTTGTTTTTTTTTAATTAAAGATGTCTATATCAGTAAGTTGCATATAGACAGAGGGTGTGATTTATTATATAATGTACCACCTACAACACCTCCATTTTTAAAACTTGTTTACAAAATTTCAAAATTTATTTACGAAACTAATTTTTTTAAGAACACTCAATATTCATTTTTGTTCTACTAAAAAACTAATCTAATTAAAAAACATAAATAGTCCATGCAAAGTCTGAATTTCATGTAACCGTATTTCAAGCCAGGTGTTGATTGACAAACCTTGAGTCTCTATTGGTGTTCTATTTTTTATACCAATTAACTTTAGACGATTTAGTAAGCAACCAGACATGGCAAAAAGCTCGGGTTCGTTCGGAAAAATATTCCCATGAGATTTTTTTGCATAATCATTTTTATGAGATATCCCAAAATAAAGTTCAGCCCCGGCGAAAAGTTGATCAAATTTTTTTAAACCATTTCTTTTTAACAAATGGTAACAATAATTTTTTTTGGTCCGGACAATTTTTTTTTTTAATCTTCTGGACTAGTAGAAAAATTACGATTTTCACGACTTAAAAATACAACTAAAAAATATTATTTTTGAATTCACCAAGGATCTAAATTCAAGTTCAAACCTTGTTCTATCGATAGGACGGGCGCTCGGGTTGCAGCGTGTATAAGAGAGAGAAACAAGATCTATGGCACAAATTTTTGCTGGTTTGCATTCTCATTATATAAATAAGTGCCCGCTCCGCCATGCGCGGTTCATAAAAATAAAAGGAGAAGTAAAAAGTCGAAAAGCTCAAATGACTTACCTACTAAGTCTGTTGTTAAGTTGAATTGGGCCATCTTTCGATCCAATCGAGTACCTCAACCTGTTCAAAGAACCCAAAAGACTATTATCCGATTTTCTTCTCGACTCCAACTTCTTGCCGATTTGCGCAGCTGGTAGCAAAGCTGGTAACGTCGGAGCAGTTTGGCATCTATTTCCAAGAAGTTTCTCGAATTGGTCCGAGTTTCTGCCATTATCTACGTACACATCTTCCAGAATTGCTTGATGATTGTTTGTCATTCTTTTATCAATTTAATGCTAGCAGATAATTAATAATAAGTTATTTGATCACAGATAAATTCGTTCTGGTTGATTATCACAGCACTTTGTTAAAGGAACTTTTCTTGAGGAGATTTTGTACCTGCAATATAAAAATCTGTATAAAAATTTGTAAAATTGTCGTAAAAAGAATTTTCAAAATTTACTGGTTTTTATTTTAATCTCCAGAATAACTAATAAAGAAAATAAAGATATATTTAAAGAGAAAATTAAAACTCAATGCTCGAAACTCTAAACTAAAGAAATTAGCGAAATCAATGATATTAGAAAAGCATTACTAAAAGACGGGAATGAAGAGTTTCTTGTGAACGGATTTCACAAGAAACAGGAACATTTATGAAAAGAAGAAAACTTAGTCATCAAAATAGATCAATAACAGAATATGCGGAAATAAAAATTATTAAGAAACAAATAAGAATAAAAATATTAATATTATGTCCAAGTAGCATCTGTCCAAACTGACGGCAGCTGCACCAAGAAACTGCCCATACAACGTGGAGTATATTTGATCATTCTTTAATACACAATTGCGTATTATCGCCAAATCTTTCTAATTTATGTTTTAAGGGAATATTCAAAAAAGCCTTAACTTTTACGTTAAAAATTTAAAAAGTACCATTGCTATTAAAGGGATGCCATTGGAGAAAAAATACAAAATCTCAAAAACAGCACATTAAGAAACTTTACAACAAACACATTAAACAATTATGTTTATGGTAAATAGATAGATATATTTAGAGAGGTAGCCTTTTGGCCTATTCCACTGCGACCCTTTCAGATCTATTGTGGTCCTCTAGTTCGTTTCTAGCTGGGTCATTTTGTTCCATCCGCATAACATGTCCTATCCACCTCAGACGACGTATCTTAATATGTTTTACGATATCAGGTTCCTGGTATATTCTATAAAGTTTAAAGTTGTATCCTCTTTTTTATCATCTAGTACTTTTCTTTCGAAACATCCTAACATGTTTTCACTATTTTTTGTTAGAGTCCAGGTCTCTGAACCAAATGTTAGGACTGGGCGTATTATTGTTTTCTTCTTCTTCTTCCTATGCCGTCCCCATTAACGGAGGTTGACAACCACATTTTTAAAAGCTTCTCTGTCTTTTGCAACGTGGAATAATTATTGTTTTGTAGAGTTTTATTTTTGTATTTCTCGATATGATTGTAGATTTAAGGAGGAGATTGAGCCCAAAATAGCATCTGTTGCAAGTGCAAATTCTGCGGTTTATCTCTGAGGTAGTATTATTTTTAGTGTTAAGGAGCGCTCCCAGGTATACAAATTCGTTCATTGCTTCGATAACGTCGTTTTTTATAACGAGTGGTGGTAGGATTTGTGGTTGCGTGCTTATTTTCATATACTTTGTTTTGTTGGTATTTATTATTAAACCCATTTTTGTAGCTGATTCTTTTAATGCTACATACGCCTCTCGTACAGCGTTTTCCGTTCTCCCAACAATATTGATATCATGAGCATAGGCCAGGATTTGCACTGATTTATTATATATTGAACCAGTGGTTGTGATTTGTGACATACGTATTACTTTTTCCAGAGCCAGATTGAACAGTATACAGGAGAGAAGGTCTCCCTGACGTAGCCCATTATTTGTTTTAAAAGGTTCAGACAGTTACCCCTGGATGTGTACTCTACATTTAACTTTTTTAAGAGTTAGTTTTGTTAAATTTACCAACTGATTTGGTATTTCTAGCTTTTTCATTGCTTTAAACATTTCTCTTCTATTCACAGAGTCGTAGCTGCTTTGTAGTCTAAAATAAATTAGTAATAAATATTTAATCGTGAGTGAAATTTATAACGAGACTCTTTCACTTTTTTCAAGGGGACGACGCAGAAGAGAAAATAAAGATAATTGGAAGAAATCCGTTAAGTCTACGTTGTGTAATAGTGCAGTGGGTAAAACTCCGCTCTTGGATTCGTCATATGCCATGTCCCAAATACATCTTCTCTTTTGTACTTCATCGAAAAACATTTCCCTCTCTAAATTTTCTACTTTCATTGTAAACTCTAATTTCACTATTTAGGAGAGTGAGTCATCGTTTGAAGGCGTAGAAGTGGGGAAAGACGTATGAAAATCCAGTGGCGTACACTCACTTTTATTTCAACGTTAATTATATTATATTGTTTAAATATTATTGTTCAAAATAGGCCACAATATATTTATCTGCAGGTTTTTACTGAAGTTTCCATCTCTATATCCAAAGACCGTTTTCAAAGATATAAATTATAGTTATATTTATTTTATTTGTTTATTATTATATATTTATATATTCTTATATCTTCTTTTTTTTTCTTAACTTTAAAAACGGTCTCTGTAATAGAGATCGAAACGTCGGTAAAATAAACATATAAATAGATGTATTGTGGCTTATTTCCAACATTCTCCCTAAAAATACGGAATGTCACAAGCAAAAAGCCACAGAAAAATAAATATTGCTATCATTTGTATATTTGAAAACGATCTCTTTATATAGAGATCGAAACGTCAATAAATTAAACATTTCAATTAAATATATTGTTACTTATTCCCAACATTATTTCTAAATATCCAGAACGGCAAGCAGAAAGCCATAGAAAAATAAATATTACTATCACTTGTATATTTGAAAACGATGTCTTTATATAGAGATCGAAAAATCAGTAAATTAAACCTATAAATAAATATTTTGTGGCTTATTCCATACAGTCTCCTAAAAATACCTAATAAAGTAATTTTGCAGAAAGCTTACTGATGCCACCAGGCTGTCGCGGAAGTTACGCTAAAACGTCTTTTGACGTGACCCGTCCTTAAAGAGTTACACAATGAAATGTTTTTAAAACAAATTTTAAGACAGTTTCCACACCACCCGAGAGGTATGTCTTGTGGCGCGTTACTTTTTTTTTAAATTGGTGTTCGCCAAAAGCCATATTGTCCCATTAAATAAAATAAACAAAACACTTAAACAGTATAAAACAAAACAAAATAAAATCCTATAAAACAAAATAAAATTCTATAAAAACAAAATAAAAATAATTTTGGATGTAACAAAACATTGTACCATTCTATTTAAACACAAACACTAAACACACTTACTATGTTCTTCTTGTTTTTTTTTTTGTTTTTGGTTTTTTATGGTGATGTTCCTACTAAACTATTAGAAAATATTATTCGATGTCTAAATCTGAAGATGCAGTGCTGCTATCGCTGTCATTATCTTCACCTGGTGTAATTATAATTGGCTCTAGTAAAACTTTGACATAAGTGTCAAGTTCCCACATACGATATTCTTCTTTAATTATGTGGCCTATACATTTAGCCCATTTCACTGGAGTTACATGGAGGATTGATGGAATCAAAAGTTCCTTAACTTCGTTTAATTTGAGGGTTTTGTTATTACGTGCTACTTTTCCTTTCACTTGCGCCCAGATAAGTTCAATGGGATTAAGTTCGCAATAATAAGGTGGTAGATGTAGAACTTTGACACCATAATCTTTTGCAGTTTCATCCACAACATATTTAAGATATTCACTTTTCCTTAACCGTGCAATGTCAAGTAGTTGAATTTTGAGCATTGATTCTTCGTATGCAATCCCCCTTTCTGTAAGCCATTCTTGAATTCTCCCTTTCCGCCATGCCGTCGTCGGCAATTGTTCTAGTCTGCGACTATGATATGGTGCATTGTCCATAACAGCCACAGACCCAGATTCCAATTTTGGTAAGATTCTCTTAAACCAGCGCTCAAATACTTCAGAAGTCATTTCTTTATGATAATCACCTGTTTTTTGACTCAAATTGAAGCAAACCATCATCAAGGAACCCTGTATCACTTCCTATATGGGTGATGATTAAACGCCGTCCCTTTCCTGATGGAGCTTTTAATCCTGTAGACCAGCCTTCTATAAATGTTTCGCGTTTACTTTTGACATTTAAATCTTGCCAAACTTTTCCAACTGTATGACCTTCGTTAATCCAGGTTTCATCCAAATAATATATTTTGCGTCCAGTGCTGCGAATTTTTCGTATTTCTTCTAAATATTTTCGTCTCCACAGAATAATTTCATTTTTTTCTAATAGCATACTTTTTCTGTTGCGTTTTACATATCGAAAGTTCATTTCGCGCATGGTTCTGATTAAGACCCTACGAGATATCTTGGGTAAAGAGTCATCGTTTTCGAGCTCTTGAAAAATTTTTTTCAGTGTTGGAATTTCACTCCGAAAATAAAATGAATGAATTTTTCGACGTATAATATTCCTTGTCTCGTCATCGAAAACAATGCTTTTCCTACCTCTAGTTTTACCTTGTTCTTGCTTTTTATTTTCCGATGTATTTTTAAGTACACGATAAATACAGCTAACGGATACTTTTGTTAAACTGCTACAAATGTCGACCGCTTGGCTAACATTTAATGCCATTTTTCTGCCGACAATTCCTTCGTAAACGTTTCGTATCATTACCTTCTCTTCGGAAGTTAACATTTTCCGTGTCTTTTGCGGCTTTTCATTTTTGGAATCAACATCAGAATTTTGCGGTCTTCTCTTGAAACAACTTGGTTTTTCGTCCATTGTATTTCAATAATCTGTGTATATACTATATATACAATAATTTCAACAATTCTGTATAAGAATATAACTAAAAATTTACTATAAAACGACAAACTATAACACTCTTATTATCAATAACACGTTTTATCAATACTACAATACAATATTTTAAAACAGTATTGACAACAATAAGTTTACAATCTTATCACATAAAATATACTCACAAAATGCACTACCCATAGAAACGCCAATGTACATGAACCATTTCTTCGGCGAAAAAATAATAAAACCTAGTTTTACGGCATGTCTGGGTCTGAATTGTAAAACGGAATTTCCTCGCTAATTCCAACATTGCCAAACGATTGAAAAATAATGTTTTAAAATATCGATTTTTATTTTATAAATTTAAATATGTAACGAAACGGAACATATAAATAAAATTTATTTCATTACAATTTTGTGCTTAATTTTTACTATTGAAAAAATCATGTTCTTTTGTATTTTTATGACGGTAATAATCGCTGCGTGGAAGAATACAGGTTTTGTATGACCATAATTACTACTTGTAAACAAGAATTGGCTACACTGTACGACAACTTCTGGTCAAGTCTACTATAGAGAAGCACAAATAAATATACTACTTTATATATTCTGTAATTTCTTATGAGGAAACGCAAATTGCAATCGAGAAAACAGGCAGTTTTCGAGGGCCGCTGTGTACATTTAAATTTGAGGATATTCGGCGTTTAAACTATGAAATCACTCTTCGAAATTGAGGGTTTCTACTATAGATATATCACTTTTTAACAGGGCATAGCGATGTCAACAGGGCAAAAGCACGCGCTTGATTGTGAACATGACGTACAATCACCTCGTAGTAACTAGAAACGCGCTGCAAACGTGGTGTTTGAAGTATATTCTACGAGCTCCACGTTTTGGCGACGTTGATTCTAGGTGCGCGCTTGCATGTGTACAGGGCCTAAAGAGACATACATCTCTTTACCCGCCGAATTTTCAGATAGAAGGAATAATATTTGGATAAAAAACGTCAAAAAACATCCATAACTACCTACAGTCAAATAACTGAACTGAACGTCTCCTGCGACATCATTATACAAATAGATGAAATATGGAATAAGATTATTATATATTGGAAACCATGGCTATATTAGCGAAAAATAAGAATTAATAAATAGATGATATAACTAGATACATTTTAGTAGATGTTGCAAATATAGCTCAAGATAGACGAAAATGGAGGAGGTGAAGAGACCTACGTCCAACAGTAGATATATTAAGGCTAAGTATATTGTACCACGTATCTCCAGAATGTGCCATATTCAAAGAAGTATACTTATGCGTGGTTCGATAGATTTATATATTATACGAATAAAACATATCACTAAGAAATAATAAATGAAAAATTTAAATATAATCGTAGGAAAGACTTATTTTTCCATTGTTGCTATTCTATAATTATTACCACTGCTTCTGTCAAATAACTCGATCTGAATCTTCCGGTACATTAAAATAACAATAATAATTTCTAGCCTAATGGCGTTGGCGTAGCATGAAATTATTCACGTTGATGATATACCAGATTTTCCGAAATTACTCTCTTAAAATTGCAAATCAGTCACAATTGGATGATCGAAAAGTGGAATCATATCCGCTTTTTAAAAAACAGACCTTGACCGACTAATTAAACGCAATATAGAATTAAATATAATTGCATAGATATATGTAATAAAATACAGATATCAATTTGTTATATGTTATTATTTTGCAAATGTTTTAAAACATATGTTTCAGTAAATAAACTGTTATTTTACTACCATTAAATTTATTAAGGACTCTTATTAATGCCAAAATAGCGTTAAAATGACGTACTAAGGTTGTAAACTCAACAACAATAAAAATGAAAAAAGAAATTGATAGAATTAATGAATTCAGTTTGCTGTTAGTACTTTATAGGTTCTCCTCCCCCTTAGTCCCAATACCTTATAGGGATAAAATGACACCATCAAATGTTTTATACTTTTTTTACCATTCACTTCAATTCTTCTTTGTCTTAGGCTAGTTGTTAGACTTCGTGAAATCCTTGGGAAATCAGTATTATAGTTTGATCCCACCAACGGCTTGGATATCTCCTCCTAAGTCTTTTTGCTTCAACTCTGCTCTCAATTATAAGTTTTTTTGTGATACTTATTCTTCTAATAATGTGTTTCAAAGATTGCAAATATTTCTGTTATATTTGTTCAAGCAATCTATCTTTTACTTTGAGTTGTTCTAGTATTGGTAGATCAGTGCAGGCTCTCATTCCATTTATTCATCCTGGTCAGGAAATTGAACCAAGAAGGAGGATGAGAACTCAAGTTGGAGGGCCATGCTGTCCTGTACCATGAAGAGCACAGGACAACAATCGAGGGTCTGTCTACAGATGTCACAATGGCCCATCCGACCATTACTTTCCAACCAGTATCCAGTGCAGTTAAGACGATAGGCTGCTATCATGGCTTTGTGCTCTACGATAATATGTAGATAGAGTAAATCCATTAAAGCCTCAAGGGCCGCTATCTCAGGAGCCACATGGCTCCTGAGATTCCAACCGCTGGAGCTGAGTCAGCTGGGCCTTAGCTGAAGCCAGTCTAGTACGGGGCCAACACACAATGGCCGCATACATCAGGAAAGGCCTTATCATGGCCGTTGTCGCTTTACAATTTACTATATTTATGTATTGTTTATGTAATCTGTAAGTTTGACCGGTTCAAAGTGATTATTTTTGAAAAAAAATGTTTTAAAATAAAAGAAAATTGTTTGAAATTAAAAAAAAAATGTGAAGAAAAAAAAGTGAAAAGTAAGTAGAACCTAAATCCAAATTGTCATGCACTTCGGTGCTGAGAAAATTATTAGGAATCGCCGTATTTCACGTTTATTTACTGGCCTAAAAGTTTATTTTCTTCTTCTTTTTCTTCTTCGTGCGACTAGGATTACTCCTGTTTATCTGCCTCTTATTCTGTTTCAGTCGTTGTTGACTGTACATTATTTCTCCACCTTTTTGGCGGCCTTCCAATGGATCTTCTGCTATACGGCTTGTTGTTTTTATAGATGTTCGCTAATCTATCTGGTCCCATTCGGTTTACATGTTCATTTCAGTTTTTTTTCTTGTTTTTATCCACCTGTTAATATTTTGAATTTTGCACTGTTCGCGTATACTTCTGTTGGTTTGTCTGTCTCTTAATGATATGCCCGCTATTGATCTTAATACTTTCATTTCGATATTGTTGATTTGTTGTTACGTCTTTCTTGTATCGGTCCTTGTCTTCGCTGCATATGTTAGGATTATGTTATGTTAGGAGTATGTCTTACTGTTGTCTTGTATACTTTCATTTTGCTTTCCGTGGTCAGATATTTGTTACTCCATATAGATTCTCGGAGACAACCGAGATGCTTGCCTTGTAATCTCTGTTCTTATATCTCTGTCACTAGTGATCTCTACTCCTAGGTAATTGAATTTCATTACTTGTTCTACAATTTTGCCATCTATTTCTAGTTTGCATCTACGCGGCTCTTTACTGATCACTATACATTTAGTTTTTTCTACTGATATTCTCATATTAAGTTTGTTTGCTGTGATATTGAAGGTGTGAGCTGCCTTTGTAGGTCATCTTCGTTATCAGCAATTGGTACTGCATCATCTGCATGATTCAAATGCATGAATGTGTATTTCGACAAAAGAAAAATACTTTTTCTATCCTGCTTGTTTATTATATTCGAAAGATTACTTTTAGTTAATAATTTTTTATATATGTATTACAACATTTGTAGCTCCTATTCCATGTCAATATCTAACGTTCGTCAAAGCAGAAGAGAAATTGGGTATTTACCCATCCTTAACATATATAATTTAATTTTGACTACCTATATATATTTTATTAGTTATCAAAAGGTATTTATTGTTTTTAATTTAGCCTAGGTAGCTCATAGGTGAATGACTTTCCATTGATATTTCTATATAGATCTAAAGCTATTTTCTTGTGGCATTTTTAAGTAGATACTACTTTATTGGGAATAAGCCACAATTGAAGGTTAAAATAAGTATATTGACGTTTTAATTTCCACCTCGGAAATCGTTCTTAAAATACAAACATTAATGTTTCAATGTTATGTTAGGAGTATGTCTTACTGTTGTCTTGTATACTTTCATTTTGCTTTCCGTGGTCAGATATTTGTTACTCCATATAGATTCTCGGAGACAACCGAGATGCTTGCCTTGTAATCTCTGTTCTTATATCTCTGTCACTAGTGATCTCTACTCCTAGGTAATTGAATTTCATTACTTGTTCTACAATTTTGCCATCTATTTCTAGTTTGCATCTACGCGGCTCTTTACTGATCACTATACATTTAGTTTTTTCTACTGATATTCTCATATTAAGTTTGTTTGCTGTGATATTGAAGGTGTGAGCTGCCTTTGTAGGTCATCTTCGTTATCAGCAATTGGTACTGCATCATCTGCATGATTCAAATGCATGAATGTGTATTTCGACAAAAGAAAAATACTTTTTCTATCCTGCTTGTTTATTATATTCGAAAGATTACTTTTAGTTAATAATTTTTTATATATGTATTACAACATTTGTAGCTCCTATTCCATGTCAATATCTAACGTTCGTCAAAGCAGAAGAGAAATTGGGTATTTACCCATCCTTAACATATATAATTTAATTTTGACTACCTATATATATTTTATTAGTTATCAAAAGGTATTTATTGTTTTTAATTTAGCCTAGGTAGCTCATAGGTGAATGACTTTCCATTGATATTTCTATATAGATCTAAAGCTATTTTCTTGTGGCATTTTTAAGTAGATACTACTTTATTGGGAATAAGCCACAATTGAAGGTTAAAATAAGTATATTGACGTTTTAATTTCCACCTCGGAAATCGTTCTTAAAATACAAACATTAATGTTTCAATGTTTCATTAACTAGCCGGGCATTTCGGGATATATTTTGTTTAGATAAGGCCTAAAGAGGTTGAAATACGCATAAGCGGCTTGCCGCTGCCTGCATCGAAATAAAAATCTAATACCGTCATTATGTTTTATTTCTTCACTCTCTTTGGAGTACCACAAACTGAATTCACTTCGAATTTTGACCATGATGAACGACATGTGAAATGCATATTTTAGATTCCCTTGCCGACTAATTCATCAATCTGTCTGCTTTGTAACTTGTAGAAAGCACAGTAGTAAAGATTGGAATTCAGTTTCGCAAAGTAAGAAATCTTATGATTTCTCTTGTTATTAGTTGGCGTTGTAACGTCTGTAAATAATTATTTCGATAATTATTGTCCTGCGACGGGATAGATTTTGTTTCGATCCAGAGCAGCAGCATATGCCGCTCTGATCAGACCTAAAGCGGTTGAAATACGTATAAGCGGCTTGCCGCTGCCCTGCATCGAAATAAACTATAACATCTAATGTATTTCAGGAATATAAAAATAAAGAACCTTTTGTCACACTAATCTTAACTAAGTAGTTTACATATTCAATCCTTTTTATTCCCGAAGAAGATGGTTAGAATTCGAGAACTTTAGAATAATTTTTAATTTGTTATTTTTGCCCATTTTTTTGTTTAATCTCCCGTTTACTGTCCATTTTATTTTCTTTCTTACTTACTTGGTGTACCCTACTTTAGTTTCTCCTTATTTATTCTATAATTACATACTTGATTCTTAATTTATTGCATTGTCCATTTTGTTTAATTTGGTTTAATGAATCGTGGCCTCTGAGTGTGGTCCTCCGCAATTTTAAACTACATAATGCATTTCAAATTGTACCACCAATTACAATTTTAGATTGCAATGGAGAGAAATGTAGAGATGCAAAGAATGTAATCATCACAGAAAAACAATACAGAGAAAATAATATTTTAAATATTCTAAGGATTTTTTCCGTCAATCCGTCATAACAGTGTAATATTTTATAACCTGGTTGAACGATAAACTTGCCTTGGCAGGTCATCCTTTGTCATTGAATGTGTACGTTAATAATTAAAAAATTTAACACCATTTTACACTAGAAAATAGTGAAAAACTACTAAACCAACTTACATATAAATTAAACCACAAAACTTTCCGTATACTAATGGAACAAAGATAACATTTGCAATAAATATGTATGTTAAATATGATAAATACGTCGGTGAAGAATGTCGAAAGATTGTTTCACAATTATGAACTATTTAATGATAAAAATATTGCACATAGTCTCGGTTTATAGCATTGGTTAATATTTTATAGATGCTTTAAATCTAAAATGAAACAGAATTGAGAAACTCCACAAACAGAAATGGGGTATTTGGGTAATCATGTAAATCCTGTTAGGACTATTTGCCAAGGACAAACTTATCACATTAAGTGAGAGAAATTCTTACGACTGATATTGGAAGGAAAAATGGAAGGAAGTAGAGGTCCAGGAAGAAGAAAATGCTCCTGGCTGAAAAATGTAAGAGACTGGACAGGCATGGACACACATTCGATACTAAGAACAGCTCGAGATAGAGAGCAATTTACTGTAGTTATAGCGAACCTTCAGTAAGGGCACCTTAAGAAGAGGAATATTGTTGCTGCTATACATACAAGTGATGGTGTCTTTTTGTGTATAATTACTAATATTTTGAAAGCTATATTACTATATATTATACCGCTTTGAACGTTTAAGTACATTGAGAAGCATTTTCCGTTCATTCAGAAAATTATAAACTCCTATATTTCTACTGTCTACGCAAGTGTATTGATAATTTTTTATCCCCATTTCGCTTTTTTATCCCCCTTTGTAAGGAGCAACACCTAATTTAAGGTTGAAGAGTATGAACCATCAGCGGGGCTCAAGATTGAACATGTATAACCAGGCCCTTTTCTGATATCCTCTTATTAAATACAGAGACCATCGTATGTGCAGAACGCAACAAATTTTTTTTTGGCTTGGAATGTTGTTCATAGTGTCATGTCACGAATAAGTAAAATGTGTGATGCAGGCTACATTACTTATGACTTGACGATGAGGTTTCCATAACGACAATGAGGTCCTCACCGTCGCTGTCGTCTCAAAGTTTCACAATAACATTTTTAAATCTTATACTTTAAAGTTTTTGATGTAATAATAGAATTGTTAATATATTCTGTCACATATTTTGCCAGAATTGTCTAAAAAATGTGTTTAATACAGAGACATAGAACAAAGTATAAAAATGCATTTATCCTACTTACTCCTTTGCAGTTAAAAACCGGATTTTTTCCAATCAATTAATTTAATCTTATTCCATAACTATTTTTTTAAGTTGGTCTACTGATTAATTTAACTTGGATCTTATTCCGTAACTCTTTTTTCAATTTCCAACTCTATGTACTTACTCCTCGCTTTCATTTTCTTATCATACATTTTTATTCTTGTGTTACTGATAGGTCTTTCTTCCTTTCTGTATAATTTCCTTTAACTTTTAAGAGTTTTTACCCAACATCCAATGATGAAAAGCCAAGTTAAAGCATCTCTCATTCTAAAATATGTTTCATTTTTCATTACAATTTCCCAGGGTAGTTACGTTATTGGGAATTTATTTATGATGATGTGATATTTTCTGATTTCTAATATTATCATTTTAAAAATTTCGATGAACGCTAAAATATTTTTGGAGAAAATGGAATGAACTGCTGATAGCATAACTTATGTTTTTTAGATTCACCGTTATTTCTGTTTCATCATTGGTTTCTGATTTCAAGTTAATAATGTACATCATAAAGGTTAAAGAGCAAAGATAATAGTATGAATCATTTCTTTATTTGTACTATTTTTTGCTAATATAGGCGTATTTGTTTGCAATTCATTTTTAACGTACTGATCCTTGCCATATAGTTCATTGTTAATTTGTGAATGTTTCCTATTTTTCGAATATAACTTGAATTTTTTCAACAAACTAACATCTCTTCTACGTTTTTATAGCTATTAACAGCATTTAAATGCATAATCCTCACACAATCTTATGGTATAATAATTCATGGATTATTATTCACATATTCTTCACATTTTTTGACAAATATAAGTACAAAATACGCGAAATCTATCTTCTCCTTTAAGTGCACTGTGCGCTGCGCAGTCCCTTGTTAACGAGTACAATGACGATTGGCGTATCGCCTATTGCCAGGGTGCGTAACTATATAGGACATCTATACATGGCGGTAAATTCAAAAGGCACGTAAAATTACCAAGGATTGTAAACTCATTTAAAGTAAGGGAAAATCAATAAAATCCTAAAATAATAAAAAAAAACATTGTTTTGTTATTTTAATGTCAAGTTTTATGTGAATACAAGCCTAGTCTTGGCCTTTTTACGTGGTCGTGGTAAAAACAAACTTGGAACGGCTGTTCTCATAATGCCCGTATGTCCAACTTTGATTACATCCTCCTCATTAAAATGACTAGCGCATACACGAAATTTGTTATAAATAGTTTCTCTTGCAGCCTGATCTAATTTAGGGCACTTAACAGCATTCACCCATTTATCAAACATATCCATATAATTTCGTGGACTTGAAAAAAGGTATTGCTTGCTAGTAGTATCCATGCAATCTGGAACACATCTTCTTTTTTGTTCAGTACTTCATGTTTCCATTGCTATTCTATATATTAGATTCCATAATTAAAAATCATCTAAAATTGTACCTTTTGCACTATTTATGAAAAAACAAAAGAAATAAAAATATGGCGTCATATTCTTCTCAAGAGAAAGAAGACTTTGACCTTATGGCATAAAGTCACAACGAACAACGCGCAGGAACGAGAATAGCAGTGTGAATAAAACGGAAGGGTGCATAAATAAAAACATACGTTGAACTTGGCTATCCTTGTTACCAATCTAGGTTTAATTTATCTGTTATTCTGATCTTGCTTACTGTACTTCTGAATATTTCGACAGATGTAAGCCCGAACAACATCTGCAGATTTTAAAGTGTCTTCTCATTCCTGGTCCCCACCTGCTGTCTATTTTTTCCTGGCTAATCAATTGAAGTAGACGGTACGTATCGTGTCTTAATTATGTGGATTACTTCTACGTTGGTGACATGTTTGGTCCAGGATATACAAAGAATGCGTTGGTACACACGTCTCGAATGCTTCTAGTTTTTTTATAAGCGTCTCTGTTAGTGTCCAGGCCTCCGTGGCATAAAGTAAGATCGTAAAATGTAGCATTTAACTAGATGTAGTTTCAGAGGTAGATACAAATGCTTGTTTAAGATAAGCTTTTGCATATTGTTAGATGCTGATCTAGGTCATTCTATTCTCGTCTAAATTTTTGTCGCCTGTTCCCTTTTTGTATTTACGTTAGAGCCAAGTATACATTACATTCTACATGATCAATTAGTATGTTGCTTATCCGTTACTGTCGAGCAGGTTATTGCTTTTTGCTTATCAACATCTATTTTGTTTTCTTGAAGTTGAGGCTCAGGCGGTAGTCCTCAGTGACTACATGAACCCATTCCATTATGTTTTATAGTTTATCTATGCTACTGGAAATGATTACCGTATCATCGGCATATCTTATGTTGTTCGTTAACTCAAAGTATAGTTTTATGCCCTCTGTTGCATAGGGAGCAATAAAGAGATCAATGTTGAATATATTCCTTAGAGACAGAATTTCAAATCAAACAGCTAGGAGAAAAACTGGTGTTAGGGACGCAGTTAAAAGAATTACAACGCTGAAATGCATCTGAGCATAATATATTGCCATAGTCAGAGATAGAAGATGAACTAAAAAATTTTTAGAATGGACACCTAGACGTGATGCTATCGTAATCGAGGACGTCCTCCAAGGTAGACGACATCAAGTGCATCCAGCACAACTGGATTCAAAGTGCTCAAGATCGGATGGAATTATTTACAAGAGGCCTATGTTCAACAGTGGACTCAAATCGGCTAATGATCTTTATAAAACAAACTTGGATTTAGCTTATGCGGCTAATGGTACCCTGTAAGAATCCCGCCCTAAGGTACAGGTGAAGCAAAAGCCGATGAGGCTTTTGCCTTTGCTTTCAAAGAAGAGACGAGGAGAGCGAAATCCCATTGATTTGAATACGGCCCACATAAATGAAAAAGAAAGGCTACGGAATTGAATACCTCCACACTGTGGAGAGGAGGAGACTTCAATACAAAAATACGACAAAAACAGAACCATCAGAAACTGTAGGTTTCTGATGGTTCATAATCATCTAGGTATAGGAACTAGATGATTATGGCACTTCAGGTAGAAAGTAACGGTGTGAAAAATTATTTCATTTCTTTTTAGAAAAAAATATGTACATAATGAACAGTTTCTTCTGCAAAAAACTATACTGATAATGGATGTGGCAAAGCCCTGATAAAAATGAAATCAATTTTATAATAAGTTATAAACGGTATATTGTCCAAGAAAACTACCATTGTGAATTCAATCAAATTAAACATATTTGGGAAATATGCAATATTGGACACAACAGTTACAGTGACGCAGCAGTTTTGGAAACATGGCAGGAAGCAATGAATATTGGTACTACTGCAATTTGAGAAAAAAGTGTGCGGAAATGTAAAAAGTTAATAGAAGAATGTTGTACATATTACACTCCATTTCGCTAATTTTTCTATTTGTAAGGAGCAACATCTAATTTAAGGTTGAAGAGTATGAACCATTAGCGGGGCTCAAGACTGAACATGTATACCCAGGCCCTTTTCTGATATCCTCTTATTAAATACAGAGACCATCGTAAGTGTGGAACGCAACAACCATTTTTTTGGCTTGGACTGTTGGTCATAGTTTCACATTTGACGAATAAGTAAAATGTAAATTAGTGATGCAAGCTACATTACTTATGACTTGACGATGAGGTTCCCATAACGACAATGAGATCCTCACCGTCGCTGTCGTCTTAGAGTTTCACAATAACATTTTTAAATGTTATACTCTAAAGTTTTTTATGTAATACTAGAATTTTTAATATATTCTGTCACATATTTTGCCAGAATTGTCTAAAAAATGTGTTTAATACAGAGACATAAAACAAAGCATAAGAATGCATTTATCCTACTTACCTACTCCTTTATAGTTTAAAACCGGCTTTTTTCCATTAAATTAATTTAATCTTATTCCATAACTATTTTTTTAAATTGGTCTAATGATTAATTTAACTTGGATCTTATTCCGTAACTTTTTTTTCATTTTCCAACTCTATGTACGTACTCCTCGCTTACATTTTCTTATCATACATTTGCGTGATAATTTTTCGACTGTTCTAACAACCATTTAAATTTCGTCATTTTGTGTCATGTAGAACAATTTCACCCAATCATGTCAACATTAGACTGATAATTGCATTCAGTGCAATTTTCAATCCCTATGACAACACGATCGAGTTTGACAACTTCATCCAAATAAATTTCAAAATGTAATAGATCTTCTATAGTAGAGAACAGCAACGAATCTAATGTTAACTTAAATTTTAATAATTGTACTTTCACTAACTGTACTTTTAATAAATAAATGTTTCGTTATGTTGAGTTATGATTTTTTTTTCGAAAAATTATCCGCCGAATATCCCTCGGACATTGATGAATGCCTTATAATTTCATGACAAATTTCTTAAGCTCGTTGCTTGGTAACAGCACTCAGCCTTCGGCTTCGTGCTGTTACCAAGGAACGAGCTTTCGATTGTCATGAAATTATCTCGTCTGTTATCAATGTCCTAGGGATATTACTACTGAAAATCGCATCGAAGCAATAATTAATTCAGTCATCATTTACAATTCAAATGAATATTAATAATAGAACTTGCAATTTTCTTCTATTTTTGCACTAATAATTAAATCGCTTATTTCACAAACAACCACAAGTCACATTTTGGCAAGTTTGAGTTTATGTGTGGAAACACCAACATGTATTTCTGTGGGATACACACAATTTATTGCAGAATACACCAAAGACCCGTAAGCATAGTTGATATTATATCGATTTAAAATATTCATATATTTCTGAAACCACCTTAGTGCCGGACTAAGATTGTTTCTTTACTAAATTGTCAGATGTCATTTTGCATATCGACGTTTTCCATAACCTACAAAATTCATAGTGTTTCTATTGTTTGTTCTTATTGCTGCTTACAAAATGTCTGTATATTGGAAGAAAAATGTTTATATTTTAATATTATAATGAACAACGATCAACCAACCATCAGTGCTGAAAACGCTAAGGATAGATAGCCTGCTACTAAAAGGCTTAAGGGAATTAGGAAATCGGATGAACATCAGCGTAATGTTATCAAAAACTCTAGAGTTAAAGGGCAAACATATATTAGCTACAAAAATAAGGCAATGAAAGCAAAGCAAATAGGACCTCAGTGCAAGTAAGACAATAAAAATATAATATTTTTAAGTTTGTAAAATAGATTTTTTAGGTGTCTACTCAATTGTTTTGAAAAAGTGAACGAAGATCAAAGGAACATTATTTTTGGTAACTTTTACGGTATGACAACAATAAACAACAGGATAAATATCTACAACGATTAATAGAATTAATGGGGGTGTCTAGAAGAAGAAAACGTAATGAAGGAGGTAAAGAGAGGACAAGAAGTTACAATCTCTTTCTTAATGTTGATCAGGCTAAATGTTGATCAGGCTGTTAATGAACGGCTAAAAAAAAGACTTATGGTATGTGGTGTGATACCTACAGATATACGGGAAAAAATATAAAAAAAGAACATTATTGATGCTGGAACTAGAGAACTTATCCGTAGCCTCAATACATTTCCAGTCAAAGAATCTCATTACTCTGGTAAGGCATTTAAGTATTTAGATACGAAACTTAATATAAAAATAATGCATGAATTATTTATTAAAAAGTATCCTGAGAGTACAGTAAAATACATTTACTACAACAAATTTTGTTATGAAAATTTTAACCTACATTTTGGTAGGCCACAAATTAACACATGCAGTGTCTGTGAGGAGCTTAATTTAAAAACTAAAAGCCCTAGTCTTGGTGAAACAGCAAAACAGTAGCGGTTGCCGAAAAAGTCGTACACTTCTGCCGAAGTAAAAAATTTTACACTGCCCTACAGGAACAAGCAATCGCCTTCGATTTTAGGCAGAACCTTCAACTTCCTGCAATTCCTATACCAGACCTATTTTATCTGTCGCAGCTTACCGTTAATGTTTTTTGCGTCACCAATATTAAGTGACGAAAATTTGTTCTACCACGATATTTACCTCGAAGCAGAAGCACGAAAAAGCCTAAATAAAGTCTACAGCTTTGTATTAGATTATATTGAAAAATATATTGGAACAGATGTAAAAGAACTACGCCTGTTTTTTGACAGCTGCCAGGTCAAAACAAAACCACTGCGTTACAAGAATGTGTTGGCTTTAACCGATACAGGCAGATTTAAAAAAATTCAATAATTTTTCCCACTTCGAGGTCACTCATTTCTTCCCTGTAACCGTATTTTTGGGGTTATTAAAGAAAAATATGACCGAGTTTCTGACATCTATAAGTACACAGAGATCATTGTGACCACAAGTGCCCAAAACCTATTCAAGGTCTGTGAAATTAAAAGGGAAAGTATTATAAATTTTAAAGACTGGTGGCCTAGGTATTATAAGTCTGCATGTGCGTCGACCGAGGCACATAAGATAACAAGGGACCAATGAATTTCGTTCTCAATTTCCAAATTGTATCATTTTGTCTACAGCATTGATGCTCCCGGCAGTATTCGAGCTAGTGAATACAATAATGGTGCAATATTGAGTACCTTTAATGTTTTCGTTACAAAAACAAGCAATGTCACAGTTAAATACCGGGTGAAAAGGCGTATAAAGACCCAATTCCAATACTAGAGACCAAAAAAGAAAATTTGACCACACTGCTTCAATGGGTGGAGGAACCGTTCAAAGCATTATACGAAAATATTATTCAAACATCAGCAACTAAGAAAAAATCCAAGGAAGTCACAAAATAAACTATGATTATTAAAATTGTTTAGTAATAAATACTTTTGTTTTGAAACCTAACTGATTTGATTTCTGAAACAGCCTAAGCCCATTTTAAAAATGTTTGTTTAAAGAGTTTAGTAACGATTTAGAATGCTTTTGTTTTTGATAAAATCTTACATTCGGTGTAATCTATTAACTTCAAACTTAACTTTTAATGAAAATGTTCAGATAAACTCGTAAAACGTTTTTTTCATGTCCTGCAACCGATTCAATTGTATAGTTCTCTAAATGAATGTTAAATACATTATCAATTGAAACCGTATTTTTGCTTTTTTTCGACAGTGCTTTATATATTGGAAGAGTTTGCTATTAACTCTTTCAGCACAGCGGACCGACGGCGTAAGTTAAATCATCCCTAATTCAAAATAGGTGCAAATTCGTGAAATTTACTTTATTTTAAGCTTCTTTAAACTTTTAATCGTTGTATATCAATAACTAAATAACTGATCGCACATGTTCTTAAGAACTTTACGAGTAAGTCTTAAGACTACTTCGGAAATATACTATACATAAAAACTTGTAGAACCGTTAAATAACACATAATACCAAAAACTACCTTGAACTGACCAAAGGGAAACTGTTTTCAGTCTATTTCTATTACCTAATTGTTCTATTATTGTTTTATTATCTTTTTATTGTATTGTATATTATATTGTAAGGTAGTAAAAAAATTTTTTTTTATCAACGATAAATATATCTCATTTTTCCATGAACCGACAAATAACCCAAAATATTTAAATACCTTGAAGTGACTAAATCAAACAAAAAATATGAGAAATGACAACAAAAAACCATAAAGAATTGACACGGACGCGCATCACGGCAATTCCATTATATTTTACAATCAAGGTGTTAACAGTGATAACTTGTTATAATATATTCAAAATATTGTTTAATGTTATTCACAAGTTGACCTTTATGCCGAGCTATGGAGATATGTCGATCGCATTTCAAAATTAATGAATGAATCAAACAACAGCAACTGCGATAATTGGAGAAAGGGGTCAACAGGCACATATCTTTCCCAGTAACATAGACGTCTTTACAAACTAATTGAAATATTTATTTTTACACTTAATTTGCATTTATACAATATGTTACCGTCGATAAGATTGTAATAATCATAAAAGAGGCAATTAAAAATCCCCGAGTGCTAAAAAATTAATTATTTATTTTCATATTCAAATGTAGGAATAAACAGCACTATCTTATTTTGTAAGTCGTGTAAACCTCAAACTTAAGGTACTAACAATCTCAATAGAGTAATGTGGTGTAACAGAATATTACAATTTAAATTCTATCATCATCATCATCATCATCATACAGCTTCTGTTTGTGTCCACAGTCGGATATAGGCTTCCTTAAGATTTTTCCATTTATTTATATTTTGTGCTATTGAAATTCAATTCGTCAAGATTATCTTGACGTTATCACTCCTTGGCCTCCATTCCAGAATCTGTAGCGTTTCATTTTTCTCGCAAAAACGGCCCTTAAAATTTTTGGTTGTGCTGTACCTATAATATCTCATATACGTTTTTATTGCCTTTAACTACGTCTAAGTACGCCGTCTAAGTTTTACCCTATAATTAATTTTGTCTGTGGGTAAGTAAGTTAAAAGTACTTAGCACTTAGTCCACGAAACCGTTGTGTATTATAAACATAGACTCACTTATCTATTAAAAATGTTTATATGAATGTTTTCAAGTTTTGTTGTTGCAATGGCAGCTGACATCAATTAATACAATACAATGAAAGTACAGTTTTTTGTGGTGAAAACTGACAATTTTGCGGTAACTTTTCCTCGTTATTTGATCATGAAATATATGTACAGCTTTTTTTTATCTTGTCTGTTGGGGCTGGCATTCAGTAGCCGTGCTCATTAATGTGTCACCACCTCTGCAGTTTTACTGCTGGACAACATATAAAGCTGTCCTTGCTATGTCTTCCTCTTCTGCTCTATCGTTTTATTTCTGCCGGCTAGAAAGAAGGTACTTTGACTTTTCTGGGGTCGTACCTACCTTTTTTGCGTTAGTGTACATGTTTCCTCTAATCGATTTGTACGAAACTGTAAAAGGCATTCTTCGGTTACAACATCAAATATGTATATGGTACCATAGTAATTGCGTACAACCTATAAAACCTACTACAAGTCCTTATGAACAATAAGACCAAGCTCACGGTAATTAGCAAGAAAAAGATGACAGAATGACAACTCTACGTTAGCCAAATCCCATTAGAAAGAGTTAGGCACTACAACTACCTCGGCACCATAATAAATGAAGAATCGACCAACAACCAAGAGATAAAAAGCGCGCATTGGAAAAGCTAGATAGACGTTTAACCGGATGGAAGCCTTGTTCAAGAGCGACAACTTTTCTCTTAGTATAAAGTAAGTAGTCCTTTTTTATGGTGTTGAATCTTGGACTTTAAATGAAGATATATGCAGAAGATTGCAAGCTTTGAGATGTGGCTATATCGGAGAAAACTTAAGATCCCGTGGACTGACCAAGTCACAAATAAGAAGGTCCTCAGAAGAATGAAAAAGTACTGACCACCATCAAATCTAAAAAGTTACAATACTCCGGAATCCAGATATGCAAATGAATCCTGATATCCCCTTCTACAAAAGACATCCCCAAGGAAAAATATTTGGAAAACGAGGTCCAGAAAGAAAAAGAACATCCTGGTTCAAGAACCTCAGAACTTCAACACAACATCTATGCAGCTTTTTCGCGCTTCTGCAGATAAGATAAAGATTGCCATGGTGATCGTCAACATTTTTTACGGATAGGCACTGAAGAAATAGTTGGCATAACAAAGGTATTTATTTAAGAAACAGATGTCAAAATTTCGTACTATTCTTGTAAATGGCGGTCAACTTTAATCGATTATAACTTTGGAACTAATTGACCAATCGCAATGTCTCTTTAGCAGAACTTTCGATATAAGTTTGGAACAAAAATATTAATTAAAAATTGAAAAAGTTAATATATTTGTTTATTAGCTTAAAAATTGTACAGTTGTTTAGGCAATTCCCTAGGCTCTCCTTTTCAACGGATTTCAATGACTCGAATTTTATTTGAAAGCTTGAATACCGTTTTATTTTGAAACAAATTTCAAGTATTTAAAAACCTCTTTTGTTAGCGCTGTACTAGAGCTAACTTCAGAGTACATCAAAACAGAGTACAAACGTATCAAAACAGCTCAGAATCAGATTAGAATCGTCTGAGAAGCTCCAAAAATGTTGCAAGAGAAACTTGGTCCCTAATAAACGATCTTCGAAATAAAACTAACACAGGTCAAATATTTTATCTTCCAAACCCTGAAAATCTAAATGAATACATAGTTAATATGAGTAAAAATATAACATCAACTATTTTGTCACAACAAAATCATATTTCCTATCTCCCCAATTCAAAAAAGGTCTCGAATTCATTATTTATAAGACCAGTTGATAAATCTAAACTGATCCAAACAATCAGTAGTATCAAAAGCAAATCTTCCTGTAGTACTGATGGACTATCCATAAAAAATTTCTTAAATCTTATACAAAATGTGTTGGAAGTCCTGGTCTCACTAATTAACGATCACTTTGAAAAAGGTATATTTCCAGAGTGCCCAAAAGACAGCCAATATTATTTCTCTTTATAAGGGTGGTGAAAAATCGAATGTCTGCAACTATAGACCTATTGCCGTACTACCGGTCCTATCCAAAATTATTGAGATACTTATAATAGATAGAACCCCGACTTATGTCCTTTCTCGTCGTTGAAAACAGTATTTTATCAAAAAGTCAGTTAGACTTTTCATCTAAAAAAATTTACCAGTCACGCTATGTTTTCTGTACTACATTAGGTATATCAAGCACTAAACAATAATCTTTACACCGCCACTGTTTTTTGTGACTATGCCAAAGCTTTTAATTGTATAAATCACGACATTTTGACAAAAAAACTAAATTTCTAGGTATTTCTTTGAATTGGTTCCAATCTTACTTGAGAAATAGGAAACAACTAGTTAGAGCAAATGATACTGAGTCTAGTCACAAAAACATTGTATGTGCAGTACCACAAGTTTCAGTATTGGGTCCTCTACTTTTCCTTATCCTTATAAATCATATCACTATAATTTAAAAATAGACGGAAACATTTTTTTTTTGCTGATGATACCAGTATTACCTGGAGGAACTTTAATATTGCAACTTTTCATGCAACTATAACTTCTGATCTACTTAAAATAAAAGCCTGGTCAGACCCTTTTACTCTTTTTTAACGTGGATAAGACAGGAGCATTATTCTATAAAGAAGCTCTTTAACCATTGCTTCTTAATAACAGGTAGATCAGTATCGTTGATTTTGTAAAATTTCTTGGTATTTTTATAGAGAGCAACCTTAAAAGATCCCTTCATATCGATTGGTTAAGTAAGAAACTAGCCTCAGACTGCTATGCAATAATATCTGTTTCAAAGGAAATCAATTTAGCATCTTTCAAAATAACACATTTTTCTTTGTTCGAGTCTTATCTTCGATATGGCCTTCCTTTTTGGGGTTCTAGCACAGCTGCCCAATCTGATGTTATTTTTAAATTACAAAAAAGTGCAATACGGTATCTTTTTGGCATCAATAGAATAACACATTGCAGAAGATACTTTAAAAATCACAGGATTTTAACTCTTCCCTTTTTTTATATTTTAGAAACTGTTTGCTTAATTCGTAAACACCTACATGTTTTTCCAGCAAAATCTTATCATGATTACTTCACCAGAAATTCAACCTTTGATGTGTATTTACCGATCCCCTCCACTGAGTTAGTAAAGAAATCTATATTATATTCGGCAAAAAAATTATGCATCTTGCAACTTTGCAACCTTTGCAACTTAAATCTACAAATTCCTTAAATTGACAAAAGCCTATCTATCTGAAAGACCAAATTATTCAGTTTATTCAGAGTTTCTTGACGAATAACTAAGAAATTATAGTACAGTCTGTCCCAAATCCTTCTTTCAATGCGTCACTAATTTTGACGTCATATAGGATTTTAAGAATGTCGAGAATTATTGCATGACATTTTAGTTAAATTTGACAGTTGCAGGATCTTAATCTCTCTTTTTCTAATTGAAAATAATTTAATAATTTTAATTTTAGTCTTTGTTAAATTCATATTTAAAATATTTTTATGACAATAAATACAAAATTAAATTTTCACTGGAAAATGTCAGATAATACTAACCGGGAATGACAATTATCATTTTATCAGTTGACATTGTGAAAGTACTGTCACATGCGCATCATTGATTGGATATCTATTTAGCGTATTCTAAACTCCAACCAATTATACATCCGTAAGTAGAATTAACTTTATGATAAATAATTTTCTAAGTTCTGTGTATAATAATCACAGACTCACGTTTTTTTCTGTCACTTCTAGCTTAATGTGTTAGAGAGAATTCGATGAACTATGACGCACTGAAAGAAGGGTTTGGGACGAACTATACGTTTAGATACAAGCAACTAAAGTATTTTTATATATATTTGGGTATCACATGCAGCAACTTAAACTTATTAGTTCGTAAAGTTTTATTATGCAATTTGCAATTTAGTTAATTTTGCAAGTTGTTAGTTTTGCAATAGATTGTAAATTTTATTATCATTTATTTTGTGATATTGACGATTTATGTAATTTTGGTAAATTTTAATTGTTATTTTTATTTTTTTGACTTTTTGTTGCTTTGTCCATAAAATTGTACAATTTTCAGTGACAATAAAGCATTATTATTTTAATGAGAATAAGCCGCAATTGAAGGTTAAAATAAGTCTATTGATGTTTCAATTTCCACTTCGGAAATCGTTCTCAAAATACAAACAATGTTTATATTTTAAGAACGATTTGCGAAGTGGAAATTGAAATGTCAATAAACTAATTTTAACCTTCAATTGTGGCTTATTCCCATTAATAGAATAATTACTTTAAAATGCCAGAAGAAAATAGCTTCAGAACAATACAATAAAGCATATTTCTATTCTATTCTAAAAAAAATTGAATATTTCCAATTGTTTAGTATAAAATGTTTCTCACCTTTTGAAGTGTCCTCATAGTCAAATTATAATTTCTAATAATATTTCGAAGCCATTAAAGGAAAAAAATAGGATCATAAATATACAATTTACACAAATGAGGGTCTTTTAGAACAGATACCGCTTGATCTATAGAGGACAAATCATATCGCATTTTATTTTCATTGATCATTTACGTTGGTCATTTAATGTAGTGTCATGATACAAGATAAAAAGAGTTGTTAAACAACCGATACGCCTAATGTTATTTTCATTAATTTTTAACAATGTCAAAGTATTACAACACATGGTAAAATAAATCCGTATCATGTACTAGTCACGCTACCTAAAAACCCCTCTTCTAAGCAATGATAATCTAACACAAACAATTAAAACTCACTTGCACACTATTGTTTGATTTATGACTTTAAAATATAAACGATGGAACTATATTTTATACATTTTAACATTGCGCGAAAAATTGATCAAAAAACTTCGAAAATAAATTCTTGATTTGTTTATTTGATAAACTTACAATTGTAATAAAGGATCTATAACTCGCAAAAAATTAGTAGAATGAAAATAAATTGCTTTAAAAATAGTAACAAATGGTACAATTATAGACTATAGTTATCTAACATCGTAGAAGAATATTTTTGTAATTATTTTTTAATATCTATATCTATTTTTATTATATAAACATGGTGTGTATAGACATATCATTATGATTGAGTAAATTGCTACAAACTTTATGGTTATCACGTTTTAATATGATGAGATAGTTAACGGGAAGATTTAAAAAGAATTCCATCCATCCATCCAATGGCGCTTCAGCCCAAATCGGGCCTTGGCCTCCTTCAACAGGCTTCTCCAACCATCTCTATTTACCGCTGTTCTTTTCCATGAACGCGTTCCCAGGCAGTTCCTGGCATCCTCATCGACTTCATCTTCCCATCTCTTTTTAGGTCTTCCAACAGGTCTTTTTCCCTGCATTCTTGCATTTAATAATTTTCTGGGGATTCTATTCTCATGCATGCGGACCACGTGCCCTGCCCATCGTAATCTCTGCAGTTTAGTATGTTGTGCTAGAGGTGGTTCGCTATATTGCTCGTATATTTCTCTATTGTACCTAATTCGCCAGTTGTTGTTTTCACTTATTGGGCCCAGGATCCTACGTAATATTTTTCTTTCAAACACATCTAATGCATTGGCAGATTTCTGTGTCACCACCCATGTTTCGCAACCATAACTTACTATGGGCCTGATTATTGTTTTATAGACCCGGAGTTTTGTTAAAAAGAATTAAGGAGACATAACCTTTTCATCCCCTTAGCAGAAGAGTATAACTATCTAGGCATGAGCCTAGATAAAAAAACTCTTGTGGTCCAGCCATATAAAGTATGTAAAACAAAAGTGCAATCGTGGAATTAACCTTCTGCGTTTCGGTTCCAAAAAAAAAGATGGGGTGCCGATCAACAAATCTCTTTAATGTTTTATAGATCCTACGTACGATCTATTCTGGATTATGGTTGTATTCCTTACGGTTCAAAGTGCAAACAAATCTTTTAACACTTGGCAAAATACAGTTTAAATCAATAAAAATTTGATTAGGAGCTATGATGTCTTCACCAAACCTAGCAGTTCTAGTAGAAGCCCAAGAAGCAGCTTTACACATACGTAGGCAAATGTTAGCCTACAAACGTCTAATAACATACAGATCGTTTATTACAACTATGGTTTACAAAATAGGTTTACTTTTGACAGAAAATTTAACAAGTTTTTACTGGAGAATAAAAAATTCTCCTCCTTTTGCAGAATCTTTTATTGGTACGAATTTATTCTAAAATTATATATTACAGCTACCAAAATTTCCTTTGTACGAACAAGACCTTAAAGTTCTGATAGACAAATCAACCATTATATTGCTCTCTTATTCAGACTTGTCAATTTTAACTAATCTGATATTTAAATCCATACTAAGCAAATTAGGGAAAGATTTAACAATAATTTATACAGATGGATTAAAAACTGATGAAAATGCTGGTTTCGCATTTTTTGTTTTAAACAGCAATTATGTTGAAAAATATGGAATGTTGAATGTTGTTCTATTTTTACAGCCGAGGCTGCTGCTATACAGAAACCACTAACTTGGTGTGTCACTAATTACTGTGAGAACATTGTAATAGTATCAGATTCTCAGGCAGTATTACAAGATATTCGTAGCCATCCATTAAATAGTTATCAAAATTCCATTATCCTTGATTTCAAAAAATTATTACATGAACTAAAATTCACAAAAAAAAAACAGTTACTTACTCTGGGTTAAAGGACACAGTGGAGTAATTGGAAAGGAAATAGTGGACAGTATAGCAAAAAATACATCTGAGATATCCGAAATTACAAAGGTTTACTACTTTTAAGATTTTTTTTTTCTATTATCAGGAGTATTGGCAGGGAAAGATGGATGTCAAAATATAAAGAGGTTCAGAAGACTTCAAGAAACCATTAATTTTTTATATTCATCCATGCTTACCAAAAAATATCCCCCATTTTAATCTCAACTCTAATAAAGTACATTCCTCGTTGATAATCTGGCTAAAACTTAACCATGGTCTCTTTCCAGAGCATCTGCATAGGATTGGAATCTGGGAAACTCCCTTCTGTCCGTGTATCTTATAATAAATCTATCGGAGATTTTGAACCACTTATTCTTCGATTGTCTTAATCATGGGGAACAGACTCGAAGCCTATATTTAGGTTTAATCGATCTCAACATTAGCCTACCAGTTAACATCAGCAATCTGTTATCTTATTCTGACAAATCTATATATAATATTCTAATCAAGTTTATAAACAATTCTTAGATAAAAATTTAAACATCCTTATAACAATTTTTTATGGCAAAAAGATCCTCCGTCTAATGCCATCTCTCTCTCTCTGCATACACAAACACAACCTTTTCATCGAAATCATTTATTTCAAAAATAAACGTTTTATTTTTCTTTTACGTTTCTTTTGTCATAATATTTGTTGTGTGTGAAAAAAACAAAAAAAGGTATCAAAACTGATAAGATGCTATCAAAAACTCTTAAGTTCTGAAATAAAATATCATTTAAATTTCAAAAACTCGTATATAACGTTTTTAAAAAAATCAAACTTGATTTTTTTTTAATTTAATCATGGTCAGAAATAATTCAATTCGTAAAAATACCCACATTTTTGTATAGACATAATTCTGTCTGTTTTTCAATGTGCATTCAGAAAGTTGTCATTAGATCGTTTTCGTGGTTTTCCCAATGATCGTCTTTCTATTGGGAAACAGTCTATCGCTCTCTATGCTACTTTTTGTTGGTATTTGGCTTATATGATCGTTCCATTACATGCTTCTCTTTCTTACCCAGTCCTTAATGTTCTCACTTTGCATCTCCGTAGCTTTCCGTAGCTAGATAAGGTGACGCCTAAATATTTAAACTCCATCACTTCTATTATCTTAACCTCCAGCTTCAATTTACATATTAGTGGATTTGCTGTTATAACCATGCAATTTGTGTTTTTTTGGGGAAATTAACATGTTAAATTTTCGGGCGGTTATATTAAATTGATGCAACATACTTTATAAATCATCTACAATCTTTAATTATCTTTGTTATGTAAAATTTAAGAGCTTAAATTGCTAATACCAGTTTTCTGTTTCACTTAGATTTAAACACCAGAAAAGCCAACATTATGGTTCATGGTGACGGCATGTTGATCAAGGGCGTAGAATGGTTTAGAAGTATTAATGTGGGAGGCTTTAAGGGAGCCAATATAGTATGACCTACAATCAACATTAGGTATTCAGCACAATTATTTTAAATTCCTGTCAAATACCGAATTTTTAACTTAAGCTTTGGATTCTCTTTTTATAAATATTAATATGAAATATCAATCAAATAATCAGAGCAATTATTTCATAGTTTTGAGGAAGAAACCAATTTGACTGAAATATATTTTACGTAAAATTCCAAATAACATGGATAATCCCTGGATTTCAATTTTAGGAATAAATATATTTTTAGCAGTAGATGAACAGAAGCATACACGATTAGGAAATTTAATAAACTCTTATCATGAGGTTACTGCAAACAGTATTATCACTGATTTGTTGTAGAAAAAGGTAGTTTATTCACGTCTGAGAGATAAGACTTTGTTTAAATATTTTTTAATATATTATTTGTAAATTTGTAATGGAAAAACCGTAATTATAGTGAGACATTCAAGAATTTTTATGACTTACTTTGTTTAACTAATTGTTATTTCTTATCATACAATATTGAATATAAATATATATATATATATATATATATATATATATAAATATATATATATATATATATATATATATATATATATATAAATATATATATATATATATATATAAATATATATATATATATATATATATATATATATATATATATATATATATATATATATATATATATATATGGACAACAAGTCTGGCAACGCCTATTTATCTCATAAGGTTTCATGACGAAAAAATCGCACCGGAATTCATGGCGGAATCGTGAATGACCCCATACCAAAAAGAAATATATTCGCATCATATTAATCACGGCCAGTATCGGAAATGTTGTGTGAAAAAACAAATAACATTATATTCTGGATTATCAATTTCAATTGTTAAAAAAATGTATTCCTCATCAGACGAAGAAGAAGCACTCGCAATGTTTGCACTAGAAGATGAAAATTTGAGGTAAAGTAGTTACTAGCTATTTCTGAGAATACCGGCATTGATCATTTTATGATTACAACTTTATAGGAAAAGAAGAAAATGGGTTCACGATATCAACCTAGAAAAAAGAGAATATGGCGAATTTCATGCATTAATGCCAGAATTAAGAAGAGATGAAAAATTATCTATATTTATTTTAGAATGCCAATAAACTGTTTCGATCAACTTTTGCATCTTATAGAAAATGATATACGAAAATCACACAAATTATCGAGAAGAGATTTCCCCTGGAGAGCGATTGGCCATTACATTGAAGTGAGAACAAGGAAAATAATAAACTATTTTAAATATTAAATGTAATTTAATCAACATATATTAATAAAATTCGTTTCTCCTCAAAACATTGAACCATAGCATCAGTCTTTGTATTTAGGAAAAAAATGGATTTATATGTTGTACGTGTTAAATGAGTGGAGTAGTGGAGGTAGTTTGAAACAGAGGACGGATCCTGCAGTGACGCTGATTGGTAGCTAACATAATCTTTCTTGTTGTTAAGGTTAATAAAACCATTTTCTTCATTTATCTCGGCGTAATCTGTTTAAACGGAAGAGACTTTTGGATAAGTATCTGCACTTACAGATCTAGATTGATTTGTAGAACATTCCTCTAATTAAAGAAGCTCCTGTTCAATGACGACTTGCACAATTTTCTATTTGACTTCTAGGAGAGAAAGTTTTTATCGCTCATGCGTGAGCCAAAAAAATTGATCGATTGCATCAAAAGTGACTTTTTTGCCTTTAAAATTAGTTATCATTTCTTTCGCAGAAGTGGATGGTTAAGAATTACGTTTTCTGTTCACTTTGGTGGTAATGGGAGTTTTACGCTCAGAAGTAACTCTAGGACCACTACTTGATCCGTGTAACTGCTGAGGGTTGAACCTGAATGATATCAGTGTTCGATGTTCTTGAATTGTTTGATTGAGTATTTTGTGAACTAGATGATTGTGTTCTGCCAATTTCATTCTCAAAAGACTCTATTTCTCAATTCTGTACTCGGTATCGCTAACGTTAGATTTAGTTTTTGCAAAATTTAAGAATGGTTTGAATGCTTCCATCTGATCTGCCCATAACCATTTTTTCGTAGAATTTGCCGCCTGTCCAGTTTTGGTTTTGCTGGTTCTGGTATACTTGGCATAAGTATCTCGCAAATTTCTCCATTTCTTCTTTATCTCATCCCCTAAAATAAATTGTTTTTAGATATCTGGTAACCGGAGATTGATTCTATACAATTGGCCATAGTTTTACAGTTGGTTTCTCGACTGTAAGTGCCATAGTTGTAGAATTTTGTGAAGCAATTTGTAGAAATTTACAATTAACATATTTACCCACTACACCAACTACAGAAATATGGAAAAAATCTGAAGAAGGCTTTAGAAATATTTGGCAATTTCCAAATTGTATTGGTAGCATCGATGGCAAGTATATGACTATAAAATGTACAGATAAAACTGGAGCTAATTACTGGTGTTATTTAAAAAAGTTTTCAATAGTAGTATTGGCTATTATTTGTGCAAATTATAAATTTATTATGGTTGTTATTGGTGGTTTTGGTAAAAATAGTGATAGGGGAGTTTTCTAAGTTTCCAACATGGGAAGAAGATTTGAAACAAATTCAATGAATGTGCCTGAGCCAAAAAATCTTTTTGGACAAGATGAACATTCTCCCCATGTCATAATTGGAAACGAAGAATTTGCTCTAAAATCATATCTGTTGAGGTTCTTTCCATACAGCCAAAGTAAAACAGATATTTTTAAGGAAAATTATAATGTACGGCTCTGTAGAGCGACAAAAGTTGACACTACTATTTAAACTGTGAAAACTGCATGTATCTTACATAATTTTCTACGAACAAAAAAATGTGATGATGGATTTATCGAACTTTTAGAGCCAGCAGAACCCGAAGTTAGAGGAGGAGATCTACGAGACTAGCATTTTCGATCCGAGACAGATTTGTCACTTTTTTTAGTTCAGGACTATGAAATAAAATTTTTATATTTTACTATATGTAGATAATAAAATTCAATATAAATACCATTTTCGCCTATTTCTTCTCCTATTTTACTTCAAACCTTATCCTTTTTTCGAATATTCTTGTAATATTCATGGGAAAGATCATAAATAATGGAATATTGTCAAACTAATTCAATCAATTTCTCCATTTCGTTATAATAAATTACTACCGCACTACGAATCCGGACAAAAACGCAGTCGATGGCGAACTAAAATTTCGGACGAATATTTACGCAGACAAATCGCTCTTACGACGATAAAATTCGTATGAGTCTGAACTTGTCAATTTAGCATATAATTTGACGCGAATCGCATGCGGTGCGATTTTCCGCAACAGGTACGAATAATTCGCGTTGGTTTGGGGGAACCTTTAAATGGATAGTCCAAATTGTACAAAAACCAAAACACGCCTATTCTGTAATATTGAGATTTCTATTTTTATGCTTTTGATGTTGCCAGATTTGCCATTTTCCTTACAGAAAAGGTTTCAATGCAGCTATAAAAGATTTTATACCAACCATTAAAAATGGTTCAACCATAAACATGCTAATGCTTGCAAGGTCCAGGCCAAGTAAGTCAATCAACAATTTTGTAATGACCGTTACAATCAATAATTGTGGTTTAATCCCATTTAACCATAATATTTAACTTACATGCCACAACGGAAAACGTTATAACGACCTTGTTTAGGTTTTCGCCTCTTCAAGGAAGGGATGTCCTCTTTTTTTTTTTGTTGCGGGGGAATGAGTAGGGGACTGTAAACATCATGTGCGAGGCTAGAAGTTGTGGTAGAAGTTAGAGTTTGGGAATGTGTAAGCTCTCTCTCTCTCTCTCTCTCTCTCTCTCTCTCTCTCTTTCTCTCTCTTTCACTATGATGTTTTTACTTTCTCTGCAGGTACTATTTGTATAATTCTATGTTGTTAGGCTTTTGGATCACCATTTTTAGCAAGTGTAAACTATTGCCTAAGATATTTTAGTGGGATTGTATCAAGGATATTTAGTCATCAAGAAGTTCGTTGCCCGCAATGTTTAAAAGTTTAGCAGGCAGGAAGGGAACCTTAGTTTTAGGAGTTCTGGTAAGTATAAAAAAATACTTGTCCTCGTCGGTGGCATGTCTTGTTCAGCAACTCCTTTGCTCTGTTGTTAGAGCTTTCTATAGTGGGAGAATGTATCCTGTATCCTGTATGAATGTATACTATGTGAATCAATGGAATCATATTCTGTTTTAATGAAAAACAGTTTATTAAAAAATATATATATTTTGATAAAACTATAAAGGTAAATTTACATCGTTTAGTAGGAAATATGTCCCCCTTTGGCTGTAATTACTGCTTTTACCCGTTTTGAAACCAAACCTGAATGACCACTTCTATCATTTTTTTTGTAGTGCAGTCGATTTTGCGCAGTCTAGCTTTGCAAATGTCCCATAAAATTTTAATGGTGTTGGGGTCTGACGAATTACAGGGCCAATCTAAATCATTGATTTTCTTTTTTTTTTTGAAAAATTCCATAATTTGCTTTGACTTGTGACAGGGAGCAGAGTTCGGTTGAAGAATCGCTCCTCCTTGCGGCTGACATTTTTGGAGTTTTGTATCCAAACGCTGTTCCAACATGGATTTGTATTTTTGGCTGTTCATCATGCCTTCGATTGGTACCAAAGATCCAATCCCCATGTATGACAAACATACAAAACATTTTTTTTTAACTGGATCTTCTACGGTTTGATCAACATGAAGATTTTTATTGTCAGACTTCCTGACGAATTTCGACCGCTGTCGCTGAACTATAAAGTGAGTTTCATCTGTAGATAGGACTTTTCTCAAGTCGTCTACACTTCAATTAGAGTATTTTTGGTCCACAATAGCCTTTGTTTCTTCATTTCTTCAGTTAGAAGCTGTTTAATTGTGGACGCATTGCTCTTCTAACATTCTCCAAAAGTCATTTTCGTACAGTTGCGTCATGAATCACTACACCTGATGCTGCTAGATCATAATGCAGCTCTTGGCTTGTTTTTCTTGGGTCTAATTTGCTGTTTCGAAATAAAATCTTTCATCTGCTAGTGTTGTTTTTTTTCCGAATTTTCCTATCCTTCTCACATCCATTGATTCCGTTTCTCGTTTACACTTCAAAATCTTATTTACTACCCCCTGATTCACTCCACGCGTTCTTGCGATTTCTCTTTGTGACATAGAAGTGTGTTCACTTAACGTGTTAATCTTTTCATGCTTCCTAGACGTAATATCATCCATAATGGAATTAAACGAAACAAACTTACTATTACCGAAAACAACACAAAACAGTACAAAACAACACAAACTTAATGGAAAATCTAAAACACCCTCAAATAAAAGGCAGAGAAAAGTAAGGTTATGTTTTCAATGCTTGGTCAGTTGTAAATGTGTGGACAGTCTTGCCAACTGTGAATATTGAAAAATGTCACAATGATTCCATTAATTCGTACAATACTGTAGATATATAATAGAAATGAAGTATTAAAGATAAAATATATATTTGAAGTCCAGTAACACGAGATCCTTTACAGAAATTCATATTTAATAGACAATGTAAGGGGTTCATATTAATATATAAGAGAATACATTTATATTCAAAATTGTTACCAAGCCAACAGTAGTAGTAGTTAAACGAATATTTTTATCTACGTAGTGTATAGACGAAACAATAAAACCGATAATTCCACTAGTTTCTAGAGACAGAGCGATTCTAATTCGCAATAACAGGCAAATATGTAATAATTGCAATCAGCGATAAATTCTCCTTGTTTATTACTAATAAGGAAACCAATATTGTTTGCACGTTTTGAGTGGAAGTTTTTATTGAGGTTTTATTGGGTAATTGGTCAGTTTCATTGAAGGAAAAAGGGTAAATTGATTTTCTATTTTCAGACAACAGATGAAAGGACACGCCATTCAATTGTTATTATAAATGTCGAAAATACATTTTTAGGAGTAGATAGGTATTTTAACATTAGTTATAGATTTTCAGTCTACCCTATAAACAAATTATAAAATCTCCTCTTTTACATCAGATATTCGAATTTTCAGCATCAGTATCTTGGCATTTATTACCATTTGATGTGTATTTGATAATACTTTAAAATATTTTCTTCTTCTTCTCATATCCTTTTGCCCTCTCAGGGATTGTGATTCCAATTTTTCCTTCAATTATTTTTCGTATTTAATTCTTTAATAGTTTTCCCTTTATTCTTTTCTATTTCTATGACCTGATCTATTCAATTCATTCTAAGTTTCCGATTCTCCTTTATCTTCTAATTGCCAATTGTAATATTTTCTATAAATATTTCTGGCTTCATTCTATTAATATTTCCGAACTAGAACATTTGCTTCTGTTTAAGGTACTTAGTAAAAGGTTTCTGCTTTGTCATTTGTCTAATATCTTTACTTCTTATCCTCTCCCATTTTGTTTTTCTCCTAATTTTTCTCAAATGTTTAATTTCGATTACGTTGATTTTTAATTCATTTTTTTTTTACTGAATTGTCCAATTTTCGCTTGCGTATGTTATTATTAGCACTGTAATCATATTGTGATTTTTTCTCTTGACTTCCATTTCTAGATCTTCGTATCCTAGGATTGTTGTATTAATTGTTTAGTATAATTGTGTAGACTTATTTCTTCTATTTGTTATTTCGTCTATTTTGCCATCATCAGTTACAATGTTGCCCAGATATTTGTAAGTTGATATTTTTTTAATATTGTTCTATTGCATTTAATCTCCTTATCGTTTTGGACTTCTTTTTAATTAACTATCATCATTTCTGTTTGATTTATATTCAACTTTATTTTCATGTTTAGAATGTCTTCAGTGCACGAATTTACCAGCCGTTGTATTTTTTTTTATTGTTCGCTACCACTACAATATCATCTGCGTAGAGTAAACTCTGTAATTTTACAGGCTGCAAGTACCTGTATCAATTATTGTTCTTTATCCTTCTATTCGTATTCTTCTTTAAATTTCTTTAACTGTAAGGTTCTTTATCATTTTTGCCATTATTATGACAAACAACAATGGGCTTAAGTTATTTCATTCTCCCTGTTTCATTCCTTTGCTTATTTTGAATTCATTGGATCTTTGGGCTCCCACTTGTACCTTTTTTTCCGACTGTCTTGTATGTACTTTCTATGCTTCTAATTAATATTTTAGGTACTTCTAGTTCCAGGACATTTTTATATTTTTCCCGGTCAATCGAATCAAAAGCTGTCTTTAGGTCAATAAAGGTCAAGTATAGTTCTTCTCCTTCTTTTATTTTTCTTTCTACTATATTTTTTCATACATATATGTTAACATTTGTCTGCCTATCTAGCCCAAATGCTGCATATTCTTCTTTCAGTTTTGGTTAAATGTACGCCCTTAGTCTTTTCTCTATTATCGATGTATATAATATATAGCTAACTTGGGCTAGGCACATTACTCTGTAGTTTTCGCATTGAGTTGCTTCTCCTTTTTTATGTATTAATACGATTAAATTATTTTCTCGTTCCTTGGGCATTTTTTGATTTTTCCAAGCTGTTTGCAGATTATCCTTAGCCATTCCTTTCCATTTCCTCCTAGATATTTTATTATTTCTGGCGCAATTACGTTCTCTTTACACTGTTTTGATTCTATTTATGGCTTCATCCATTTCCTCTTATATTATATCCGGTAAGCTTTTCACTCTTTCGTCTTACTGTAAATGTTCTTCCGCCAGTTTGCCCTTAAATATTTCTGTATAATGTTCTTTCCAAGTTTCTAATATTTCTATTTTCTTCGTTTTTATTTGACTGTTTTTGTCTTTTGATCTTATTTTTTTCTTGTGTTGCTTTTTAACAGAATTATCTGTTATTTATTTTAAATTCTTCGTTCAAGTTACCTCCAAATTTGTCTCTTTTTCTCATTTTGACTGCCTTTTTCTGTTTCTCTTTATAATATATTCCTTCTTATCGCTGACTATAGAGTTCGATTGTCTTCCAGGCAGTTTTCTTTTTCTTTACTAATGTTTTGATTTCTTCACTTCAACCATTTTGTTATCTTTAAATGTTTTTTTAAATTTTTTTTCCTTTAAAATATCGAAACACAAATAACTGGAGCCGCTTCTGTACCAAAATTATTGCAATAAGTAGAAATGTTGCAATATAAAATTAACAGAACGCTGCAAAATTAGTAGAAAGCACCCGTAAAAAACTTTCAAGTAATTTTTACTTTCTAAGATTTATCTCACAAACATCTTAATAAAATAACAAAGATCATTAAGAACAATGATGTTCGCAATTATTATTTAATTGTAGTTATAATCTATCTAGTAGAGCAAAAGAGACAGGGACTAATAATTTTTATCTAAAATACTCGTAAAATGAATCCTTCAGGCTTTCATAACACCAGTAAAGTATATATAATATATATACATTAAATTAAAGTGACGTAAGTCAAATAATGCATAAAACATCAATTTCGGAGAAGATATAAATGAGGGTACCCAAATGCAAACCCGTATTTGTGACAAATTAACAGATAAAATCCTCATTAATAGTAAAATTATGTAAGATTGATTGGCTCCACTATTTTTTTAGCCTAGAGATGAATTAATAAGAAAGTTCCACTTGATAAAATATATCACCGATATTAGGTAAAAAAATGATGTAATTATTACCGAAAATTCTTTGAATATAGTTATGGATTATAATTGTTCGTTATAAAATGAGTATGGCATGTTTCTCATTCCCAAGAATACGAGAGTTTGTAGCATGAGCAGCAGGCGAATTTTCTAAGCTTTCCATAGGCTTTCCATAAGCTTTTCTAAGCTTCTAAGCTTTCCTATATTTATTTTGTGCGGATTTGAAATATTGTTCAAACATCAATTGTTCTAAGTGATTAGGTATACATTATTGATATATGTTGACTGGGTGTTTTTTAATGGTGAGCATATACGGGCAATTTTTTCTACAATAATTGCTCGAAAACACAAATGGACTAATTTGGAGTAATTAGTGGAGCGATATGGACGATTTCAAAGAAATGCGGCAATTGTTTCAACAATATTGCTTCCAATTGTTCCATATATTCCTATCTTATATATCCTGTGGGTATAGAAATTCAAGTAAATTTGCTTTATATTTTATTCTGTACGGGTTAAGCAAGTTTTGTTAATGTAGGAATTGGTTCTCTTATATTGATCTTCTGTGTATTGATTGAGTGTCTGAAAGCTTTTGAATGCAATATTATCTAATTAACAACCCAAGCGAGTTTGCTTCCGTCTTGCTAAAAACGTGAGCACCTAGATACGCATTTTTTTTTGATTTTGAGTCATGATAATAAGAGGGTTACAAGCCGCCGCTGCAAGAAATATGTTATCTATGGCAAGTTCAGTTTGCAGAGTACAGTCTGAATTGCCCGCTCATGTATGTAGGTATTGTCTAGTTTCTTTAAGTTACTGCTCGCTCAATATTGTAGTTGCTAAATATTTTATCAAATCGATATTTGTTGCCGTTGTCGTAAATTGCTTGATATTTTTTCACGTCGCAATCGACCATTACTGTTCATGATCTCATAATTGAGCAATTTTTGTTTCCTATGCAAACGTACCTTTCATCAATTAATATTCGCTTGTCCACAGCTGGACATAGATCTCTTTTATAATTTTCCATCTATTTCGATCTTGTGTGTGTCTCTTGCATCCAATTCTTATGGCAACGTTTTAGATCGTCAGTCCAACGTGTTGGTGGACGACCTCTGTGACCTACCCAGCTCCACGTCAGTGTGGAACATCCAATACAGGCGGTATTGGATGGTATTTGTAGTATGGTCTCTGACGACAGGAGTATTAACAGTTTTTATCATTCTTAGAATGCTGAACTAATATTTTTAGTTTCCGTTTAAACATTCCTTTCTGTAAGGAGAAGTCATAACATAGATTAAGAAAATGGTAATAAAGTCTATTAAATATTATCTACTCTGCTTGGAACGTTTAATGAATTTGTTCACAAACGATGCCATGCTTCTTAGGACTGTTGAAGATTACCTGTAGTGACTCCTATACCAATTTAATCTAACAGCAAAAACTATTAATATAATAAAAACAATACTAACAAACAAAACAAATGATAATCGTTAAAAATAAAAAAAAAGAAAATCCATTTGGTGCTAATAAAGCGGAAAAGTCCAACAGAATAACGGGAGATTATAAATGTACAATTTAGCGTAATAAACACCTAGCAAGAGCCAAAATTTATAAAATAGTAGTAAGGTCACCTATGACATATAGGTGCTAAGACAAAACACTTGTGAGATAAAGACAGTTTGACATATTACGAGAAAATCACTATGAGAGAGACAACGGAAAGTCCTTAGGCAAATATGATATATAACGAACCTAAAGGACTGGATGCCAGACAAAAATAAGGCATGAAATAAATCCATAGCAAAAGATAAAACATAAAACGAGAAGTTTCATACCATATATTAAAGAAAAAGGTAATTACTGAAAATAACATACTTCCAAAAGAAAAACGTTAATTACTGAAAGTAGCAGAAACTTAGATGATAATTTAGATAATTCAGGAAGAGCCAATGGTACAGAAAATAACTAAATATTAGATAAACTTGTAAAATGTAAACCATTGATAACAATGCTACGACATAATCAGAGAAAGGTGTTACGTATTTCTGAATTTAATTTTGAAATGATAAACCAAAGATTGTTTATTTTTTTATAATAAAGATCAAAGAAGCACATAATATATCTAAAATGATGTGGATTAATTTATTGACCGATGCTTTCTGAACGGTCAGATCCCAGACTAACAAAACTGATATTACTATAATTAAAAAACAGTAAATGATCATAAAGATTTAATAGGTTATTGACACTAAAATGACTTGACATTTTTACGTAAAATGTCGAGATTTCACTATATTAAAACTACAATAGAAATACCTTGGCACTGAAAATATATATCTTTGAAAAAATTGGCATCGATTGTTGACCTCGCTTTTATTAGAAATACCTCAAGTACAATAATTTAAATTCTACGATCTTGGTTTAAAACGTGGTGACCTAGTTAAATAAACTATTATTATCTTTTTTTATATTCCGGAAGGTTGGTATTCCAGGTTTCTTTATCTCTACATTAGGGGTGCTCCACTTGCGATATACCAGACGTACAATTTCAATTTGCACTAAAATCAGCTAAGCGGAAATTTAAACTATAATAAAATTTACAGTCCATAAAATGCTAATCTATGCCACCTTAACTGATATAATGTGGTTAAGACAGGAAGTCAAAGAACGTTGTCCTTCTTATAAAATCGTTCAAAGTTCTATCCCCTATTTATTTTTATTTATATATTTCCTATCTATTTTGTTTAATTATCTGTGAAAAATTATATTGACATATCTTCTTCTTATTAAGTTTTTTAAGATCATTAAATGGTTTTGAAAATTAAATTTTGCTTTCTTAATATCTATGCGATGTTAATTTAGGTAAAATGTTTATTATATGAATAATTAAAGGACCAAGATTGCAAATTTTACCAATTAGACTGAAAGATGAAAACTGTCGAAAAGTAGTAAAAATAAAGCAGAAAGATTTACCACACATTTGAAAACCTAGTAGATGATAGGGCATGGGCCATGTCAGTGCAGGCAAATGATGAGATTCTGCTAATAATTCCCAACGAATTAATTTCTGAATAGCTGCTAAATAGAGGGGCTTCTAAATATCTTCTTAAGAAGGTTTTACTTAAATTAATTAATTTAATAAATGCTACTTTCAAGATTCAAGCATTCTACACAAGCAGGGTTATCACAAGGTTACCTTTGCGGACAATCTCGCTGTGCTGGTAGTAGCGCAAGACAAACCAGATCTTCGATTTCAGTTAAAACATATGGACAACGTCGTGAAGGACTGAATGATAGATCACGGACTGGAACTGGCGGCAGAGAAGACCAAAGCCATCATTCTGTAGGATAAACGTAAAAGACAAGGGATGAAGCTTCAATGTGCAGGGGCACGGTTGGCATCAAAGGCATGAGGCTGCAAGAAGAGAGAATTTGACTACCGCCATAAGAAAAGAAGAAAGAGAAAGATCAATGCAAAGATGGTAGGAAGAATGGAACAATACGGAAGATGTTGCCCAGTGCACTAAGATGCTGATCCCGAGCCTAAGGGACTGTGTGGACTGTGGTCACAGGCAACTAGATTACTTTCTGACGCAAGTGCACACAGAACATGGCGGTTTAGGACCTATCTTCATAGGTTCGAAAAGACAGACACAGGTAAATGCGTATACTGTGAATACTGCGAAATTGTTACTCACACTACGCCCGAGTGTAATAGATGGACAAAAGGAGAGAAACAGAACGTATAGGGAAATAGGTATGAATCCTGTGACTATGAGTGAGATGATCGCAGAAGAAGAAAAACAGCAGCCGAGACAACGACAGAGTTAAGATCTAGATAAGAGAATGAAGTGCTCCGAAAATGTCGTCAGCCTTACAGCGAACACCGCGGATTATGATACGTGGGACAGTCAACTGCGCAAAACTAGGAGAGGGGGGGAGGGGTTGAATTGGTAGGCATGATAACAGGTAGGCATCCGTTTGCAAGACCGCCTTCTAGGGGGAAATGGGCTCGAGTGTACTCTTCTACCCTGAATCCAACACACACCAGTCATCCCTAGGGATGGGTCAATCTGGTACGTTTTTTAAAAAATTTTCACCCTGAGAAGAATAAAAAAAGGGGTTATTACAGGAAAGTATACTAGGCTTGAACCTTTATCTATTGTGTACTAGTGACCTACCTTAATTAGAATATAGCTAAATAGCGACATTCGCCAACGATACTGCTATAATGGTACTAGGTAAAAATAATAATGAATCTAAAGTAATGATTGTAAATCGGTATGATATATAAACATACTGATATTGAGGCTCGTTAGCTAATCGACAATATCGGCTTAACAAGTTTAGTGGTACTAGACAATAAAAGTAGACTAGAATTTCATAATTAGCACCACAAATGTAGTTAAAAAAAGTTTATTTGATTTGTGTTAAAACACAGTTTGTGTTAAATATTAGAAAGTTAAATTCTAGGGTATAAACCCAGACTGGGACAATGTAAGTTTATTTATGACACTAAGTTTATTTTAAGTAAAATTAAAAAGTTAAGTTAGATTACATTTTTTTATTATATATTCAATAGCAAGCCATTAAATAAAAAACAAGTTCCAAGATATTAAATAAATTAACAACAAATAAAATTTTTTTTTTTTATTCCGGAGTAAGATATTTTTCAAATCAAAATCATAAAATAATTATTTTAAAATATAAATATTAAAATCGAGTATTTCCTCCTCGAGATAGAATAACCGCTCTCATCCTTTCTGGTATAAACTGGATCAAAGCAGTATTCTCGTTTTGCGGTATTTGTTACCACTCATTTACCAGCGCATGTTCTAACACTACCACAGTTTCAAACTCGCTATAATTTTACCTACCTACTCTTTTCACATATGCTCTATAAGGTTAAGGTCTGGATTCTAGGAGGTCAGGCTGGTACCCAACTACAAACATCTGTAAAGTATTGCATTGTTACCCTGGCTTTGTGCGGCTAAGCATTATCCTGCATTAGTAAAAAATTTTCACCTACAAAATGCATTTAAGGTACCACATGTTATTCTAGATATTCCCTATTCTACATATTCCCTAATATAACTATCAGGATTCAGGCCACCTTCCCTAACATAACAAGATCTGCATGTGCTTTCAAAGAATTTCCGCCTAATTTCATTATACCTCCAACATCAATCTCTACTTTGGGAGGGAAGCAACATTAAGCATAGCGTTCTCAAGGCTTTCTCTACACTCTTTGGCGACTATTACGTGAATATCTCGGTAAAGAAAAGTCGTCTATAAAAAGAACGTTTCTCCAATCTTTCATATTCCAATCTTCATATTAGGGGAAACTATGGTACCATCTGCCAGTTTTCTAGTCAAAAGTGTAGCAGTAACTGTCTGCTCTTGAAACACTTATAATCTAATAAACCAATCTTCACGTCGTTTGTTTTCCTTGGTCTTCTCGCTCCAGATCTTCTTGAGTACGAACCACTTTCTCGAAATCTTTGTAAATAATCGAATATTTTACTTCACGGAACACCAAACATTTCTTCGATATATCGAATGGTATTCCCAGCATTATGCAGAGCAACAACTTGCGCAACTTGATCTGAACTCACTGTTAATTATTTTTTGTTATTACAAACACTTTTGTTTTCCGAAAAATCAGCCAACAATAATTACAAAGGAATACAATCAATTTACAAACTCCATTAATTAGAATTTGTAGAGGTGTCAGACAAGGCGATATAATCTCACCCAAACTATTTACTCTGGCGTTGGAAGACATTTTTAAATCTATAGACTAGGACAATAAAGGGATTTGTATAAACGGGAAATATTTAAATCATCTAAGATTCGCCGATGATGTACTCCCGATAGCAACAACTATGGAACAACTACGAATAATGATTTCAGACCTAGAAAAAACATATCTTGAGAAAGGACTAAAAATGAATCTAAAGAAAACTAAAATAATGACTAATACAGAAGACAAATCAGTAATTACCATAGGTGGAACAAACATAAAACACGTCCAAGAATATATTTACTTAGAACAAGCTATCAGAGCAGACAAAAGTAACCAGACTAAAGAAATAACCAGAAGAATGAGAATGGGGTGGGCTGCATTCGGAAAACTCTCATATACTATCAAAAACCAAAAAATACCTTTAAAATTAAGAACAAAGATATTTAATGCATGCGTCCTACCTATTCTGACATATAGTGCCCAGACGTGGACGTGTACCAAGAGCAACTTAGATAGAATAAAGAAAACTCAAAGAGCTATGGAAAGACAAATGTTGGGAATATCGTTAAGAGATAAAAAGAGGAACGAGTGGATAAGATGCAAAACCGACAAACAACAACAGAACAACAACGATGCAAAACAACAGAAGCTGTCGAACATGAATTGAAATTAAAATGGAAATGGGCTGGGCATAACGAAAGATATCAGGATGGAAGATGGAATAAATAAATTGGCCGCTGGAGACCATATACTGCAAAAAGGTCAAGAGGTCGACCGCAAATGAGATGGAAAGATGACATTGAGCAAAGCACAGGTCCAATGTGGAAAAGAAAAACAGAAGGCAGAGACAAATGGAGACAAATGGGAGAGGCCTATATTCAACACATGACTAGATTTTGGGCTATAGATAGATAGATAGACAATCAATTTAACAAGCATTATTTTATATGTAAGTATTCGATTTATCGAGAGCACCTCAACAAAGCTTTCTTTTCAGTAACAAAAAATGACAAAGTTTTAAAAAACGAATGGATAACCGGGACGTTCAATTGTGATAAATATATTCAAATTTTTATACATGAAAATTAAAGAAAACTACAAGTAGAAAACTTTTGGAATTTCACGTGTCCAATTAACTTTGCGGGGTAGTTTATATAATATGTGCCACTTCTTTCAATGGGAAATATCGCGTAAGCTAAAATCTTTAACATCTGTAAAAAAACCACCAATATGAGCTTTTAGCTTTAAGAGACGCATTTATACAATGGATTAGTCAACTTACCACGGATATAAGTACACAGAAAGTTTTATAGAGTACAAGAGTATAGTTTTTACACAAAAAAAGTAAAATGTTAAAAATATTTCAATATATACTTAAAAATATAAAAAAAATTCATAATGATTCATAATAAGGAAGTCTCATATTCAGATGTTTTATGTATAAGTAATTTAAGATTTTTTCTACTTACATTCAAATCTGGCAGTTTTTTTTATGAACGTAAATTAAGTATCGTGGACAAGATGTGCGCCATTTGAATATTTTTGTACATCACTCAACTGTCGCTATTAATAGCTTTTCTCGAATAAGAGTAAAACTCTGACGAAGTTCAAACACTTTATTTTGAAGGTTCTACAGAGTGTCATATAGAAAAAGATTAAAATGTTAATCATATAATATAATCATGTTATGTTATAATGTATTTGGTCTAGTTAGTACATATATATTCAGTCTGCTATACTTTTGAGCATGTTTCTGCCACCAGTATTAAGGAAAATATGTAACAAAACAAAAAATTTTAAGTAAAAATCCTTTATAAAAGGTATATAAATTAAAAACCCAAACCGGCTATGTCGTGAAGACAAAACGTTTTCGGAAATCATGTTCCATCATCAGTGTCTAAGTATACATTTTTTGAGCCACTAAATCTTCTTCTTCAGTGCCTTATCCGGTCCGGATGTTGGCGATCATCAAGGCTATCATGGTTTTATTGACTGCTCTGCGAGACAGCTCCGCTGAGGTCATCCCAAACCATTGTCGGAGATTTTTCAACCACGAGATACGACGGCGTCGTGGTCCCCTTCTGCCAATTACTTTACCCTGCATAACGAGTTGAAGAATTCGATATTTTTCTTCGTTCCGCATCACGTGGCCGAGGTACTCAAGCTTACGTTGTTTAATTAAATTAAGCACTTCTTTTTCTTTTGTCATGCGCTGTAAGACCTCAACGTTGGTGACATGGTCCACATAAGATATTTTTAGTATCCTTCTGTATATCCACATCTCGAAGGCTTCGATTCGTTTTTCAGTGGCTTGCGTCAGTGTCCAGGCTTCAACTCCATATAGTAACACTGGAAGAACGTAGCACCTTACTATCCGCATCTTGGTTCCCAAACTGAGATCACTGCAGCACAGCAAGGATCTCAACTTAATAAATGTAGACCGTGCCATTTCAATTGTGGATCTAATCTCTTGAGCGTAGTCCCATTGTACGTTGAGGGTAGTTCCGAGGTAAGTGAATCTGTCGACTTTCTGGATCTCTTCGCTACCTGCCATTAGTGCCCCGGGATCTAAATTTTTACGGCTGACGACCATGAATTTAGTTTTCTTAATATTGAGGTTCAGTCCGTATGTTACGCTCACAGTTCGCACTCGGTCTAGTAAGGCCTGCAGATCGTTTAGGCTGGTTGCTAGTAACACAGTGTCATCGGCGTAGCTGATATTATTGATGTATTCACCGTTCACTCGGATTCCCATGTCTAGGTTTGTGAGGGCTTCATTAAAAATCTCCTCAGAGTACTCAGAGCCACTAAATATCAGGGTAAAACCCGTTAAAAGTTATATTTTACAATTTAGATTACATTATTTGGTATTATATTTTAAGATGTTAAAGTTATTAGTGGATATGATAACATGGCGACGGATGACTCCACATGAAGTTGCTGGTCCTGAGACGAAGTGTCTACGAGGACTTGATGATAGCAACTGATAGTTGTGACAAATTGTAGTTTGTGACAAATGAATGAATGAATGAATGGAAAAGTATTCACTAATTAAGAGGTACTTTTGCACCAGTATATATACCACTCAAAAAAACATCTAAAAGACAGCACATCACAGTTTTTTTTTATTTATTTTTTCTAAATGTGAATAGTCCAGTCGCCAGAGTGTTGACCTCTAAAAATTATACTAACAAGCTGAATTTTTTAGAGGATATTAATTTTGGGACTTCAAAAAATGCAAAAAAAAGTTTACCACTTATCCCCTAGCTTCCCCCTAAAACCGCCCCTCGGAAAAACGGAAAAAATCGTTATTTTTAACAAGAGAAGAGTACACCGTAGAAAAAAATATTTCAAATAAAAGATGTAGCTGATATAATTTTGAACAAATATGTTTACTAGCACTTTTTGTATAGAATAAACCATTATGTCAGAAACATTGCTTGAAGCGACCGCCGATTTTGATTCTCAGTTAGGTGCGCGCGCGAATAAAAGTGATCAATTTTATTGATCTCATGAGAATCATAAAAAATAGAAAAATTGCGCAACGTTTATTTGTGTAACACCTTTATAAAAACTTACTTCATTTGGTCGAAGGACTTCATGTCTTCAAGTATTAAATCGAATGGGCAGAGAACGAGAATTGCTGCCAATAATAAAAAGAAAAAAAAAACTGCTTATCTGGGTCATTTATTTCGAAATTAAAAACATAAGGGATTGGACAAACCTCGACGCCCATGCACTCTTTAGAGCCACACAAGTGCCAGAATTCTCGCCAACATTCAGTAATTGGATAGGGCACTATAAGAAGAAGACTTCATTTGGGGTAAAACACAAAATTTGTATACGAAAGCTACACTCTTCCCCTTTAAAACGCATTTAATTTAAAATTTTTTTAACTTTAATTAAAATTGATTCCTGACGCGTAACTGACGTTCCAAATAGCCGGTCACTTTAAGAGTTGTTTCTGAGAGAACGGCTTATTCTACACAAAAAGTGCTAATGAATATTTTTGTTCAAAATTATCTCAGCTCTATTTTCTATTTGAAACATTTTTTTGTACGACGTACAGATTCTTGGTAAATCGATTTTTTTTTTTTTCGCTTTCTCTCCCCTACGAGAGGGAGAAGCCTGGAGGTAAACACTTTTGCATTTTTTTTGGGGTGCCAAAAAATTTACATTCTCAGCAAAATTCAGCTTGTTTGTATGATTTTTAGAGGCTGAGTGGTATTTTCGTCTCTGACGACTGGAGTAAAAAAGTATTTCAAAAATTGTTTATAATTTTATTATTTAACGCTTATTCTGAGGATATCGTATGACAACCTAAATAAGTTTAGTCGTTTCTACTCTCATTAATTATTTAGAATAAAAGTTTAGTTTTTAGTACCTATTTGTAGTGTTTGTTATGTTACGCTAACGATTGGGTTACTGCTCTGCTGTTTTTACAATGCTACTCTACAGCTCCGACGCTTGAAAGCTGAAAAAATCAGAGACTAAAAAAATTGAGGTATTTGAATGCTGGCGCTATCGTAGAAATCTCCATATATCGTGAATAGAGAGAATTGGCAATATTGAAATCCTATGCACAATTAATAAAAATAAGGAAGACGTTCAAACTATTAGAAAGCGAAAACTTGAATATTTTGGGCATTTTATGAGACGATCAAGATACAGACTGCTACAGTTGATTATAAAAGGATGGATGCTAAATCTACAAAGAATACTTAATACAGTATTAAGGTACAGTGGAAAGTATGAAGTCTTCATTAATAACCAATTGATCTTTTATTTGGTACACCTAGAGGTCTTGTACCGAATCTCCTCATAACAGTTATTTCTACCGAAGTAGTACTTTGCTGAAGGTTCTCCTGGGTTATCCTGATTGGTGTCATTAAGGAGTCGCCTCTCTGCTCTTTTCTTTTATATTTTTATTTTTAGATTTAGCAAAGTTACTTGTTTTTGTATCCCAGATTTGACAAGATCTTTGGAGCAACGCTTAGGCAACACTTTTCTTCAACACACAAATCTCACCGTAAGATATATGTCAGTTGTGGTGTAGTCTCTGGTAATTTGATAATTAAGCACAGTGTATGTGTGCATTTGTATATAAGTATTTTGTTTTTATGCATATGTATATCATATTCTCATATTCAATTAACAAATCTACGGTCGGCGACTTCGCCGTCCCTATAGCTTACAAGTATGTTACTAAGTAATTGCCCTACCCCCACAGTCTAAGACCGGGACATCAAAAAATGAACTACAAAAAAATAAGTGAGAAAGTGCATACTACCGAATAATGCTAATGCAATTCTAGTGGTAGGAGGCCAGCAGATCGAAGGAGGAAAGAAGTATATGCACGTGAAATAAATAAATATGGAAAATAATCATTACACTGGCGAAACAAAAGTTTTAAAGAGTTAAAAAGCACTTACCAATTTTATAAAAATGAAAAAGGTTCTTTGTTGCAGATAGTTGGTCTCAGCGCGTCCTAAAATATAATTGACTAATTGTTACGTATACAGTGTCCTATACAATGGAGTTGAATCGCGGACATTAAATCGAGGCGGTTGATGATTAACTTAACCTTTTTGAAATGTGAACGTATTAAATACCTAATTTAAAAGATCTCATGAGTAGATCAACTTAGGAACATGTAACTGCTAAGGAAAACGAAAAAAGAGGTGGAAGGAGTTACATATCAAATGTAACATCAAAGTATGGTTACTACTCAAAATAACTTGAGTTAGCAGTTAAAAATAACTGACAGCAGTTCTGACACCTGAAGAAAGAAGAAACATTTTTGTGGCATCTTTATAATTAGTGTTTTAACTTCTGGATTGGACGTCGAAATGTTAATAATACTATGGTTAAACTCTAATCATATATCGTAATTCCCTTACGCTAATAAACTTCATAATATATCTCCAGTCTACTTTCAGGAATTTTTTTTTTTTTTATTTAAAAAAAACATATAATCCACATCAACCACGCAGGGTTATTAGTGGAGTAACGTACACAAGAGTTCATTTTATTTACATTAAATAGATGTATATAAACGTAAATCTTTTGAATAATTTATTACATGGTCAGTGTTTATGGTTAAAGTGGTTTTGATGTCATCTGAGATTTTATATTTTCTTCTTGTTTCTTCGTGGTACTGGCAGTCAATTAGAATATGCTTCACCGTCAATGGGAGAGAACAGTTTCTGCAGGTTGGAGAAGATTCTTTGTTGATTAAGAATTTATGGGTCAGTGGAATGTGTCCAATACTTAGTCGGTTAGTTATTACTTGCTCCCTTCTATTGGATGGATTATTCAAGGTGGTCTTCACAAGGGGATAAATCTCATATAGTTTGGTTCCTGAATCTTTCCAGTAGTCTTGCCATATGTTCATACAGTGGTCTTTAATCAGGTTTTTGAGATCGGAGTATGGGTAATTTAAAGATTTGGTTGTGTATTGTGAGTTTATTCGACTTGTGTTTTCTAGGTTGTCCGCTTTCTCATTTCCAGCTATTCCTACATGCGACGGTACCCACATAAATGCTACTTCTTTTCGAGTTTATTGAATTATATTTATCTCATTTTTTATAGCCCGAAATATTAGATATGTAGGGTATATTTGTTTTACACCTAATAGAGCATTTAATGAGTAAGTGATGATGACACATTTATTCTCCCTACGCGTTTTGAAGAAAATTAAGGCTTCCAAAATGGCTGTGGTCTCCCCTGTGAGGATGCAACAGTTTGTAGGTATGGATATAGTGTGAGTAGTGTATTTACAGTAGTATGCAGCAGCGTATCCGTCATGAGCTTTAGAGGCATCACTGAAAATTTGGAGATAATTAGGATATGAGATACCACTTCGGAGTAGTGTGAGAAGTATTTAATGAAAATAGAAAATAGAAGTGTTTAATGAAAATCGGATTTGTAGTTCATTTGAGGTATCTCACGCTAAAACTTGTAAGCTACTAATAGGACTAGTTCTGAAGGCACCCAGTGCTAATCTGAAAGCTGTAGATTGTATGCTATTTATTTTTTTTAAAGCAGTTTTGCTTGCAGCACCGTAAGATATGCAAACGTAATCTAATAAGTGATTTGTAAAGGTTAATCAATGTTTTACAGTCGGCACCCCAAAATTTATTAGATAATATTTTAAGTATGTTTAGCCGTTAAAAAACTTACTTCCGTTGACTGATTTATAGGTAAATCATTTAATGTTAATTTAATTGTATGGTGAGTGTTATTTTTACTAATAAATCATATTGAGTGTTTTCTGCAGAAAAATTGAATTCGGTTTGTAATGCCCAGTTTTGAAGTCGATTTAACATAAGTTGTAATATATTTGTTGCTGAAACTAGGTTATTAGATTTGGTGTAAATAACAATATCATCCGCTTAAATGCTAGCTTTAATAGGAGCTCTAATTACATTTATGATGCATTAAAAGCTACTAAAAATAGGATTGGACTTAAAATGGAACCTTGAGGAATTCCATTATCTAGCATTTTTGAAGAACTTGTGATTCCATTTATTTTAACTTGTATAGAACGATTACTTAATAAAAATTTTTTATAAAAGCAAGGTTTAACTTGAATTTCATAATTATTAAGTGTTGCTAATATAGAGTGTTTCCATGTCCTATCAAAAGCCTGGGTTATGTCAAAGAATATTGCAATCAACTTCTGATTGCTTGCAAAGGCTTCATTGATCGAGGTTTGTAGTGGAATATGATTATCTAATGTAGACTGTCCCTTGTGAAAACCACTCTAAAATAAGGTAAGTAGATCTTTTGTTTCTAAATACCATGTTAGACGGAGATTTAAAATTTTTTCCACTATTTTGCACATGCTGCATGTGAGCGAAATAGGTCGGTACGATGAGGGTATATCTTTGGGCTTATTGGGTTTAATAATGGGAAAAGTTATTGCCTGAGACCAGAGTTTTGGAAATTTATGTTTTAAAGAATGTGGAACGCTTCATGACTTTGCGTGTCGTCCTTGCGCAGGGCCCATGCTAATATTCTCTGTATCGTTCCAATTTTAGTATATGTACCCCAAGGCGAGTACTTTCAGGAATTTATTTTGCAATTTGTGATTTATTTTCAAAGATATTTTAAAATTGTAAAAAGTTTGTACACATATTTACTTCTACACAGAAAATTTACATGAAGTACTTAACAAAATTTTGGCTCTGTTTTCGATACTGGTGATATTGTTTAGAACGTAGGTAGAAGTCTGTTTTACCTTTTTTATGTATTTGTTTGTATATAAAGCTGATAATAATTACACATTTCGTCAAAATAAAATAATGTATACTCCTTCTAATAAAAAAGAAATACATATTTTCGTATATCTATTTTAAATGCAAAGAGTTCTAATCGCTTCACCTAAGCCACTTCCGATTCCTTATCAGTTTATGTTGAAGGTATTAGTAAAACTTAATAATAAATATATATCGAAAAAGTAGGTCTTTGGTATGTGGCAGTCTCGTAAATGTTTATTTATTTAAAACATGACGTCTCTAGACTTAATTTACACAATTTCTTACTTTGTAAGTGATGTTTTGCGATGTGATGCATATTTTAAGTATGCATTAAAAATATACTTATATTATCTGGATCCTTTTTCAAAATGTTTTTATAAAACAGTCTGACATTGTAATTGTACAATATAAAAGAAAAATATAATTCACTGTACATACATTTATTAAATATCTAGGCTTAACTAAACTATTTGCAATGCTTATTGTTTAAACATTTCGTTATTATAGGCGTTTTGAGTTCTCTACTTAAACAATAGTCCCTATTTTGGATAAATCGCTTTCCCCTATTCGACCTTGAAAACAACAATGTAACAATATAGCTATATAAGAAGTAGAATAAAATATTATACTTCTTGGGCCTGATAGCCTGATGAGGAGTAGGCAGATTGAGACCTCAGTGCCGAGAGACAATTCTTGCAATACAGAACACGATACTGGTACGTCTCGAGTGAGGGGAGTAGGCAGATTGAGACCCCGAACTCGAACCGAACCGTATCACTCTTGATAATGGCTCCAAAATGGGTGCCGAAACATCGAGTAATAAATTCTCAACGCGGTTCTTCCCGAGAACTAAGTAATTTTCATATTATTATATGTATATATATATATATATATATATATATATATATATATACATATATATATATATATATATATATATATATATATATACATATACAAAAGGAACATGTTTATATTAGAGAGAGGAAGAGAAAGAAAATATATCTTCTGCCTCTCTCTTACTCATTATCTTACATATATAATGATTCCAGATTCACTCCCATACAAATTTTCAACGTGGAGCGCGCGTATAGAAGTATAATTTCAAAAAAATCTCAAAGCTTTATATCAAAAAAAAATTGAAGAAAGGGCAAATATATGGAAAACAAAATGATGAGGGCATAAGAGTTGCCAAATGGATGGACAAACGTCCTGTATTAATGATTAGTACAGTTTCTAGCCATACAGTAAACCTCCAACCGACAGGACAAGGTGAAGACATTCTAAAACCAGCTGAGGTTATTGAGTATAATAAGGCAAAGAAAGTTGTGGAACTGTCCGATCAAATGTCTTCATATTATACCCCTTTAAGAAAAATCATTAAGTGGTACAAGAAACTGTTTTTCGAAATTTGTCTTGGCACATGCATAGTAAATACGTGAGCTCTTTTCAATAAATATGGTAATAATCCTAAAACAAGCATTATGTTATCGATTTGCAAAAAAAATATTGAAGGACTTTTACAAAGTGAAGTTACAGAAAGTCCTCGTGAACCAGATATTATTCCAGAGGAGAAAAACCAAAATTATCTTTGGTAAAGTTACAAAAATATGGTAGGTAGTTACAAACAAGAAGACGCTTTCATAATACAGTATACTCCCTCTATAACGAACATAGTTATTACGAGGTTTCGCTTATAACGAGATACATTAGATGTCCCGTGAAATTTGTATTGAACTATAACCCCCTATAGCGAGGCAAATAAGATCCAAAAACGTGTGTTTTTTTACGTTTTTGTCCCGGCCGTGGCTATAAATAAATACCTTTTTAAACAACCCCTCAATAAACGTAACTGCCGCCCGCAATAAACTTCTTTACAATGAATAAATACAACTGTTTCACATCTTTAAAAAATATGATATCTATCATAATTTCATAATTGTCCAGTATCAGTAATGATACTGGACAATTTAAAGCAGTCAAAAATGACAGAGTTCTTAAAATTGCAAAAGCAATAGTTTATGCTATCCTTGACAATACGCTTTATACATTATGTAGTTGAAAAAAAAAATGTAAGTACAGATTTTTTGTTTTAACGTATATCATTAACAATAAAAGTAAACAACTGTTTTTTGTTTTAACTTATTTCATTGACAATAAAAGCAAATAACTTTTTTTCAAAAACGCCATTCAAACAATATTTATTAGCCTCTTATATTGCTCCGAATGGCTTCACTATAGGAAGTTAATCGTTTAGAAAACTACATATTCATATGTATGCACAGTATTATTGTTGTCTGATATAACGAGATCGGCTTATAACGAGGTAATTAGTCTGCCATTACAGTTCTCGTTATAGAGGGAGTCTACTGTATAAGAAAATGCAGGAACACAAGGATCAAAAGCAGCCCGAAAAAAAAAAGAGTGTGTACTACTGCGATACATGTGAGGATAGACCAACTATGTGCCTTCCTTGTTTTAATGAAATTCACAAACCCACCTAGTTTTGTATAATATTAAAATTATCTCTAAGTTTTGTATAATATCTATGTTATACTACAATGTTTTAATTTTAATAAACCATTTTTACTGCAGATTTTTGGCCTTTATTTGTGACCATATAAATGATGATATGCCAGAACGGCGGCAAACTCATATATTTAAAACTATACTTTAAGTGTATACGCAATATCAACAACATATCTATTAACTGCCAGGCTTTAGGGAGTAGAAATAAAAAGGTACCGTGTGCCACCGGTGGCAACAAGCGGCTAAATGAAAAGTTATGCAAAAGGGGTGTTTCATTTAGGAAATAATAAGTTCTACAGCATGATGTTATAAATAATGCTCTACCAACGTGACTGATTTTAAAAAGCTTGAAGCTGCTAATTTTTTTTCTAAATTATTTTCTTTTCAATTCTGCCGTGTTTCTGTTATCATTACCTAATTTAACATTTTCTAGATTCATTAATACTTTAAGTTTTGATATATTTTCAAAAGCAAATAGTTTCCCACTTCCCCGTAGTAGTTGCAAGGTATTAAATTAATGGTACGTATTTCATTAAAACAGTGTTCAAGGAAAAATTGCGATTTACTACAAATTGTCCTTGCTCTTAGATAATAATAGAAAACAATTCCAGCTTCCTGTCACAATATCTTAAAATAAACTATCGAATTCGCCGACTGACATAACCTCAATATACTTACCTAGATAGAAGATTCGCATCCAAAAATAAACTAAAAAGAACTACACAACACCCACCACCGTTATAACTTGTGTTCCTGGAAGAAATTAGAAGTCATTTCCAATAAAACTGAACACGACATGATGGAATAGAAGAAAAATCGCACAGCACTGCACTGCGTAAAGTACCAGCAACACAGTACCCTTTTCGACGTCCGTTCTGTTGCGATCGGACCGCGACAGTGTAGCAGCGAGCGTTGGGGATCGCGATTATATTTTCGCGAGCGGGTTCGGGTACCCAGAAGTGGTGAATATGAGTAACAAAGTATGTAATTTCAAACAGGGGAGACCGCGTACAGATCCGGCGCGACCGGCAGGTGGTCACAGACGTTTGCATCCCATCAACTCCTTTTCCGTTTTTAATTATAATACATACAGAGAGAAGTTTTAAAATGCCAATTTATAAAAAAACTCATGCAATATAAATAATAAAATGGATAATTACAGTCAATCCATCTTTTGGGTTTTAATAAACAACGCATTTATAAAAGCTTAACTGTCACTTTTCAAGTTAAACAAAAGACAAAGTTACCTATATAAAAATTTGTATCTTGATGGCTTCGAGTCGTTTTCGAAATATATGATTTATTAAAAAGCGACGTATATTAAATCATATACAAACATTTTACTCTTAAACTAATGAACTACTTAAAAATATAATATATAAATAAATTCATAAAATGTTTAAGGTTAGTATATGAACAAGTGAAATGGAAGGAAAAAACAATTTAATAAAAACTATATAAAATTATAAATAAACTGAAAATTATCCACAAATTACGAAAGTAAGGTATAAAACTGCGAGGCTGTTTTGAACAGATATGTTGGGTATTTTATTTCTCCAGAAACATTGTCGAGTAAAAGAATTCCGAAATCATTTTTAACACGTAAAGTGCCATGAGGATCAACGTGATCCCCCATTCTGCTTAAACATTTTAATGCCTTCTGGCCGTGGGGGATCAATGTAAACCGACGGACCAGAAATCACTTAGAGCCCCATCGCATAACACTGATGCGACATTTCAATGTAAACTATATGGAAATCTTTTGAAGAGATGTTAAGCAAAATGGGAGATCAGTTGGCCATTGTGTAAGTACAAAAAATTATGAGGGAAAAAATAAATCTAAAACTAAAATTTTAGCAAAAAAATATTTATTTTAATTCAGAAATATGTAAATCAAATAAACATTACAAACAAAAGTGTTTTTGACATACGTTGCATCTAAACTTGGTTTTGGAGGCCCTATTTTTGGCAACTTGACGCCCTGATTCCTCTGAAATTTTGGCGTAGCATCCACTACAAGACCTCTTCTTCTGACTATCCTCAAGATGGTGATTTGGTTTCTGGTTGTCCTCAAAATTTGGTAGATCTGCAGATTTTAGAAGACCTTTGATCACTTCTTCTCGTTATTTTGTAATAGACATTTTGTCATTAGTTATAAGTTGATGGAGCACATAAGCGTTTACTACACAGGAACCAGCTATAAATTCGATAGCCAGTTTTCTATACCATTTTACTCCACGGCACAAAGAAGAATTGTAAGCTTTTATTTGGTCGGATATGTCGATATAAGCTTTGTGTTTGTTATACTCGATGATACTTCTTGGCTTGGTTTTTTCTCCAGAACTTCTCGCCTGAGTGACCATTTCAGGAACATATTTAGTTGTCAACATAAGGACGTCTCTCCTGTCTTTCCATTTCTCTATAAATATTCCTGTGTTGCTTTCCTCGGCAATATGTTCGCCGCGTCTTAGTTTTTTTCTGAACAACATTTTTTGAGTTATTCTTTCTTTTGCTTCGTAGAGTACCCAAAATTTATGTATTTTTTTTTTCAGAACTTTCGATGCTAATTCAACAGAGGTGTAATAGTTGTCCACGACGATAGTGCGATCTTGGTTTAGTAAATTTTCTGTTAGTTTTAAAACAACATTTGATGGTACTGACTGCTCCTGATCTGGTTCTCTTTCCTGTCCACAGTAGATAGAAGCATGATAAAGATATTCGTTTGCCTTTAATGGTTCTAATCGATGAAAATTAATTATTTTTTTTTTAATTTGAGGTACCTCATTGTGTAGATTATAAAAATTAAATTAGTTTATTTGTAAATTGTAAATAAATATTTATTTTACTTTTGTTTTATTATTAGTAGTAGAAAATGTTATGAAAAAATAAGTTATTTAAATATTTAAGTACAATAGTTAAAAATAATAAATTTTAGAAAAAAAGAAAGTTTTTATTTGAAAATCAAATCTTTAGATGAAGTTAATTTTTCTTGAATTATTCTTATCATTTTTACAATTACTTTACCTAAGTGAAAAACGTTACACAATTAAATAAATTAATTGTTATAAACTTTAAATACCTAATTATAAATAAAAATAATAAAATTAAGTATTTATGTAAATTGTTATGTTAATTATATATATACAGAAAAATCCCATAATTTTTATTTATAATACAAAGTTTATAACAATTAATTTGTCTATTATACAGATAACGACATTGTTTTGGTTGACCATTGGAATTAAGATTTATTGCAATCCCATCTCTAGATTATAATGCTATAAAACTAATTTTTTGGTTATTTTTTAGACTAAATAGCAATACAAATAAATAAGTAAGTAATTAAGTAATATGCTTTATTGTAACTGAAAATTGTACAAATTTTATGGACAAAGCTTATAACAATAAGACAAGAAAGAAGAAAAAAAATCAGAATAAGAATCGTTTGTACTTTTAAATAAAAAAAACAATAAAATTCTTTCAAACTTAAACATAAAAAATACTACCTAATTAAGAACCTACAAACTTCGTAAAATGTACCTAACAAAAAATAAAAATTAGGAAAGCAGATTACTGAATTAAGTGCTCAAATAAATATTCTACCTCCTTGTGCTAAACAGTAACCAAATCTGTCATACAGATTTTTCCTCATATTTTGGAGTAGGGCTGGTGTAGGATGCTTGCAGAGAAATGAAGTATTTTTGCCCTTAATTCGACTAGGTATGTGGCTCTTTCAAGCTGATGCCTATAAATGTTTTCTTTGAGAAAACCCCAAAAAAGAAATCGTTAGGCGCTAAGTCACAGGATCTAGCTGGCCATTTAATTGTACCACATGTACTTATCAGTCGATCAGGAAACGTTTGATTGAGGAAATCAATAGTTGCTCTAGAGTTGTGAGCCGAACACCCATCCTGTTGGAAATAAACCTGAAAATTAACGGGAAGGCGTCGAACTGCCGGAATGATCTCATTCTGTAAAAGTTGTAAATATTTGCTAACATCCCAGTCCAAACATTTAACTTTTACGGATGCTGCGTTCGCACTGCAACACTGAGGTGCTTATTTTTCCGAGAATAATACCTTGCAAAGAATGGATTGTGTTTTTTATGTAATGAAAATGAAGATTCGTCAGAAAATAAAATATTTTTTGGAAAGTAAGCTTTTATTCTGTTTATCTAACATAATTTCACAAAACTCCATCCGCCTAAAGTTATCTTCCGAAAACAGTTTTTGTGTTGGTTGTATCTTAAAACAGTGATACCGTTTCCTTTTGAGAACTCGTTGGACAGTTGGAGCATTCACGTGAACTTCCCTAGCAATTTGTACACTATTGCAGGGTTCACTAGCTTCCACAAAAGCACAAATATCATTATCTCTGTTTTGACGCTCCTCATCGACAGGTCTAACAGGTGGTTCATTATCTTCATGACACTTTTTACAACTGCTTACACATCCTAAAGTTTAAAAATGATTAACGGTATTTTTAACTGTTTTAACACTTGGTTGGGGTTGATTTTTGAAAAAAACAATAAATAAATCAATTACTTCGCGTATTGAATGACGCTAAAAGTACCATGTTACAAGTTGCACTTTGTCTTGGACGGTATACAATGTAATGGACATTTCATTAATTATTTGTTTATTCTTTCAGAACTTCGGTTGAAATTTTTAATGTCAATGTGACAATTACGACAATTCGTACCTACTGTGAAATTAATATAGAGGTGGAAACGTGTAACATGAATGAGAATGGAAAACTACTAACGCGCCCATCCTTACTACCAAGTGATTCCATAAATATTTGGTACCCATCCACTAGACCTGTATAAGCTGGTAGAGAGTTTTAGAATTCTGGAATGAGTGTCATCATGGACGTATAAATAAAGATGATAAATATCTTCATTTATAGGTCCATGGGTCCATAAATCAATGAAAGATGTACAATAAACTAATGAGCGGCCGATAAAGGACAGTCAGTTTCCGAAAAAAAAAAAGATAAAAAGGAGAAAGAAAGATTATACATTATTAAATACAATAATAAATTTAGCCACTAAGAGAAATCTAAAAAATTTTATTCACTTGAGTGAAGCAATAAAGTACAGACAATTATCATATTATATTGTTAATTAACCTTAAAGTATGAAACATAAGATTGTTTTTTATATATTATATTACTTGTTTGCGTAATAGTGGATTAACATAAAATGATTTTCGATATAAAAACCTTAATTAGTAAAAAATAGAACTGTGAAAACTGTTGTGATACCCAACACTTTGTAATAGTTATTCCAATGTCAAAAATATTATAAAACTAGGAAACTTAATATTTTTACTTTATTTAGTAATAATTATTAATACTATCATATTAAAAAAAATAAAATTCATTTAGATTGGTGTTGGTGTGTAGAGTTGTGTTATAGAGGTAGCACCTTTTATCGGAACGACCACATCGAGCGTCATAGACGGGAGATGGTTCTTGATAACTGGTCCTCATAAGACAGCTAACTCTCACTTATGGCTCCACGTGCCACACCCCGGGCAACTGCATTGGTCTGCAGGCTAAACTAAGTGAGGGTAGTCAGATATGGCGAAAATTCCACCGAGCGATTGCCGGTTTAAGCAATCCCACACTTACTGGCCAACGGCTTCGGGCGGATGAGTTGGTAAGTGGAAGGGCACTCTTTTGTCCTAGTGCTAAGAAATTGGCACCAAAGGCGAATGAATCAAGTAAATGGTCAACGGCATAAGGATGCAGAAGGCAAGGAGAAACCACTGCAAAAAAGATCCAATTGGATATCTCTAGTACAATTATCATGGCAATGAGTACTAAAGGAAAAAAAGAAACTGATCATGGGAATCGGAGCCCAAGATCCGGCAGGGGAGGAACAGACAAGGACTCCCAGACCGGCGAAACCCTTGTCAAACTTCGTAACAAGACAAACTAAAATTATCAAAAACAAAAATAGGTACGTGGAACGTCAAAAGCATGTATCAACCTGGTAAAATGCATAACATCCTTCAGGAAATGGGAAGACTGAATATAAATATATTAGGAGTAAGCGAAACATGGTGGCCTAACTCAGGATATCTTTCAACAAAAACCGGTACCTTATATTATTCGGGAAACATTGATAACCAACATAGACGTGGAGTAGCAATTATTGTCGATACAGAGGTCAACAAGTCAATAGAGGGCTTTGTCCCAATCTCAGAAAGAGTGATGCTACTACAAATAAGGACATCACACACAAAACTAAATCTGATCCAGGTATATGCGCCAACGACGGATGCAACAGAAGATGAAGTAGAAATATTCTACCAACAAGTTGAAGATGCACTGAAAATGACAAAGAACAGGGAAATCACGGTAGTTATGGGCGATTTCAATGCAAAAGTCGGCAAAGGAAGAGCTGGAACAGTAATGGGAGACCAAGGACTAGGGGAACGTACCGATAGAGGCGATCGTCTAATACAATTCTGCCAAGAACAAAGTCTAATAATCACAAACACGTTCTTTAAGTTACCAATGAGACGGTTATATACATGGCGCTCACCAGCAGATAAACCGGAAAAAGTCGTAAGAAACCAAATCGACTATATACTGATTAAAGACAGATATCGTAACACCATCAAATCAGTTAAAACATATCCAGGAGCAGATGTCGCATCAGACCATAACCCACTAATCGCTAATGTCACGCTTAAGCTTAAACGTATAAGAAAACCACAAATAACTCCAAAATTAGATGTTAGAAAACTGAAAGAAGTTGATATAAAAATCAAACTTCAACAGAAAATATACGAAAACATTCATAAATTAGATACTAACCCTTACGAGATAAACGAACAATGGGAAACACTAAAAAACTGCCTCCTCGCTCCATGCAACGAGATATTAAAAGAACCGACACGAAAGAAAGACAATTGGATGACCGACGAGATACTCGACATGATGGAACAACGAAGACAAGCCAAGAACAAAGACAGTCACAATTACAAAATCATTAACAACGAAATCAGAAAAAAGATAAGAGAGACAAAACAAACTTACTATGAGGAAAAATGTAAAGAGATAGAGGATCTTCAGAACAAATACGACCTATTCAACATACATAAAAAGGTTAAAGAAATGGCAGGACTGCGAAAAAGAAACCACAATATAACTCTTTTAGATAAAAATGGAAATACTATGATAACGACTGACGAAAAACTAAAACGATGGGAAGAGTATATGGAAGAGCTATTCGACGACGAAAGAGGAAACCCACAAGACTGGTCTTTTGAGGACAGAGAAACAAGTGCAGAAATTACAAAGGAAGAAATAATGTATGCACTAAAGAACACCAGAAACGGAAAAAGCCCAGGGCCAGATCAACTGCCTATTGATATCCTTAAAATAATAGAAAATGAGTACATTGATGTCCTCTTAAAGCTTTTTAATAAAATCTATCAATCGGGTGACATACCCAACGAATGCTTCACCTCAACATTCATTTGTCTCCCAAAAAAGAAAAATGCTAGAGAATGCACTGACCACCGTACCATAAGCTTGATGTCTCACACACTTAAATTGTTTTTAAAGATCATTCATAAACGCATTTACAAAACACTTGATATGGATATTGAAGAAACTCAATTTGGATTCCGTAATGGCGTAGGTACCCGTGAAGCTCTATTTGCATTCAACGTACTAATCCAGAGATGCTTGGATGTGAACCAAGATATGTACGTCTGTTTCATAGACTACAACAAAGCTTTCGACAAAGTCCGCCACAAAGAGCTAATAGACATCCTCAAAGCAAAACAAATACAACACAATGACCTTCGAATTATAACAAATCTATATTATAAACAGCAGGCACACGTACGCATTAATGAACACACATCAGAAGAGTTCGAAGTTAAAAGAGGAGTGCGACAGGGGTGTGTATTGTCACCACTACTATTCAATGCATACTCTGAAGAAATTATGAAAAGAGCTCTTGAGGGAGAAACAGCAGGAATCAAGGTCAATGGAACACCAATTAACAACATTAGATATGCGGACGATACTATCATAATAACAGACAACCTCCGAGACCTCCAAAAGCTAATGAACAAGATAGTTGAGTATGGAGAAGAATATGAATTATCAATAAACACCAAGAAAATCAAATTTATGAGGATATCAAAAACCCAACATAATGGTGAAAGCCTGACAATTAACGGTAGTGCTTTAGAACAAGTTGAAAACTACCACTATCTTGGCACAATAATTAATCACACAAACGAATACTCCAAAGAAATCAAAGTTCGAATAGAGAAAGCACGTACAAACTTCAATAAAATGAGAAAGGTACTTTGTGCAAGAGAACTAAAATTGGACTTGAGAGTTAGGCTGGCAAGGTGCTATATTTTCTCGACTCTGCTTTATGGGATAGAAGCATGGACACTTAACGCGTCGACTGCTAAAAAGTTGGAAGCATTTGAAATGTGGGTGTATAGAAGAATCCTGAAGATATCATGGACCGAGCATGTAACAAACAACGAAGTCATGAGAAGAATCAACAAAAGAATGGAAGTATTGGAAACCATCAAGACACGAAAGCTGTAATACCTGGGGCATGTTATGCGTAATGAGAGATACAACCTACTTCAATTGATTATACAAGGGAAAATCCAGGACAAGAGAAGTGTAGGACGAAGAAGAATCTCATGGTTGCGTAACTTGAGGGAATGGTACGGATGCACATCAATTGAACTATTCAGAGCAGCAGCATCTAAAATCAGAATAGCCATGATGATTGCCAACCTCCGTCGCGGAGATGGCACGTGAAGAAGAAGAAGATTGGTGTTCTAACAAAGCACAAATTGTACACTTTTAGTAAAGTTTAATGAATAAGAATAAACACAATAATTTTTCGAAAACTCTTTTCTCCATGGCTCATAATTATGAAATTATGGCTGACAACTCCTTGTTTAAAATTATGTTTACACTTGTAAAACTGAATTGGAAAAGTTGAAAGCTAGGCGAGGTAATGAAGCACTAAAAAGTACTAAGCATACCAATTTTTCGCAGCAAGATGAATCGTTATACAACTTTTTGCATTTCATTTGGGATAGTGTCAGAAAAGTTTGTGAACAAAATTCATGGTGGTAAAAATGGCATTTTCAACTCGTAAAATATCGACAGGAACGAATTCAATTTTGTCACTCGGTGTTTTTCGAAGTCGCTGAACACGAATATGATAACGACGTTGGTCATCGAGATACCTGGTGACCAGGATGGACCTTGTTTCCTGCACCGCTGGTCTCCTGAGCGCTGAATACAAGTATTTCGTTGTAAAGTGATCTCAGAATACCTCATGCAACTTTATATAAAACTACACAAAATTAGCCATTATCCATTAACAGTATTTTTTTAATTTTTCTCTTTTAAGCAGTTGGTAGCACTGATGAATTGTCAGGTGATAGGTACATATTATATTTTCCCTTGTAACAGTTTCCATCTATTACTTTCACATATGCTCTAATACTTATTCTTTCACACGTACTAGTACACAGATACTTAGTTACATAGTTAACCTGCATTTATTTTCTCATCGCTCTATTTCAAATTATTATGAAAATCACCTTTTATTGTGCTGTTCTTGTAGATATTTACGATCATTTTGATTATTCCTAGAGGTATCTCAATTACAGAGGTACAATAAGTGGATAACGACCTTTGATTTGATCCTGTTAAATGCTTTCTTCTTCTTCTGGTTCCTATCCGTTTCGGATGTTGGAAATCATATTGGCAATCATGACCTTGCTCGCTGCGGCTCGAAACAGCTCCGTTGAGGTTTTCTTAAACCATGTTCTTAAATTCCGCAGCCATGATATTCTCCTTCTACCGGGTCCTCGCTTACCTTTGACTTTACCTTGCAATATAGACTGAAGCAGAGAGTAACGGTGCTGATTTCTCATAACGTGTCCCAGATATTGCAATTTTATGCGTTGGATCGTAAACACAATCTCTGGTTCCTTCTTCATCTTTTCTAGAACTTCCTTGTTCATGATCCTTGCTGTCCATGATATTCTCAGCATTCTTCTATAAAGCCACATCTCCAATGCTTCAAGTTTTTTAATAGTGGTGTCTGTAAGCGTCCATGCCTCCACCCCGTACAACAACACAGAGAAAACATAGCATCTCAAATGTCTCATTTTTGTATCGAGGGATATGTTGTGACTTTTGAAGATGGCGCTCATTTTGTTAAAGACCGTTCTTGCCTTTCCTATGCGGCACTTTATTTCCTGTACATTGCTCCACTGTTCGTTTATAATAGTTCCCAGGTAGCAATACTGTTTTACTCGCTCTATCTGCGTCCCATTAATGTATAGATGAGCCCCATTTATATTCTCCTTGCTGATAATCATTTGTTTCGTTTTGTGGGTATTAATGTTTAGTCCGTACTGTTGACTGTACTCGTTTATTCTGTCCATTAGCCTCTGAAGTCCCTCTAAACTATCTGCTATCACCATGGTGTCGTCGGCATATCTAACATTGTTTACTCTTTCACCATTTAGAAGGATGCCTTCGTCTATTCCGTAAAGAGCATCGTTAAAAATTTTCTCTGAGTACATATTAAATATCAACGGCGATAGGATACATCCCTGTCTAACTCCACGTAGTATTTTTATGTGATCTGTTTCTTCTCCGTTAATTTTCATGTATGCGGTCTGATTCCAGTATAGTTCTGAAATTATTCTGAGGTCTTTGTCATCCAGGTCTGCTTCTTTTAAAATGTTTATCATCTGTTGATGTTGAACTCTGTCAAATGCCTTTTCATAGTCGATCAAGCACGCGTATACGTCGCAGTTAACGTCCCTGCATCTTTGAATCAGTACCTGTACTCCGAAAAGTGCCTCTCTGGTACCCACTGCGTTAATGAAGTCAGATGTCAACTGTCTGTCAGATATTTGTTCCTCGCACTTCTTATAAATTCTTCCATGGATGACTCTAAGAAACAGTTTTAACATGTGGCTCATTAGGCTGATTGTTCGATATTTTTCGCACTTTTTAGCCCCCTGTTTTTTAGGTATCGCTATGAATTCTGATTCTAGCCATTTATCAGGGATGATTCCTGTATTGTATATTTTATTGAAGACAGCCGTGATCCAATTTATTCCTTCTTCCTCCAAGAGTTTTAAAAATTCAGCTTCGATATTATCAGGCCCCACAGCTTTCCTGCTTTTCATCCGTTTTATTGCTTCTTCTACCTCGGATTTAAGTATGTCCGGGCCCGTCATCCTCTCTGAAAATGGATGCCTATAATCCGTTCTTTGATCTTGAAAAAGTGTCTCCAAATATATTCTCCATTTGTCTTTCATCTCTTGGGTGTCAATGATTAATTTTCTATTGGTGTCTATGAGTTTCATTTGTGTTCGCTTTTTAAAAGTACCCGTTATTTCTTTTACCTTTTTGTATACATTAAAATTGTGATGCTTGGCTTGTAGTCTTTCTATTCCTTTACATTTCTCTACAGCTTCTTTTTCTTTGACTTCTCTTATTTTTCTTCTGATGTAAGCCTGCATTTTTTTATATTCATCTTTATTTCCTTTAATTAACCTTCTGCGTTCCATTAAGTGAAGGATTTCTGGAGTCATCCAAGATTTCTTCTTTGTTTCTTTGTTTGGTTTTAGCAGATCTTGTTTAGTTTTCTTAATTATTTCTTCGAATTGATTGATTTCTCGTTGGATGTTATTTTCTTCGTTTAGTTGTTTAACTTGGTTGTTAATATATTCCCCCTTGCCTTCTTAAGATCCACATAACATAAATATGCCGGTTTGTTGTGTTCAAGTGATTCCTCTTGTACTTGCCTAATTATAAATATAGCATCGGTGCGTGATCTTCCTAACACCTTGTTGTTCTTCTGCTAGTTCTTCTTCTTTTTCTTCTTCTAACTTCTTCATTCAGTTTATTTGTTATTACTTTGAATCTAAATTTTAGTTTTGTGTTTAATTAATTAATTCCTCTGCAATTTTTCGAGTTTGATTTGTTTCCCTTTTTGAAGAGAGTTATTAGAATGTTTGATCTCCATTCTTGCGGTATTCTTGAATATTCTTGTACATGAATATTACTCCTGATATACACATCTTCATATAACCTTTTTTTTATTTTTTAATTAACATAAAATTACTTTCACTTACTACACAAAAATACTCAAAAAATCTCAATAAAAATAATTCCAAAATATAGGTAAATTATAAAAGTTTATTCACGGACAAATTACGACAATCACGTTCCCAGTATAAATGCCTAAAATATGCGCAACAAACTATACCATAGGTGTATCGGAATACCAATTTATAGTTCTAAATCTCTTTTATATTATCTATGCACCTGCTGACATTGCTATAGAAGTGTTAGTCCAGCGATGTGTTAATATTAATTGCTGCTCAGTAATTCAGAGTCTTCTAACATGATTACCACGAAATGGGTAGTAATTTTTTCTGTGTTAAATTGTCACTCGTTTTTAGTTTCTATTTTGTATATCTCTTCCCTTCTACATTCTACAGTTATTTCTAATCTTAATGCAATCTGACTATTTGCAGATAATAAATTAAAAGCAAACATATGTTTAAAATTTTTTAAAATTTAAACATTTAATTTAAAGTATTTTTCATCCACTCAGTTGTATTTTGTTGTGCTGTCATTTGTATGCGTTATATTTTGTGGGTTAGGTCCTCTACGAAGGGTCGACGCTCGATAATTGCAAACGCCCCCTCGTTTCTGGTTTTGCTTCCTTTAATTAATTTTTTTAAGGCTTTCGTTCCCTTTGTTTTTTTTTTTAGATACCCTATGACCAGTTTTGTTAGTTGTTATAGAGTTACTACAATCGACTACATTAAACTATTTTCTAAAGTGCAAATGTTAGGTACGATAATTTATACGATATAAGATACGAAATAGAAATCAGTTTTCAGGAAGTAGATATAGCCATAATTTCACTCAAAAAGTCACCAGGACCAGACAGAATAACCAATGAGCTTTTAAAACACGGAGGAGAAAGTATAACCCTAGTGACAAAACTTATTCAACATCTAATATTGCACTGCAGGACCCCAGACGCATGGAGAAACAGCATAATGATACCAATGTTCAAGAAAGGAGATAAAGAACACTCCAAGAATTATAGGTATAAAATAAATCTAGTGAACACTGCACTTAAGCTTACCATAAAAGTCCTAACCAACAAAATCAATAAACAACTTTATCAGATGAACAACAAGGATTCAGATCCGAAAAATTCTGCGTAGACGCCGTATTTGTACTAAGACAAATCACAGAAAAGGCTATCGAGCACAATAATCCAGCATATCTATCTTTTGTAGACCTGACAAAGCCTTTGGATATTATCCAATTCAAAGAAACATACCAATCAATATTATACAAACCATCAAAAACATCTGCTTCCATAATCGAATACAGGCAAAGATAAATAAAAAACTAACAGAGTGTATACCAATACAAAGCGGAGTCAGACAGGGTGACTCGTTAAGCCCACTTCTCTTTAATATACTAATGAACGAAATAATACAAGCAGTACGTAAAGGTTATGGTTACAGAATGGGGAACAAAGAAATCCAAATATTATGTTATGCAGACATATGCAAGTAATACAATATGATAATATCAGCAGAAAAAACCAAATGTATGACAACATCTAAATAACCACTACGATGTTAAATCGAAATTGATGGGAAAATAATAAAGCAGGAAGCAAGGTTTAGATATCTGGGAATAGATATAACTAGTTACGGAGATGTTGAAGAAGAAGTACAACAACAAACCTTAAAAGCAAGTAAAGCGGCGGGATCTGTTCATGAGACAATCTGGAAGAACAAACATCTAAGGCAAGACACAAAAACAAGAATCTATAAAGCAGTAATTAGATCTATAATAACATATACGGCGACAAGACCTGACACATCTAAATCGAGATGACTACTAGAAACAACAGAGATGGAAATACTTCGATGAATATCAGGGAAACGTCTGTTGAAAAGGTAGAGAAGTCATAACTTAAGAAGATCATACAATGTAGAATACATAAATGTATGGGTGACAAAACGGAAACAGGAGTGAGATGAACACATTAGTAGAATGGCAGAGGATAGGATAGTACGAATAGCACGAGATAAGTAACCAAATGGAAAGAAGTATTGGCAGACCAAGAAAAATATGGTGCGATAATTTAAACAATTTAGGAGGTTGATATTGAAGAAGAAACAGGCTGTAAAGCTTAAATATAAGAAGAAAGAAGAAGAAGATAATTTATGCGAAGATGACCTCCGAAACCCAGAGGGATTTTCTGATTTACAAATATGGGACAAAAGTTTCAATCCATTGTCTTTATGCGTACCAGAGTAGAAATTAAAACAAATTTTGGAGAAAAATCATGACTCAACTACAGCAGATCATTTAGGAATTGCGAAAAATATTTGTTTAATAGCGCAAAAATACTACTGGCCTAAGATGTTCAAACAAATAGCAGACTATATTAGAAACTGTATGAAATGCTTGCAGTATTATTTGTCACAGATCAACTAGGAGGAAAAATGCAACCATCCACTGTAGAAAAGTCTTGGCATACTATCTCCATTTATTTAATGGTACCAAGACACCGGTTTATAAAATGGGTTATCGCCCAGTCAATAAAAAGAGTACCCTCAAACTCCATCATCAACACTCTGTGCTCAAAAGTATTTATGCTGTTTGGAATCCCGAAGTCATCTCGAAAAATGGTTGTTAATTCAAGACAAACAGTTTTGAAATGTTCCTAAAATCATACACCATAAACCGTTGCCTTGCAATAACCTTGCGTTGCCTTACCCTTCTTCTTCATTAGGTGCCGTGTCCGTATTCAGACGTTGGCCATCATTATGTTTACAATTTCCTGGATCCGTTCTCTATCGGCTACTGAGCGAAATAATTCTTCTACTGTGGTACCACACCATTGTCTAATATTATGCAGCCATAAAAGTTTTTTTCATCCAATCCATCTCTTTTCTTCCACTTTTCCTTGTATTATAAGGCGAAGTAAATGAAATTTGGGTCCTCTAATTATATGGCCGAGGTATTCTTTTTACCTTACTCGCCGCAATGCAATCCAGTGGAACGAGCCAACAAGGTATTAAAAAAGTGATATTTGAATTTTGCTTTGTTTTTATGGATTTTCACCAGTACTTCTGGCACGAAAGATACACCCAAATTCCAAAATATACAGGATTACGCAGAAAACTTCAGAGGAGATTAGTAGTATTAAATAACCTGGCAAAAGTACACATGGAATATGCTTTCGAAGACCAGAAGAAACACTACAATCCGCATCTAGAAGATCGCGCGTCATGCAAAAGGAATACGATCTACCTTAGCTATCGAAAATTTTACCAGCAAGCTAGCACCAAAATATTTTGGTCCCGACACAGTAACATCCGCTATATCACCGGTAATGGTAAAACTGAAACTGTTCGATAGTGATAATCGCAAACAGGGGACGACGCATATCAAAGACCAAAATTTATGTGAGGGGGAGACACGTCCGAAGAGGTATAATCTTCAGCCATAAAAAAATGTATGCTAACATTTCTTTTAAAAGAAGGGGATGTAACAATAACGCCGTCATTGGTTACCAACAGCTTGCTCTAAAATACTGCAAAAAACGACCTAGAACTAGGTTCGATCCGAAGTATTGATCTGACAAGAACTACTATCTCGGACTGTGTAGTGATTCTGATCACTATCCATCGTCCTTAAGAGCCCAGATGCTCCGACTAACTCAACCGCCACAAATTGGTCGCATTGCTCCTGTAGTGATCCTTTCCCAAGTTAACATGCTCCTTTTCTAACTTGGCTGCACCGTACTGAAGACGACCAATAGTCAGAAATACGTATATACGGGTTGCCTTCCATCGATATACCTTTTTTGGTTTTCTGTTACGATATATATATATATATATATATATATATATATATATATATATATATATATATATATATATATATATATATATATATATATATATATATATATATATAATAACAAATAATACCAATTATTTCTTCAGTTAAAATGTGGCTTATTTTCTATTTAAAATAATAAAAGAATCATCCCATATTTCCAAGCTTTATTAAAACATAAATTAAAATAAAAAAAAATATATCAAATATTTCCGCCATACAAATCCACCCGTCCAACTATTCAATGACCCCCGTAGAAGATCATAATTGTCTCAAACCTTAACAGGGATTGGAATTTAGTGACATATGGCCCTTAAATTTTCGGCATCGCGTCACTTTGTTTGCATAGATTGCAATAAATCAGTGCTTTGTTTGTCTTCAGTGGAGAACCATCTCCAAATGTCCGTTTGAAAATTTTTAAATCTTCTTATCGTCGAATATGAACATTATTATCTGCAGAGTTTATGTGTTTTTTGTTTTTTTTTTTTTGTTAAGTTAGTTTTAAATGTTGAGTAAAGTTTACAGTACATATATAACATCGATAATATACTACATATTGAGTTGTAAGTTATGAACTATTAACTTTATAAATTTATAAACTCTATGTCATCTGTTGTATTTTAGAGAACTGATGAAGCTTTAGAAATATAAAGCGAAACGTCTTCGATATACTAATGAAGTAGTTGACTTCTTTTATTATTTGCCAACCTGAGTGACCGATTAAAGCTCTGAATTCACTAGTTGAATACCTTTGAAATATATATATATATATATATATATATATATATATATATATATATAATATATATATATATATATATATATATATATATATATAATATATATATATATATATATATATATATATATATATATATATATATATATATATATATATATACCAACCTGAGTGACCGATTAAAGCTCTGAATTCACTAGTTGAATACCTTTGAAATATATATATATATATATATATATATATATATATATATATATATATCCATTATTCTTAATCTACTGAAGAAATAAAATATGACCTGTCAACTTTTCTGGTGCCGGTTGGTGCCGGTTTAGGCTTCAGTCAATTCCATACCATTACTCGTCCCCTCTCTTTCCTTGTCTAAGATTCACATGTATGTAAACGGGCCAAAACATTCCAGCCTAGTTGGAGCCATAGACGTATATATTAAGATAGACCTAAAAGCTAAATGATGATACCATCTTTGTTTTCGTTGTTAGTTGTATCTCTTACATCTATAATACATATATCTTACATCAAGTAAGTATAGTGGCGTCTCTTTTTTGTCAAGAGAGAGCGAGTGGGGAGTTTCAATGTGCTAGAAAATATGTTGTTGTCGCTGCTCGTTGCTGGCATGCTCAGTCTATGTAATATATACTTCTATGGTTTGAGCCGTTACAATGGAGCAGACAAACCACGAGAACCGTATTGCTGTCATTGCTCTTTATACAGGCGGAATGGAAACAGCTCGTATTTTTAAATTACTAAAACCGTTAAATATTACGCGCGTTTTTGTGTATCACACTGTTAAGTTGTTTTTGGGTATGGGAGGAGTAAATAACCGTAGAACATCCGGCCTCAAATCGCTCGTAAGCCACAGGTTATTAACGCTGTTAGGTCAATAATTAACCGAAATTCTGTGCGAAAACAAAAAATCATGGCTCGAGAAATATATATTTCGCTGAGAACTATGAGTCACATTATCAAACAAGACTTGATACTTAAGGCTTTCAAACAATAAACAGGACAAGGCCTTACCGTTGCATTAAAATAAAATAGGAAAAAAAATCAAGACGCCAGTTTTCGTTGTACGGTAAAGAGTGTTATCCCAAATACTCTCTACAGAAGAAAAAAATTTCACTGTGGAGGAAACTTTTAATAAAACGATTGAGTTTATACACGGTTATCCAAGGAAGTTCGTGAACTTGTGCCAAGGTCATTATCCTGTCCTAAATGATGTTTTGGTGGAGAGTTTTCTTTTAGGGCGTTACTTCTTTACAGTTTTATGAAAACTGCATTAAAACAGAGGGGAGAAATCAACGAAACATTTTAACAAATTTAGTGGAGCACTTAAACCACATTATGTTTCAAAATAGACAATAGATATTTCAACAGGACTCTGCAGCTGCTCATAAGACCAAAAATACTCAACAGTGGCTTAACAATCATATACCCTAATTTATTAGTAGTGATTATTGGTCGTCAGCAAACCCAGACTTTATTCCTCTCGACTACAGTTTTAGAGGGCATGGTCTGTACAAGACGTCACCAAAATATTAATGATTGAAGCAGGCGCTGGTAGAAATTGGGCAATTTTCTTAAGGATGTCATACGTACAGCGATCGATGAATGGTCAGACTTTTTTTGTAGTTTGTAGTTTATTATATCAGTAATAATAATAATAATTTTTCAAATCTAACCAGTACTTTAATTTTTTTTTAGTTAAATACCTTGTATCTAATTTTAAGCAAAGACTTGGTATATCATTTGTCCGAAATAATATATAATAATAATATATTAATGACATCAGCATGCAAAAATCTATACTCCTCTTGAGGTCCAAATGCGTACAAAACTTTTTGGGAGATACTCTAGTATAGTTTTGGAGATACTCTATGTCTATATCACCTAGGTCTCGATAACAAGGAAAGAGTCCCATCAGAGTTCAAGCTTTTTGAAATCGTAGGTATCTGGGATGAATGAATTGTTTCCTTAGCGGGAGTCTGAGCCGTATGGATTAAATCTGAAGACATCAGAAATCGTGAAAGAGAGAAACAGATTCGAACAAACTTTGTGAATGATATTCAAACGACTAACCTAGTTGGAAAATTTAATCCAGTAGGCACATCTTCAGTAAACGCCTGACAAGAATTTGTAACATATTGATCTTGCCAAAGTTTTATTACAAAATTTCAATCATTAATCCATGTTTCATTTAGATAAAAAATATTACATCGTCTCTTCGCAATTTTTGAATTTCTCTTAAATATCGACTCATCCAACAAACTATATCTTCTTTCTCTATGAGCACAGCTTTTCTATCGTGCTTTTCTCAAACAATTAGTAGTTGTAATAATTCGTAGTAAATGTAGGTATGTTAATGTTACTGCCTACACATTTCCTTCTTGCAATATAAGATATTTATTTGTCACAGTAGAGTTAAAGATTATTCTTTGTCTCTTGGCCTAAATGTATATTCAGTTATGTAGAATCATAAAAGTTAATAGCGTGGTATTACGGTTAGAACACAATAGAGGTTGAAAACGACTTTTTAAAGACAGCAATTTTTTATAAATGCTAATAATTTCCGTAGAAATTGGCGATGAAGTAAGTTGAAGGAACGCCGTAGCCCGCGGCGTCGTTGCGCTGGAACTACGATGATTCAGAGCGAGTGTCAGGGCCGGTGTGAGGCGACCTTAACCTTGGTTAATTTATTATTTTTTAAGGTTCGAAAAACAATCGTTCATCGCTATATTTAGTTAAAAGTTAAATACAGTGAAAGCTGAAAAATTTTAACCATGGCAAATAATAAAATATATCGGTAAACATTTTTTAAAATACTCATATTGTAAACGATATTGAATTTGTAAGAATAGCATAACAAAGAATTAGCACAAGATTTTTTAGAGTGCCTGATTTTTGTTTTTAATAAAATTTCTTTCTAATTCGAATGATGTAAAGTGTTTCAATCGGCTTGTGATGTTTCACTCGATCAAAAGCATTCTCATAGTCGATAAAGCAAGCAAGTACATCCTTAATTTAACCTCAATCTTTCTGTATCAGCAGGCTTATACTGAATATGATTTTGCGTATATTAAAAGTTTTATTAATATCAAACTGCGAGTAATCTTAAACTTGTTCATATTTATACCTTATTCGGCTATAGGCTATATTGTTCATATTTATACCTTACTCTCCTATATTATTTGTAAAAAGGTCTTAATTACGCATATGCGACAAACCTAATTAGTCGGTAATCAGCACTTTCTTTCAAAAGACAGGATTCAATTGTTTTGCGTAGGGTTCATGTCTCTGATCCATATTTGAAACCTATTATTATCGGGGATTATCAGTGTTCTATACAGTCTTATACGAGTTTGTTGCGACAGACGTTTGTTAGCTAAGTATATTGGATGGAAAAAAGAGATTATTTTCAGTTCGCTTACAAGCTTTCGTGCTTTTACTGTTATATCGTCTGGGTCAGATACTTTTCTGTTAATGATTAATTCATGTAGATTATGTCAGGTTTGATGATCTCTGACACTGGATATACGTTGTTTCATTGTCTGTTACCTTGTATATATTTTGCCGAATTTTCTTTCAGTTTTTCATTGTTTGTTATTATTTCTTATTGTTCGTTGACATAAGTCATCGGAAATATTATTTTATCGATTATACTCATCTTTCCAAGTATGTATATTAAATTTGTCTTAGTTTACTTAGTGTATACGCATCCACAGAAGAAAAGGAAGTTGACGAAAAAGATGAATTCTACGATACCATAGACAAAAAATATGATCGATGTCTACGTCATGAAGTGAAAATAATGGGGACCTTAATGTAAAAATTGGGAAAAAAAAATTTTTCCAGCCAACTAGGTGGTTAGTTACTATCAAATATAACGAAGGATAAACATATGAAACAAGACAGAATTAATTTTGATAATCTCCGCATTGAAACCGTTGCGAAAGAGTATAGGAAACAGATGTAAAGAAAAAAGAGAGCCTGGAAGAGGGGTAAAACTTGGAGGAATTGGAGACAAAATATAGAAACATATTAACTGAGAAGGCATCGGAAATATTGGGGAAAACCAAACTAGTTAGGCAAAACGAATGGTTTGACGAGCAGTGCCAAGAAGCAACAGATAACAAAAATAGAGCATATTTAAAAACAAATCAAGCTAGATGTACAAGAAGAGAAAAAGAGGAATACCGCACCCTAAGAAGGAAAGAAAATAGATTACATAGAAGAAAAAAAGGCAATTTGAAGAAAAGCAGTTAGAAAACATAGAATGGCTAAGAAATTAAAACGAAACTCGAAAGTTCTACAGAAATGTAAACAAAATGAGAAAAGAGTTTAACAGGTTGACTGCCAGAGCTAATACATCAAACTTTAATTTTTACGGACTGGTTTTTTTTTTGAAAACATTACCTTATGTGTTTATAAAGTCAACGTGAATTCGGAAATTTGATTATTTTTTATTTTGATTTTTAGCGTGTGTATTATAGGATACACCGGCCTCTGAGATAGTTTTTCCAAAACAATAGGTGTAGAGGCCAATGTGTCCTATAGGACACATGCCATTATTGTGGACTAACTTTTTTGTTTGTTTCAGATGACGAAACATATTGAAAATACTGATAGAAGAAGAAAAATACTGATAGAATAAGAAAAATACTGATAAAAGAAACATTTTATTACTCCACTTTGAAAATGTTCTCCATTGGTAAGAGAGTCATTTTCAAAATGGGCTAATAAAATGTTTCTTCTTGTTTCAGATTTGAAGTGATTTACTAAAAATAGTGTTAATAGACTGAGACTTAAGTTACCTATTTAGAAAAACAGTTATACCTATAGTAGTGAACAACTAATAATAATAATGGACTTTTCAAGTGACGATTCGTATGACGATCCTGATTTTATGCCAAGTGGGACAGACGAATCAGATTCAGATTCGATTGGATATTCCGACGAAAATTCTGATCATTAATTGACTCTACAAGTACCTCCATCAGTTTCTAGTCCAATCTTCAAAGATGACAACCATCAATCATGTACATCAACAGCTTTAAACGAAACAGAGTTAGTTGAAAATCAGCTAAAGAATGTAGTCTGGGAGATGTGTCAAGAAGATAATCCAAATCAGTTTGAATTTATTGCAGAATACAAAAGTGGTCTGAAAGAAATATACAAAGCAATGTTTGCAAATGCTGAACCATTGGAATATTTCGAAATATTCTTAACTGACGACATAATTAGTGTAATAGTTGATGAAACAAATCTTTACGCCACACAAATACTTACGACTGGTCAAGATATCTCTCAGCGATACAGACTTCATGAATGGCAACCAGTTGATAAAGCGGAAATATATCGATTCCTTGCTCTTGTTGGATGGATGGGATTTCCCACTAGCCAGGTCTGTTATGTCCAGAAACAGATTCGAAATCATTTTGAAAATGCTTCATTTATCGGACAACACGAAAGCCCCAGAAAATGACCGCTTATATAAAATACGAAACGTTAACAATATGTTTATTAACAATTTCCAAAAAATTTATACGCCTGGAAGAAACATTTGTATCGATGAAAGTCTGATCCCATGGAAAGGACGATTGCTCTTCCGACAGTATATACCCAATAAACGGCACAAATATGGCATAAAAATTTTTAAGTTGTGTTGTGACAAAGGATACACCTGGAATATGTCGATATACTGTGGAAGGTCAAAAAGTGGAGAGGTTGGCGTTGCTGAGAGTGTAGTAATGGAGCTCATTGACGATCTTCTAGATGAAGGTAGAGTTCTATACACGGACAATTACTATACTAGCCTCTCATTGGCATATCGTTTGCTGAACCGAAATACCCACTTAGTTGGTACACTTAGACCCGATCGGAAATATCTGCCACACCATGTTGTTACTGCAAAACTAAAAAAGGGAGAATTTGCTGCCAGCACGAGTAAAGATGGTATTAGTATTTTGAAATGAAGGGATAAGAGAATTGTTTCTGTCCTTACTACAAAAGATTCTGCATTACAGACTGTAGAAAAGACTACACGTTCTGGAAATAACATCACCAAACCCAAGTGTATAGTTGACTATAACACAGGAAAATCTTCCATCGATTTGAGCGACCAAATGTCGTCATATAGTACAGCATTGAGACGCTGTACCAAGTGGTACAGAAAATTGTTATTTGAAATTATATGGGGGACTAGCATCGTTAATGCTCATTTTTTATACAACAATAATGATTTGAGAATGCAGAAGTCCCTTAAAATTACTGAATTTAGGGAACAGGTAATCCGTTCTATGTTGCAAAAATACGCAACTGATGTACTACCACCGCCAAATCCGCGTAAGCCTGGACACAAATTAATTCAAAAAATGATTGGGGATCCACCACGAAAAACTAAAGGAAGGTGTTCGGAATGCTACAAAAAATATGGCAAAAAAGAAACTGTGGTTGACGGAAAAATCAAATTTGCAACTCAAGTACAAACAATGTGCACGGGATGCAATAAAATGTTTTGTTTAACGTGCTTTAATAAATATCATTAGTTATTTTTTGAAAATAAAATGTTTTTTCATTTAATATTTTATTTTTTTAATATTCACCAAAAAATCCATAGTATTCACAACCCATTCGCGTGAGATATCCGTTGGGGCCACTACTTCACGTCTACAATGTAAAATGCATTAAACTGTGTATTCTATAGGAAACACCGGCTAACAATATATGGTCGTCTGGTGTGTCCTATAAGAAACACTGGCCTCTCGCGGAAGTCTAGCGTGTGTCCTATAGGAAACACTGGCAGTCAACCTGTTAAGCCAAGAAGAGGGAGCTGTAAGGATGGAGAACTGCTATTGCTAACTGCTGATTGAATTACCCAAATGGGTTATTTAATCAACGGTATAATACATTAAAATAAATAGTACATACAAATAATATATTGTAAATGGTTTATTTAAAAACATTAGCAACCTAAAACGTTTACTTGATCACGTGTTAAAAATATGTATGGGAAGGATATCCACGTGGCAACGGATCTGCAGTCGCTTTGAATAAAAAAGTTTATTGGCTGATCCAAGTTTGTATCTGAAATATTGTTATCTGTTCCAATTATTCTTCCTGTACAAACGGTACCTGAGCTGTCAACGAACGACACCTAAAAAATATACTATAATACTTTCAAAAGAAGGCAAGCACCAATTTTTAAAATAATTCATATATTGCCAATTTGCAGGTCCAAAGAGGTTCAAACCTATAATCTTTTTTTTTTATTATTATAACTAATAAATTAACAATCAGAATAAAACAATGTATTTTATAAGTTAATGTGATGAGTTTAGGTCCTGTCCCTTGGTTCTGGCGTGATGTGGTCCCCTCCAGTGAGAGAATCACGGGTCCATGTTACTGGTCTCTTGGCCAACGTCGCTTTAGTCTTCTGATAACTCGATGTTGCGGTATAGCGGAAATTAGTGGATTGGAGTGTGTGTTCACTTTTTGAATGTATTGTAATTTCTTTTGCTGGTATACTTCTTTCACTGTTGAGATATTGAGATCCTCATAGATTCTTTGGTTGGTTACGTACCAGGGTGCATCAACAATTGCTCTTAAGATTTTTGATTGGCATCTTTCCATAATAGCAATAGTAGATTTACTACTACAGCCCCATAGCTCTATGCCATATGTCCATATTGGTTTGATAACTGTTTTATAAATTAGAATTTTATTATTTATTGACAGCTTGGAGTTTTTTCCAATTAACCAATTGATTTCTTTTTGTCTTAGTTGTATTTGTTTTCTTTTTTTGGTGATGTGTTCTTTCCAACACAGGGTTTGGTCCAGGTGTAGCCCTAGGTATTTGGTTGTTTTAGTCCTGGGTATTTCCTCATTGTTGATATATATTAGTGGTGGTGTTTCTCGTCGTAAAGTAAAAGTTACGTGGGTTGTCTTGTTTTCATTTATTTTTATTTTCCATGCTGTTAGCCAGTTTTCAAGCTCATACAAATAGTCTTGGAGTTGTTGTGTAGCTATGTTAATGTGTTTGTGACTTGTAAGTGCTACTGTGTCATCTGCAAATGTGCCAATTGTTACGTTATGTGATGTTGGTAGATCAGACGTATATAATATACATAATAAAGGTCCCAGGACGCTTCCCTGTGGAATTCCCGCCTTAATGGGATGCGTTTTGGATATTTCTCCATTTACTTTTGTTCTAAACTGTCGGTTTTCCAAGTATGATGTAAGTATTCGAAAGAATGGTGGTAATATTTGTTTAATTTTATAAAGAAGTCCTTTATGCCAAACCTTATCAAAAGCTTGACGTACATCTAGTGATACCATTGGGCAATATTCCTTTTCTTCTAATGCGGAATTGATTTTATGGGTTATTCGGTGACATTGCTGGATAGTTGAGTGTTCTCGTCGAAATCCAAACTGATAATTTGGTATCCAATCTGTTGTTAGGCCAATAATTACATCCTAATATTGCGTTAAATATATAAAACCTATAATCGAGGCAATAAATATGATATCCCATCAATTTGGTTTTTGTAAAAAATGTTTACATTTTTAATTACAAAACAAGTATAAATAAAATCACCAATTATCATAAAAGCCAGATCTAAGAGTTAAAACACACGGACGTCTTTTGAGGTACAATCTGTTTTAACACATTGCATGGGCTGTATCCCAGTTAATGAAGAAAAAAGCTAAAAAAATTTTATACAGATATTTGAAGGTTCTAAAAAGTATATGAGGGGTAGCTGATGAAAAATCCGTTGAGATGTACAGCTGATTTTGTTTTTTTTTTAATCTTAAAAAGTGAGGAACATAGTTTTTTGCCTATAAAAAGTTTATTATACATTCTAGAAAAAAATGTTTTAAACAGAAGTTGTAAATCATAAAAAGTTCTTTATTTTGGTTGTTTCCAAAATAAAATACATAAATAATTGACCGAGATAATTATAAAAACTACATTTTTTAGAAATTTATATATGTTAATAACTTTGTTTTTTGCACAAACACATGTAATATAACTACTTAAAATTGTGGCAGTTAATGAATTATTAAAGTACCCCACATTTCAAACATATCGATCAAAGAGTTTATAAGTTATTTAATTTGTTTATCCCGAAGATCCATTATTTAAACAACTGGGCTTGCCCAAACAGTCACTCTAGAGGTATTTTATAAATCAGATTCGATTTTTTAAGAGTTCATACATAAAGTTTATTAAAAAAACTTCAACAATTTATTAAATTTGTTATTTAAAAACAGTTTTAAAAACAGGGCTGACTTATTGGCTTCTAAATATTTATAATAACTTTGATATTTTTTTATGTTACACGGTTGTAAGTAGGTTCAATAAAAAGCTGGTGAAAGAGCACACTTTCCAAAAAAAAACAGAACTTTCTGTGGCCAATAACAAGAAACAAACCAAGATATTGCAGCGAACAGTTTTCCCCTCCACTTTCAGTGGCGGTATTTTACGAGTATCACCATTTTAACGGGTTATAAATTTTTTACTGTATAATGTACGAGGCATGTTTTTTAACTAAGTACCGTTTTGCGATTCCGCCGCCGCAGCGCTACGGTCGGCGTTCCGCGCATGAGCGCTGGTTACCTACATCTCTTGTCTACGCACTGACGCCATTACAGTCAGATTCTTCATTGTATACTTGTTTACTCCAGTGTTTAAGATGCCTCCAAAAATCGTGAGTCACGCTGATTGTGAAGTACGATTTACGATTTCTTAGTGCTAAAGGCGTAAAACCGATCGATATTCATCGTGAGATCGTTGAAGTTTACGGACAAAACATTATGAGTGATGGAATGGTAAGGAAATGGGTGAGAGCATTTAAAGATGGCCGCACAAATGTGCATGATGAAGAACGGAGTGGGCGTCCTTCGGTCGTTAATGAAAATTTGGTGTAGAAAGTGGACGAAAAGGTGAGAGAAAACAGACGCTTTACAATTTCATCATTGTCCGACTGCTTTCCTCAGTATTCTCGTAGTGTTTTGTATCGCATTGTTACCGAGAACTTGAACTTAGTCGCCCAGCGACTACCATTTGTTCCAGCACTTGAAGAAACACCTGGGCGGTCAGCGTCTTCAAGACGATAATGAAGTCAAAACATTTGTGATGCAGTGGTTAACAAGTCAGGCGGCAGAATTTTATCAGGAGGGTATTCAACAACTGGTGCCACGTTATGACAAGTGCCTCAATATTCACGGAAATTATGTAGAAAAGTAGATTAAGGTACAGGCTTTCATGTAAAAATAAAATTATTGCCATATCTTTGTACGTCTTTTTTTAATTCCAAAACGGTACTTACTTAAAAAACACGCCTCGTATATGCTATCTATCTATAAGATTCAGCTCTTAATGTTAATAAACAATGGAAATATGGTTTTAAGAAAAAAAATGCTTCTGGTTTCCTATTGCTCATAGAAGGTTCTATTTTTTTGAAAAGTGTGTTTTTTACCAGCTTTATTGAGCCTACATACAACTATATGACATAAAAATGTTAAAGTTATTATAAATGTTTATAAGCTAAAAAGTCATCCCTTTTTCAAACTGTTTTTTAATAACAAATTTAATAAAATCTTGAGATTTTTTAAAATACCCTAAAAAAGAAGCCTCAAGAATCCCTTAAAATTTACAAAATACCTCTAGAGTGACTATTTGGGCAAGTACAGTTATTTAAACAATCGCTCTCCAAGATAAACAAATTGTATAACTTATAAGCTGTTTGGTCGATCCGTTTGAAATTTACCATACCTTATTAACACGTTCAGTCCCGGCAGTTATGTTAAATGTTTGCCAGGGGCCGAAACATAAATCAACTTCATATTTGAACATATGGTTTTTTTATATATTTTGTTGACACCAGCATATCATTAAGACACTGATAAGGTATTTGGAGCAGTGACACACACTGTGTGTCGTCGGCCGTTCGCATAAAAATTTACATGAAGGGCCGATGACACACAGCGTGTGTCGGGCGTATTTCATAAACTTAAATACTAATCGAATAAAACAAAAACATAATTTCAACAGAAAATGTAATAAAAACAGTGATATCTTTTGTGACAGAAAAATACAAAATAAAACAAGTTACAAAATATAATAAAATGCCTATGGAGTGGATTTATATATTCTTATGGTATTCCTTAGACTTAGGTAAGACTTAGACCTATATAGAGCGAAAAACAGAGAGGTAAAGAAAAGAGTAACAAATGAAAAGAAAGAACGATGGGAACAAGCATGCACAGAGATAGAACGACATATCGGAGGAACGAGAAATTCAGAATCATGGCGAATATTAAAAGCACTTCAACGAAATAAGACAGAGAAAACCCAGATCGGCAAAATTAGTGAAAACGAGTGGCAAGAATACTACGTAGAACTACTTACAGAAAACCGTCCCCAATTTCAGGAAGAGAATATAGAACATGCAGGAAATGGGGCATACGACCAGATAGAAATAAGCCTGGCAGAAGTTAAGAGAGCAATCAAGACATTGAAGAACAAAAAAGCCAAAGGACCCGGAGGAATACCAAACGAACTAATTAAAAACGGAACGGAAAAGTTATTCCGCATGCTACATAGAATGTTCGAAAGAGGACTAAATGGAGAAGAAATACCTGCGGAATGGACACAAGCATACATCACATCCATACATAAAAAAGGAAACAGGAAAAAATGTGAAAACTATAGAGGAATTAGTATAATATCGTCGGTAGGTAGACTTTACGGGAAAATTATTAAAGAAAAACTAGAAACTGAAATAATAGGAAAAATTGGAGAAGACCAAGCAGGGTTCACAGTAGGAAAATCATGCCTAGATCATACGTACACATTAGAACAACTGATAGAGAAGAAAATGGCAAAAGGTAGACCGGTCCATCTGGCCTTTGTTGATCTAAAGAAAGCATATGACTCAATACCTAGAGTCAAATTATGGGAAGCAATGAATGATCTCGGAATCCGACAAACACTAATAAAAGCAGTTAAAGCACTATACAAAGAAAACAAAGTAGCTATTAAATGTGGAAATAAAGCCTACAATCCATTTAAGACGACAAAAGGACTTCTACAAGGCTGTGCTACGTCCCCTACTCTGTTTAAAATATTCTTGGAAAAGACACTCAAACCATGGAGGAGAAAGTGCGAAGGAATGGGCATACCAGTAAGAGACGAATACCTATACACCTTAAGTTTTGCCGACGATCAAGTAGTCATCGCACAAGATGAAGAAGATCTCAGCTTTATGCTCAGAAAACTAGAAGAAGAATATAAAAACAACGGAATGGAAATAAACTTAGAGAAAACCGAATACCTAACAACAGAAAACAAGGATATGAGAAACCTAGAGATAGACGAGGGAAGACAAATAAATGAAACAGATAAATTCAAGTATTTAGGAACCATAATATCGAACCAGGGAACAACAGAAGAAGATATAAACAACAGACTGAGACAAACAAGAAACTGTATAAGACAACTAAACTCAGTTGTGAGATAAGAACATTACGATAAAGACAAAAAAGAGAATATATAATACCCTGACAAGAACTATCCTGACATATGGGTCCGAAAACTGGACAATAAACAAGAGAAATAGAGGTAGAATAAGAGCAGTAGAAATGGAGTTCCTGAGGAGAAGCTGTAGACTAACAAAAAGAGACAGAATTGAAAACGCAGAGATTAAGCGGAGAATGGGAGTGCAATCAGACATAATCGACTAGAGGAGAAGAGACTATCCTGGTACGGCCACGTCAGAAGAGCGGACAGAGGACGCTGGATAAATAAAATCACAGAATGGAGCCCGATTGAAAGAAGAAAGAGAGGAAGACCCCGAAGGTCATTCAGATATGAAATCGACGAGGCTATGGAGAAAAGAACCCTGCGAGATGGAGACTGGAATGACAGGGAAAATTGGAGAAAACGGTTGAGTGAAGGAAGACAGTGAAAACTGTGGAAATCCTTAGTAGTAGTAGTATGGTATTCCTTGAAGCAATTCTGCAAACACAGACCTGGTTTCTCGTCACATAACGAACAGTAGTATTGGGTATTCTTCCGAACCTGCTGCTTGTTACATACCCTACATCTTTTCCTATAAGTCCTGTCCAACTTACTTGGCAAATGCGTTGTATCAACTTTGAGTTTAGGATGTAATACTTTTTCTGAGAGCAGTGTTCTTATTACCTGTAAACGATAGTCATAATATGACATTTGTTCTGCAGTAGCTTTTTTTGTACCATCTTAACGTTTTTCTATCAATTGAATAATATGACAGCATTTGGTCTTGGCGGTCTATGCCAGCCATATTATCATTGTATTTAGCAAAAGCCTTTGGTTTTTGGACCATATCTTCCCTTCTATTTTTAATCTCTATCATGTCTTCCTCAAACTCTGTTGACATACATAACACTTCTCTCTTATCTCGCCACTTACTGACTGCAACTCCCCCAAGATATTTTGTAACAATTTCTCCTTTCTTAATTTTTGCGTCAACAACGATTTTCGGATTTTGTTTCCGTCCTTTTCGAAGAGTACCGGTCACATATGTTTTTTTCTCAAGTAGTTTTTGACCTAACAAAACACTGCTATAAAAATTGTCCATATATAATGAACGTCCTGTGTTTTGGAACCCATTCATCACCAACGTTACAACTTTTTCAGTACCACCCGTTTCTCCTTGAGCACCACTATAAACATTACAATGTTAAATCATGCGATCTGGTTCAACTAATAAATACAATTTCATGCCGTACTTGTGTTTTTTTCCTTTTAAAAACTGACGAAAAGACAGTCTCCCTCGCCATAACACCATGGATTCATCTAAGGATAGCGATTTTCCATGGTAATAAATTTCTTCCATTCGATTATTGTAGTATTCCTGAAGATATCTTCTTCTTCTTCCTTTGCCCTATCCGTTTCGGACGTTGGCTATTAACAAGGCTATTTTGACTTTGTTTACGGCACCTCTGAACAGTTCGGTCGATGTTAGTCCGAACCATTGTCGCAGGTTATGCACCCATGAGTGTCGTCTTCTTCCCGGTCCTCTCCTACTGTCGATTCTTCCTTGAACTATTAACTGTAGCAGCCGGTACTTAGTATGCCTCATGACATGTCCGAAGTACTCAAGCTTCCGTTTCTTTACGGTGAAGATTATTTCTTTGCTTTTGCCTATTCTCTGCATTACTTCCACGTTAGTGATGTGGTCTGTCCAGGATATCCGAAGAATACGGCAATATATCCACAGCTCAAAGGATTCTAGTTTCTTCAGGGTGGCTTCCGTTGTGGTCCATGCCTCTGCTCCATAGAACAAGACCGGGAAGACATAACACTTGACCAGTCTTAATTTTAGTTCCATTGAGATTTTGCTTGTGAACCACTTTTTCATATTGTTGAACGCGTTTCGCGCTTTTTAAATTCGTGATCTTATTTCTGTTGACTGGTCCCATTTTGTGTTGACTGTGGTTCCAAGGTATGTGTATGTCTCCACTTGTTCTATTTTTCGGTTGTTTAATGTCAGTTGCATCGGAGGTTGTTGTGTTCTGCTGATGAGCATGCATTTAGTTTTGGTTGTATTGAGTTCTAAACCATATTCTTGACTTGCTGTGTGTATGCTTTGCATGAGTCTTTGAAGCTCGTTGCAGTCATTTGCGATAATAACTGTGTCGTCAGCATATCTAATATTATTGATTACCTCTCCGTTTACTTTGATACCCTCCGAAACTTCTCCCAGTGCTTCTCTGAAGATTTGTTCAGAGTATATATTGAACAGGAGCGGCAAGAGGACGCATTCCTGTCGTACACCCTTTTTAATATATATCTTCCCACTGTGTAAGTTGCCCATCTTTATCTCAGCACTTTGGTTCCAATAGAGACTGGTTATTATGCGCAGATCCTTGCCATTAATATGCATCTTCCTGAGCATTTCCATGAGTTTATCATGTTTGACCTTGTCAAACGCCTTGGAGAAGTCGATGAAGCACAAGTGGACGTCCTTGTGCATGTCTCTGCATCTTTGAATTAAAACTTGCAGACTGAAGATCGCCTCTCTTGTGCCCAATGCGCTTCGGAATCCGAACTGTGACTCCGATATATTTGCTTCGCATTTGTTATAAATATATTCTATTGTGTATGATTTTGGTGAAAACTTTGGTAATGTGATTTATCAAGCTTATTAAGCGGTGTTGATCACAGTGTTTTGCACTTGGTGTTTTAGGTATGGCTACAAAGGTCGATCGAAGCCATTCCTCCGGAATCTCCCCTTTGTCGTAAAAGGTGTTAAAAAGGCCTGTCAGAAAATCGAGGAAGTGGTCATCCGTTTCGCATAGGAGTTTTATGATCTCGCCCTGTATGTTATCGGGACCTGGTGTTTTGTCGTTTTTTAGCTGGCTTTTTCCACTTCAGGCCTTAGTATTTCGGGTCCAGTCATGTCGTCCTCTTGGTCCACTGTCGCTCTGCATTTATCGTTAAAAAGTCGTTCTACGTAATCTTTCCATGTGTCAATGAGCTTCAAGTCGTCTGATATAAGGTTACCGTCTGCGTCTATTAGTGTCGGGTGGGGATTATTGGTTTTCTTTTTAGTTGTTAATTCTTTGATCTTTTTGTGCATGTTGTGGTAGTCATATCTTCTGTCGCACTCTTCGATTTCATCGCATTTCTCCTTCAGCCAGCGTTCCTTCGCTTCCTTTATCTTTGGTTTTATATTGTGACTTGTTTCTTGATACTTCACTTGATTTTTGCATTTGTGTTGTCTCCTTTCTTCCATCATATCAAGGATTTCATCCGTCATCCATTCTTTCTTCTTTACGCGCTCCTGTAACAGAAGTGTCTTGTTTGTCATTTCAACAGCTCTTTTTATTTCTTCCCATTTAGCAACTGCGTCTTGTGCGGGTTCACTCAAGTTATCTTAGTTATCAAGTTATGAAGATATCTAATTTTGTGTAATCTTTCGTTGTAGCCAACACACCGCTATGACTTGCATTTTTAGAAAAATGAAGGCATCTCAAAATGATCATAAACCTATTTCTACTCATATATTTTTGTAAGCCAGAAATTGCAAATTTCTTCCAATAATCATGTAGGCGACTAAGTTGTACATTACCCATTTGGAAGCACATGCCAAGAAAAATCTTCAACTCTGCTAAGAAAAGTGTTTTCCAATTTGTTATTCTGGATTTTTCCTTAGTAGATTGATTTAAGAATATTTCCTCCGCATATATATTCGTTTTATCTACAATGTGCATAAACAAGTCATCAGTAACAAGCAAATTAAAAAAATCGTATTGTGTATATGTGCTACTCCAATCTGGTTGTAATATTGTTTGAGAGATATCATCATTTTTGCTAAGAACTTCATCAGAATATACCAAAACCACTGATACACAGATATACTTTACGATCTATTTGAGGAGACGACGGAAACACAACTCTCCCTATCAAAAGCCAAGCACGTACTAGTAAAAATCAACGGCGTGCGTCACTGGCACTGAAAGTGTTAACTCATTAAATGCCATAATTTTCAATAGTTATATTACATGTCATTATGCAAAAGACTGATTTATTATAAAATTAACATTTATAAATTTCTACAAAAATACGGATTTTTTATTTTCATTTTGAAACTCTCAATATATATATATATATATATATATATATATATATATATATATATATATATATATATACATATATTCGGTTTTTTATAACGTCTTACGACGTTGTCCGACTCCCAAACGCCACTGTATCCTGTCTTGAGTTAGGTCTTCGTTCAGATTTCGAGCGCTAATCGCTTTCCTAACTCCCAGGTTCCAGCTCTGTGGTGGTCTTCCTCGTTTCCTCTTCTCTGGGGGTTGCCACATCATCGTTTTTTAGGCAATCTTTCGTCCCCCATTCGGCTCATATGCCCATACCATATGAGCTGTTTTCTCTCAATATCCTCAACTATAGTGCCCTCTATACCCATTTGTTGTTTTATCACTTCATTCCGTATTCTGTCGGCTCTTGATATTCTCTTCGATCTTCTGATGGCATCCATTTCCGTGGCTTCGACCTTTTTCTTATATTTTTCGGTTATTCTCCATGTCTCAGCTCCATAAAGTAGGCTAGTTTTAACCATTGTCTCATAGATGTTCCATTTTCTTTTCTTTGATATTTCTTTACTCCATAGAACTCCGTTCAAACATGCTATAGCTCTTCGTGCTTGTACAATTCGATGTTCTATTTCTCGTTCGTCTTTTCCACTACGGTCGAAGATGACGCCCAGGTATTTATATTCGTTGCATGGATTTATTTTTTGATTGTCATCGATATCGAGTTGTTCTGCTTCAGCTCCAATTGAGAGGTATTTTGTCTTTTCTAAATTGATATTTAATCCCCATTTCTGGTATTCTTCAATTAGTTTTCTAAGCATGTATTCCATGTCATCTTTGTCATTTGAGATCACCACCTGATCATCTGCAAACTGTAAAGTATATATGTAATCCTGATCGTTAAATTGTATACCCATTCCTTTGACTTTCCTTTTCCATTGTTTCAGAGCTGCAGAGATATAAATCTTAAATAGAGTCGGAGAGATACAACATCCTTGTCTGAGACCCTTAGTAACTGCAAATTTTTCAGCTAAGAGCTTTTCGAATTTCATTTGGGAGTTTGAACCATAATATAGATCTTTGAGAGCACTAACCAATGTTTGATGTATGTTTGATGTGCCCAGGACTTCCCATAGTTTATTTAGCGGGACTGTGTCATATGCCTTCTCAAGATCTACAAAAGTCATATGTAACTCTCTATTTGTCACAATTTTTTTTCTATAATTTATTTAAGACAGAAGATGTTATCTGTACATGAACGACCTGCTCTAAATCCTCCTTGTTCTTCGTCTTCAGACGATTGATAATCTTCCTCTATCAGGTCCCGTAGTATTCGACCGTATAGTCGACTCATTGAGCTTGTGACCGATATCCCTCTATAGTTTTTACAATTTCTCCTGTCACCTTTTTTATATATTGGGGTCATATATGCTGTTTTCCATTCATCTGGTGTTGGATGTCCATTAATATAATCGTTAAATATCACCGTGATCATTCTATGTAATTTCTCTGAGCCATTCTTTATTAATTCCGTAGTTACTCCCTCTGGTCCACTTGCTTTTCCATTCTTCATCCCTGCTTTAGCTTTTTGAACTATGTTGATATCTATGGTAATATGCTCTCCCAGAATTTCGATTCTTGATGAATTCATATCTTCTTTAAATTCGTCTCTGTTCTCATTTAATAGATGTTTGTAATAATGTGTCCAATCCTCGGGATTTATGGGATTTAGAATCACTTTCTCGTTAGTCGGCTTCTTAACAGAGTTTATAAACTTCCACGCCTCAGTGCATTGTCGTCCTCCAATATAAGATTCTATCTCTCTGCACCTTCTATCCCATATCTCATTTTTGGAGGTCATAATTACCTTTCTAGTTTTCTTCTTCATTTCATTGTATCGGTCGTTGTCTGCTTCATCTTTTGTATTCAACCACTTATGGTATAATCTTTTCTTTTCTGTTACCGCATTTTCGACGTCTTCATTCCACCAAAGCTTGTTACTAATTTTATTTTGTTTGATTCCTAAGACCTCCTGTGCTGTTTGATGAATACTTGATATTATGTTCTCATATATGCATTTGGTATTTGTTAGTGTTTCGTCAAGTTTGGAGTCCATTCGAGTCTTATATAGTGTGCGGGTGCTCTCATGAATTAAACTGGACAGATTGTATTGAGGAAGATCAATTCTTTCTAAAAGTTGTTCGTCTTGGCTTGATGAGACACTGTCCTTTAATCTATATGGGAAAACAATTTTTGCCCTGACCATGTGGTGATCTGATCCGCATACTGCTCCTCTCATAGCTCTAATATCTCTAATGAGTATTTGTGAATTTTGTTTAACTATCACGTAATCTATTATAGACTTAAGATTCCTTGTTGGTTGAAACCATGTATATTTGTGTATGTTTTTGTGACAGTAATATCCGTTAGTTATTTTGAGTCTATTACTTTCACAGAGATTGATAAGTCTTTCTCCGTTGTCTTTCCAACAATTTTATAGCGTCTACACGAGATTTGGGTATAAAGGGTCTCTAAATTATTGATGCGAAAGTTCATCAAAATAACGTTGGGCATCTGAACCACAAATTTTTTTTAGATGCTGCAGGTCTGCTTATTTCGCTTGACTGATCGGCAAAAGTGCTAAAAAAATAACAAAATAAGCTTTATAAAACAAATTAATTGTGGGTTTTTACCTGTATAAGCATATGGAGGTCTCAAATTCCATTTCTGGCAATTTGGGGGTAGTCAATCTCTGCTGTGTTATTATTACTGTGGTCTCCCAAGTTCCATTGAATGTTGTTTTGTAGTACAAGAAACGAGGATGATCCCTAACAGCTTTTTCCTCGCGGATGGGTCGAGTTAGAAAAGGGCATTTATTTTTTTAATGCTTGCGTAAATATTCAATCTACTTTCGAAAATACTCTTGAGGACATTCTTCAACATGAAACGGTAATGGTTTTCGGCTAGCAGTTTTATTCACTTCTGTCCAGTCTTGAAAAAGTTCGGCTTTTGATTTTTGATTGACAAGTCCAAAATCTTTGTCACATTCCAAGTAGGAATGTCCCCTAACAGGAAAAGTTATTTGGATAGAGTCCAGTCTCTTCTCATGATGAGCTATGTTATGAATAAACCGAAGAACAGTGTAGTTTTATTATGTCCTCCGCACGAGTCGCAGAAAATATTCAAGCTTCGTACTTTTCAATCAAGATAGTTGTAGATCTAGTGAGGAAGCAGTGAACAAACATCATCGCTACCTTTTTTGGCAACAGTCTCGGGGTACATATAAAATATGGACTCAGCTGTAGACAAGAAGTGGATATTGAACGAGTATAAACTCAATTGTCTCTTATACTAAACATCATTTGTACTAATATTGGGTATTTTCAGATTTTTTGCAAAATCCATGCATATCGCCTCTGTTTGTACATTTTTTCTACCAGCTATTCTCACAGCTTGTTTTCTGTTATAAAATGCTTGGGTTCTAAGTTTATGTAGCTTATTTTCTGTATCTAGTTGCTTAATATCAGCATTTAATTTATGTGTTTCCTCCAAAGATTTCGCTAATGGACACTGCTTCTCAAGACTTTTAATTTTTGCTAAATATTCATCACAAGAACTATACGTATTGGTCCTTACAAAACCAAAGGAAATATTAAATTTAGTTGAAAAAATACTTCTATATGTTTCGTATGAAGTACGCATGTCTGGAAATGTTTCTACGTACATTGTGTACATTTTGTTAATATTTAAATCCTCGGATAAGTATAAATTCGACGAGTCTTTCAAACTATAATGACTTTTTCTGTCCATGAAAGGCCCCATATGCTGCATTATACAGTTTTTTGTTTCCATAGAAACTTGATGACGATATTTCCATGTCTTCCTCTAGTATCTTTTGGAGCGTGACCTGTTAATTTTGGAGACTTTTGTAGAACTTCTAACTTTTTTTGGCCAATTCCACGGAATGCCAAAAATACCTTCTGAAATATTGGAACTTCTTGTGTTTCGTTATTTACATTATAACGGATTCTATAAGTAAAGGCGGCATCATGAAGACGTGCAGAGTCCTCTGATACTCGTCGTCTTCGTTGCTGTACAGTTTATACAGTAATTAATCCCCACAAGGATATATTTTGGGCATCTGTCGACTCCTTGAGGTTGAACTTTTTAATAATTTGAATTCTTGTTTGTTCCGGTAATTGGAGAAAACACTTAAACCTAACGCACTTACAATCCGGTCCTATTACATGGCTTTGTCTATTTAATTTTTTATTTACTTCATAAATTCGTCCATATTTTCTACGTTTTTTTTGCATTATTTTCCCGTGTGTCCATAACATCACATTTCATAAATTCGTCACTCTCACTAGACATATTTACAACTTGATAACTCTCCTTTCAGGTTCGGTAAACAAACATACATGGCCTCTAAACATATCTGAACCACGTACAAACTATAATAATGTAGGATCGCAATATAATGATGTTGTATCTTCTTATAACGTTTATGGGATTCTTCTATCAAGAGTTCCTGGGGTAGTTTACCCCCTGCAGGTGGTTAATTATTTGAACTCACTAGATACTCATAATCCCTTTTATTGGCACTCTAAGTACAATAATAGATAGTACCCAGTTGACGGATGACAACACAAACTTCGACCGTTCTCTTGATTCTTCATTCTTAATAATTCTGATCCCGTAATTTCCAGCTATTTAACTCACGTGCGTTTGTTGATATAATATTGTTTTTACTTGTTTAATTTGTACACATTATTTAATAAGCTTTTGATTACATTGCAAATTTCACTAGGTCAGCGTGCGTTCCAGTTACACCTATATTTTCGATGTCATAAACAAACAATCGCGTTTAGCAATAAGCAATTAATGTTATTAAAAGAATTTTAAATATTTAAACTGAATTGGGTTACTTAGATCTGATGCTTGATTAAATCCCGTTACAAAACTAAATGTATTAACCGCTTCGATGGCGTCGGTCACATTGACATCCCTCCTTTTTTCCCTGTAGCGCTCGGATGTGCCCCCTTTGTTACTCTGTATAACAAATATAAAAATATATATATTACATCCTGACTAACCCTTTTCATCAATGTGATTTTTTTACATGAAATAGTGTCCAGTTTGTGCCACTATATGGTCTAATTATCTCATTTTCGACCGTCATTTGACATACCTCTTTTTTTCCCTGTACCCTTCACTTGGTATGCAAGAAATGGTGACATCTATAAAGACCTTAAAAAATATACAAGATACCTTGACTTTGAATCTTGGGAAGTCACAAAGTTAGACTCTACCAACATGTGAATCCTGCTGCTAACCAGATCTTCGATAACTCATAATTTTTGCGAAGAATTAGAAGGACAAAGCAGTTTGAGTAGATGTAAAAAAGTGCAAAGGTGAAATATACCAATGCGAGCATGCATTTTAGTAGTGCAATGAATCAAAACTAACTGAAGAACAGTGTTGGGCAAATTTAAGACTAAATCGTAGATTCTAGATTGAATTTTAGCTTGAATTTCCTTAAAAGCACCGATGGGTATTTTTGGATGAGGAATTGATTCAGTGGATAAAATTTTTCCTTTTACCTTTGCTTACCTGACAGTACATTAACGTCCACAAATTGCCAATTATATTCCTTGAGGACACTTCTGTCTCCTGTTTAAGATGAAAAAAATAAACGGCATATCCTCCAGGTATAACGGAAGCTGGTCTTAAAATAACGCATGGATAGTACACACCTTTGATTGGAGCCAAAATAAAATTTGAAGTTATTCGCCTAAAATAGAAATTTGTGATAACATAGCGATTGATAATTAAAAAAGGTAATAAAAGTCATAAAATGTTAGTAAATAATAGGTCCCTGGATCTGAAGGCATTTTGCATCTATGATCTATTCATTTTTAATTAATATATCCTGTTATTAATATAATTAATATTAATAGTTGTTATATTAATATATAAGCTGTTAGTCTTCTTCATCTTCTTTTTATGTAGACATGACTCTGTCTGTTTTTCAATGTGCCTCCAGTAAGTTGTCGTTGCACCGTTTTCGTGATCTTCCTAGTGATTGTCTTCCTTGGAAAAGCGTCTCTAGCCGTCCTTATACTCTATTTATTTGTTGTTATTCGGATGATTAAGTTCGTTCTATTCTACTCAAGGTACGGTAAGCTTGTTTCATGTTAATTTGCAGTGTATTTCAAATAAAGTCGATATGATCAATGCTTTTCTTGTGGATCAAATTTATATGACGTCATATGTTTTTCAGAGCACTAGCAAAGTGAAGAAAACTTAAAATTAAATAGTATTCTCCGGCTTTTCATTAGCTAATTTCTTTTGTAGGGTAAAAAAGAAATGGGGTGGAGTTGCAATTTATGTAGAATAAAATCTTATGTATTCTTCTCTTAATCTAAATGAATATAGTATAGAGCAAAGAGTTTTGTGCAATTTATATACCTTCAATAAAAACCAATATTTTAACTGTATATTGATCGAGTAAGGGTGACTTTGAGTTGTTTTTGGTAAATTTTGAAAATGTCATAACGTCCTTCCTTAGTAAAGCAGACACACTGATTATACTTAGTGACTCTTCCTTGCATCTACATCGTATATCGGTACTTTTAGCTCTGTCCCATAGTGTCATCAATTTTTCTAAGAGTTTTAATCTCTGCTGTTTCCAACATTATTTTTGTCCTCTATGTGTCAGGTTGTGTTTCTGCCGCGTATGTCATTATTGTTCTGATGACTATGTTGTAATTTCTGTCTTTTGTTTCTTTTATGATATTTTTATTTCTCTATATTGTTTCATTCAGTCAACCTGCGGTTCTGTTTATTCTATTCTGTTTCGAGCTTTGCGTAGCTAGATAATGTGATGCCTAGATATTTAAACTTCATCACTTGTTCAATTATCTGACCTTCCAGCTCCAATTTATATCTATCCTGTCTTTTTTGGGGAAATTAACATGTTAAATTTTCTGGCTCTTTGATCTAAAGGATCTTCACTTTGAGGGAGTAGTATTGCGTCGTCTGCATAGCAGATTATTTTAAGTTGTTTTTCTCCCATTTGTTATTACTTACCATTAAAGTTTTTACTTTTTAAATTATTTCATCCATGCTTAGCTTAGATCAGCTCATAATAGAGGACTCAGGTAATCTCCTTGTCTTATTCCATGTGATTAATTCCTAAGATGAACTAATCTCTTCCTATATTTGTTTAGTTAGTCATTTTTATCCATTCTGTTTAAATGTAGTTTCTTATTATTCTATGTTCTTTTGATTTCTCATTTTATCTCAGAAAACACCATCATTTAAGTGTAATTTTTGTATGTTTTAAGAGGCCTTTTCATGCTCTGAAAAAATGTTAAATCAAAATTTATTTCAAAAATTAATTTCTTCCATTCCAATTTCTTTTTCTTACTATATGTATCCAGCTCGGATATTAGACTGTTGGATATTATCTTATTATACTTATTTATACATACATACTTTTAGATCTTTACAATGTAACGCTAATAAATCACAACTGTTTACAAAATGCGGTAACCGTAGAGAATGTTTGGATAGAATGAAAAGAAAATAATAAAAATTAAACAATTAAAATAAAAGTCCAGAAAAGCTTACGAAATCCTCTGGGGCATTGCACGTTCTGTTTCTAGGTCGCGGAGATCTGTGTTCTCATGACTAATACCATTACCCATATTTCTATATATTTCAAACCATTTTGTGTTAATGTTTGGGTTTGATGACCTATGAAAACTGAAATGTTTATTGAGATATTTATCAAAACTAATAAATATTTTAAATTTTGACGTTTGGCCCAATGACAAATGTTACCTGTCTGCTTGTTAGTAAATACAGCAAGATATACTCAACAATACAAGCTAGATATTTAAACTCCAGTAGAATCAAGTAGAATTATACACACATGAAACTAATCTAGAGAACAAAACAAAATGCGAGATTACAGTAGGATTTTAAATAATTAATTGTAAATATTTTTAATAAAAAGTTATAAACAAGTGTCCCGAATATAAAATAAACGTTTTTTCTTAGAATTATCGCAACAGCTCTTAAGAAAATAAAAAGAACTCCATAAGTCCAATAATGATAACAAAAAAAAATAAAAAAACTAATTTGTTGACCTTCAACTGCCAATAAAGTAGTCTTTAGGTTAAGTTAGTATAGTATACGACCTTGACGGTTATTGATTACTGTCCTACATCTGAAAGGCCAACTCATGATCAGATGGTTAATGTCTTGCTGCGGTATTTTCTTTCTCTCCATTGAAAGGCCCTCAAGAAGTTGTTGTCTTGTATTGAACGCAATATGTTGTTGTAAAATGAGTCTGTCTAATATGTCCCACACATGCTCAATTGGGTTTAAATCTGGCGATTGTACAGGTCATGGTAAACCCTCTATTTTATTACCAGTATGCGGACGCGCATTGCCATGCATTAATTGAAATTGGGGACCAGTTTGTTATGCAAAGGTACAACAATAGGTTCGAGAATAATATCCCAGTAGTAAGTTGCATTTAGAAGCCTTTCCAGACAAACGAGATTAGTTCTTCTACCAAGAGTGAGACGACCCCGTACCATTATACTATCACCTTGCTCTCTATGAACCTTCTGCACAGTGGTCAATCATTCAGCATTGCCAGATCATCTCCAATTTCCTGCCCGTTTTGTATCTGGTGCAAATCCAAATCAGAATCATATCTGTGAACAAAGTAAAGGTCCACTCACGTCTAACCCAATTTTTGTGTTCTTGTGCCTACTGAAGTCGATGAGCACGATTTCCGCTGGATAACACAGGCACTCTTACAGGTCTTTGAGCATTTAACCTTACTTCATGTAGTTTATTTCTAATGGTTTGGCCACTTACAAACACCTGATGGGTCTCTTGCAGCCTCATTTGTACATACAGTTACAGTGCAATCTCGCAAAGCTTGTAACCTAATAAAACAATCTTCAATCTGGTTGGTTATCCTTGTACAACCTGTATAACGTTCAGTAATATCATCAGCTTCTTGACATCTTAACAACAAACGATTAATGACACTTCTGTTCGTTTGAAGGACCTCAGCAACGTCTCTTTGACGTCTGCCATCTTGAACCATCTCGGTAGTACGCCACTGCGTTTCGCGATTTAAATGATGTCTCTCCATTATTGGTAATTGTAATTGATGTCTCGGGGCGTTTTTTCAATGGACAATTGAATTGAGCTACTGGTGTGATTTGGTTCCAATGGCAAAGTCTTATCAGAGGTATGTTGTTGAGGCGGAGTTCTTTCTCTTTCTTTTTCTAAAATAAAATCTGCTTCTGAAAAGATATTTCGATTGAATGAAAAAATTCCTACTTTACGAAACCCATTGGCTGATATCTCAGCAGTAGCAGATTTCTGATAAGTACGGCAGAATAATGAACTTATCTGAAAAGGTCCTACATTTCGAGAAGGATTATTCTTTAACCAATTTTGGATTTCTTTTGAATAGTATGTCTTTAATGGAGACATAAACCACAAATTTAACGGTTGGATTTTGTGTGACGTATGGGGAGGAATGCTAAAAATAGAAATATAATTTTTTCTCGCTAAGTCTATAACGTCCAGATTCTGTGTATGACTATAATGGCCATCAAGAATAAACGGGATCGTCTTGTGAAAGTTTTACATTATTGATCAAATGTTGCATCCATCGCGTAAAGATGTGGCTCTGTATCCATCCTGAAGGGTGACAATCAGCAGTTGACCCAGCTGGAGCTTCGTCTAATAGCTGGGCTTTCATATGTTTGCGTGGGAATACAAATAACGTAGGAACGAATCCTCCGGCAGCATTCATGCACGTAACTACAGTTACTAGTGCCCCTCTTTCTGCAGCAGTTACGGCTCCTACTTGTTTTTTTCCTTTTAGGGTGATGACCCTAGCAATCTTGCATTGTACGGTAGTGATATCTGTTTCATTAACATTATACACTCTTAGGGGGTCCAGAATATCAAAAAAACGGTTGATATTTTCTGGGGTAAAACCTTTTATTCTGTTTTTTGAAATCCCCTGCGGTTTTCTTACAGATAGATTGGGATGCCGTCTGAGGAAATTTCGGAGCCACTTTTTACCGGCATTACCACCTCTTTCTGAAAAGGGCTGGGAAAGGTTATTTCTGATAGCAAGCTGGTATGATAATCTCCGAACGTCTGCTAATACTAGACCATAATATCTTCTGTCCATTTCCAAACAGTACTGTATTAAGTCTTCTTCCATTTCTGCTTATAAAACTGGTTTTCGGCCCATTCGTAACGTGCATTTCTTTTGAGTCTGTGCCACGTTTGACATATAGCTCGATGGTTGATCTGGGAACGTTGAAGCACTTTGGCGCCTTTAAGTATCCCATTTGTTTACTTTTAACAACATCAATAGCATTTTTTATATCTTCTGGATTTCATTTTTTATGGGGTAGTCGTTTTGTAGGCATTTTACTGAAAAAAAAAAAGTGTAGATAAACATGTTTTGAATTACATATAATTAGGTATCCAAAATTAGCAACCTTCATGTTTAAGGTTTATGATTAAAATCAGTGCCGGATTTAGTTCATGTACCGCCGGGGGCTAAGTCATACTATACCGCCACTCTCCAGTAGATCTTAGGTTAACAATTCATTAAAACTATTTTAATTCTTCTTCTTATGGTGCCGTGCACCTATAGTGCGTTGGCGAATTATCTTAAGGTCAGACGTCTGTCTTTTGCGGCATGCAAAAGTTCGCCAGTGTTAGTTACGCCTGTCCAGTTCTTTATATTTCGCAGCCACGACATTTGTTTGCGACCTACTCCTCTCTTGCCCTCAATCTTTCCTTGGATAATTAGTTGAGGGATTGCGTATTTGTCCCCTCTCTGGATGTGGCCCAGGTATCCAATCTTTCGTGCCTTGATCAAGCTGAGCAATTCTCTCTCAGTATTTGCTCTTCTTAGGACTTCCTCGTTTCTCACCCTATCTGTCCATGGTATGCGGAACATTCTTCGCAAGGTCCACATTTCGAAGGCTTCCAACTTCCAACTATTTTAATATTATTAGGTAATATATTACAAATATACAAAAAAGCCTCGAAGACACAAACTCATAACTTAGTAAATTGACATAATTATTTACAAACAAATTTTCCTGGACTTCCTACTTGCAAACAGGTCGATGATGTTATTAAAATCTAATTTTCTAGGCAGATCATTATTATTATTTTTAAAACAGCGAACGAATTTAATGTTTCTACCGTCATCGCATTTTTCAAATAATTTTTGACCCGTTTTAAAGAGGAAAATGATCTTTCACGAGTTGCGTTAGTAACCATCAACGATAAGAAGATTCTTAGTGCTATTTCTACGTTTGGGAAGGTTGCAATTATATTATTTTTATGCAAAAGCTTCATCACAAAAATAGCACTGTGAGTTGTTGGATTTTTATACTCATCTTGGTCTAGTAGTGATATTATAAAATGTTTTAATTGAAGACACTCACTTGCTAGAGATGTATCCAAGTCATTCGAATAAATATTCACTAATACAGACGCTTTGTCTGAAATCACGTTATCCTCTGAAAGAGGTAGAGAAAATAAAAATGAGAAAATGATGGCAAGATCTTTATAAGCTTTTTCTCTAGATTTCAGATTATTTGCCAAATAATCAATTGTTTTATATAGCATTTGGGTTCTAATCTTATTTTGCGGTGTAAGGATCTCTTCTGTATCTGCTTCGCCAAACTGTAATTTTCTTTTGCGACTTCTAATTTCTTTGATGTATTCCGTTTGTTGTGATAAGAGCTGCCCCTTTTGTTCAAATAAATTACATTTATCACAAAGAGACTCGTAAAAATGTTGTAATAAGCTATACAAAGACGAACATGTATGTAAGTCCATATTTGCATTTTGTAAAAATTTACTCGCTAGGTCAGTTCTTTCCTGTACTTTGAACCAAAAGGCAGCATAAATACCAAATTCTAACGTAGCCATCTTTTCGTGTAAATTGTTTGCTTGACAGCGAACTGGTATCTTCTCGTCGTCGTTAGAGGATAACTCTAAAACTGCTTGATTTATATCTTGATAGCATAAATTAAGAGCTTTTAATGCATTAAATCGTCCTGACCATCGAGTCACATTCACTCTTTTTGGAACAAATGTGGTATGGCCACAATTTTTCAATAGATCAGTGAGTCGTTTCCATCTGTAAGTTGAAGCTGAGTAAAAAACATAAATTTCTTCAGCAACTAAAAAAAAAGAAGTACTTTCCATAGTGCATTCTGCTGCATGTTGCACAATCAAATTTAGGGAATGGGCTGCACATGGTACGTATTTTGCCAAACTATTCCTAGATTTTATTCGGACTTGGAGACCGCTAAAAACGCCAGACATGTTATTCTCATTGTCATACGATTGTCCCCTGCAGTCATCGATATTTATATTCAGGTTGGACAAATTTTTTATAATGCTGGCTTCCATATCTTCGGCTTTGTGGCCAGTGTTGTCTAAAAACTGTATGAACTTCTCGACAGGTGTTCCGGTGTCCGAGCAATACCTAATAATGAATGTCAGTTGATCTGTACGTGTTATATCAGGCGTAGAGTCAACACTGATTGAATAATATTTGACCCAGTGAATTTGTTTTACAATTCCTTCCAATATGTGGTCCAAAAATTTAAAACAAATCGTTTTTGATAAATAAGGTACTGAACCACAGCCTTTTGAAGCATATTTTTCAATATGTTCTTTTAAAAGAGGATCATATTCCGTCAACAACTCTAGTAATCCAAGGTAGTTGCCATTGCTAGTAGAACTATCTCTAGCCCCATAATTTCTGTCCCCAATTTTCAACCCCTTATAATAATACCCTATGTGGTAGGCAAAATATTCGTTACAAATTCGTAAACACCTACATGTTTTTCCATCAAGAGCTAATCATGACTACTCCACCAGAAATTCAACCTTTGATGTGTATTTACCGATCCCGTCCACTGAGTTAGTAAAGAAATCTATATTATATTCGGTAAAAAAAATATACAACCATCTCCCTGTGCAACTTAAATCTGCAATTTCTTTCCTTAAATTCCGTAAAATGACAAAAGCCTATCTATCCGAAATACCATATATTCAGTAGAGTTTTTTAACGAATAGCTAAAAAATTACAGTATTTTACCTTTCTATACAAGTAACTAAAGTATTTATATATATATTTGGGTATCACATAGGTACAGCCACTTAAACTTATTAGTTCGTAAGGTTTTATTATGCAATTTGCAATATATTTAAATTTTGCAATAGATTGTGTATTTTGTTATCTTTTAAGTATGATCCAATATGATCACTGTGTGATCATATTGGAATAATTAAAAATATTACATCTCCGTTTACATTATTTATTAAATCGCCATTTAGGGAGAAATTTTTTATAATTTCATTCTCCTTATTAGCTTCTTACCTAACAATTTGGTTTTATATCAGAAATGATGAAAAATAAATAACTACACTTCTGCTTGATGAATCACGTCTCCAGCGACTTCCTTTGACGTCCTTCATTTGCTTATACTATTGAATAATACCATGCAAATTAATTGTGTAAAATTCACCAACGGTTCGATGACATAAAAATAATTATGATGCATAGCACGAACATTGCTAATAACCTCTAAATTACATAAGAGGGGGAGTAATTACCGAAGGTGCTAAAAATAGCAATAATCCTTTTGGGGTAAGCTTCTGTCTCCACGGAGGCCCCAAGGGAAATTTTCTTATAAATGTGAAGTTGCGCGTACACCTGGGAATCAATTTTTTATTATCCTTTATTATACTATTAAAGAATTCGTGAGTATTTAAGTATTTTACTTGATAGGTAACTGCCGTGTGTTCATTATAAAATTTAATCAACGATTAAACTTTAAATCGTAGCTTAGATTATTTGGATATTTATTAATTAGTTCATGATGCAATTAAGTATATCATAGAAAGTTAAGAAAACCGAATTTGCAGATAAAGAGATCAATATAATATGGGAATAATATTATGAAAATATATACATAATTAGGAAACACACTCTGACGAAGAAGTCGATAAAAAGTATCGTGTAATGACTAAACAGGAAGTTCCACAGAGGAAGAAGTAAAAAGAAATTAAAAACCTTCGAATTGGAAAGGCAGCCGAATAATATGAAGTAGCAGTCAAATTAATAAAATATAAAGGAACACAATTACACAAAAAAATAAAAACGCTAATACAACAAGTATGGGAACCAAATATATTTCAATAGAAATGGAATTATTTCGCCGATCTATGATAATTTTATCTGCAAGTTCATTGTTTATTATCTCTGCGTGTGCTTAGCCCAGAAGAATTTAATATTTTTATTTTGGTGTAAATGTTTACTATCATTCTAGTGCTTTTTGAAGCGAAAGATCTATACTGGCGTTGTATTACTTTTTTTCTCTACAGTAACATGCTAAGACGAGCATCGCGGAACTACCGCCATAAGACGGCGTCATTACGGGTAGCTCAAATGATATTTATTTATATTTTATTATTAATATTTTACTGCTAACAGTTAGCCCTAGACTCCAGCATAGATCAGAGGTAATGTAAGTCGATAAAATCTCACCAGCTCTGGGGGTCATGTAAGATGCCCCCATTTTTAGTTTTTATTAATTAACGAAGTTAACAGTCTATTGCATTTACCTTTGTAAATTCCATGAGGATTGTTTTTGTTACTGATGTCCTTCCAATGTTTTTCTGTGGCCACACAATGTTTTTAACAACTTTTTATTAAACTGATGATGGAATGATTCAATTCCGAAAAGATCTTCTTTAAAATAAAAGTTTTAAGCTTTTAATAAGCTTTTTTTATACCTTGATACACACGAACACCACGTGCTTTGTAAACAAATTTACTTGGTGAAAAATCCTGCTAGTAATTTAATTTTATCTGACTCATTTATATTGACAATTCAGACATACATTATACATTTTAAAGTAGACGACTTTAAAATGATATTGCCAATATTGTTGAGTTGCGTTTCTGTTACGACTTTACTTGTAAGATAGTTCATTCGATTACATGAAATCAACTTTAAAAAAATCATAGAATGTAATTCGTCTTTGAAAAGATAAACACATGCCATGATGACAGTAAAATTCTCCTGTTAGTGATTCCATAGTAAATTATGAGGGAAAAACCAGGATAAAAGGTTATTTTTAGAAACAGCAACATTAAGTAGTCCCGTAATATAAATAAACTGGTAATTAATCCACCACCAGGCTCGATTTCAAATCCATGGACTGGTATTAATGCACCATCAGGCTCCATTCCACATCCAATGGAATATAAAAGCATTAGTTTAATACAGTCACCAGGCTCCACTATCTAATGAATAACTAGGAGATCTGGTTTCGCAGTAACATCGTCAATTTTTCATCCAGCAGCTCTATATCGAAAACAGCATCGCAAGTTAAGTGTTTAATAAGGACATTTTTCTGTAATATTAAGACCTTCAGACACCTTTTTACCTTTGAGCCACTTAATTTTGTTTTATACCTTCAGTAATTTTTTTAGGCCTTCAGCCATCTTGTGCAGGACTTGCTGTAACATAGAGACAAGTTTACCAATTTGTTTAATAAAATATGTTTGTTTAATTTTTTATGTTATGCTTTGATCTCCCTTGTGATCGTTATTGCTACCATTGTTTGTCTTAAGGAGTAGGCGAACTACTTTTGAACAGAGCTAGCCAGGGTAGGGATCTCCATGATTTTCTTTGTTGCGGTGAAGGGGAGATAGCTTAGATTGACCTTCTCACGATCCTAAGTCAATCGTGGATTTCAAAATGGTACAACCCATGTGGTTAGTACCTTAAAAGATTCAAAATATGTATATCTTATTAGCAAAAGATGTATCCTGAGTGTTTAGTTTTTTATAATCCCCAGTTTGTTTGTTCACAATATTTGATCGATGTATAAGCTCAGTAAAAGATTAGTAGGTACTGTTTGGGGTTTCGCTTCCACTAATTTTGCATAAAGGGTTTTAAGCAGTTGAATCTTTTATTGAATTTTCTTTCAATTTGTTTAATATGCTGGGTCCACGTTTATTGCATAATATAATTCTTAAGTATTTGACATTGATATCTACAGGAAAATCTGATTAGGCAGGGATGATTTTCAAAGTGGTTTCATATTAAATAACTTGGTTGTCTTGCCATTTTTGGCAAGTCTTTTGGTTTGGTTGTCTTGCCATTTTTTACTTATTTCAATGTTTATGTAAAAATTGATACTGTAACTCTAAGTTAATTCATAGTTTTACTCCGATATATCTCTTTACTGCGTATTTTTACGCCACCAGTACTCTGGCTGGTTTTTAAGATAACAATTGTTTATAATGATTCACAGTCTCTTATGCTAATCAGTAAAATATCTAATTTTCGTTAATATTATTGCTTGGTCTATTCCTGTGAATAGTTTAGGTAGGTAATACACTTGTTTCATTTATGATGAATTGTAATGTAAACGCACTTTTGGTCTTGCCTTGTATATCCTTCAGTATAAAAATAGAAATATTCGTTTACCTTTTCGTTTTCCTTTCACTTTTTGTAGTTTGCGATTATACCTACATCTATTTTCATTTTGTTTATTTAAAGAAATTATAGCAATAGCAGATTACAAATACTTGTACTATTTACAATTCACGCTTTCGGCAGCATCTCGAAATGGTGTCTCCATTTGTGTCTTCGAATTGCATTTAAATTACGCTTTTGACCCTGTCTCCAGTTTACAATTTTCAGATTATAAAAATTTTTCCGTCATTATACTCGTTAAGTAAGAATCCTGGAACAGGGCAAGACTTGGAAAAGTTTATAGAGCCAGTAATAATGATGAATTTACAAATTTACAGTTGCTCATTTGCATTCGATATCTAAGTTGGTAGAATTTTAAACTATAGCAACAGCATTCTGATCGTTGCATATAAATTTTATTTACATATTACTGAAAAACCTTGTCAACTACAGGACATACTTACGAATATTCAACTATAGTAATACTTACTATATCTTACTTATACTACTCACTTTACTACAGTAAAGTGATTACTTTTCTTAAAACTTTCCCCTTTTATTGTTTAATTGTAGTAAGAGAGATCGAATAAATTAATCAAGTAATAAAAAATACAAAACATATAAACCAATTAACATAAACAATAATATCAATATATCTTCATAATATAAAATAAAATCTCAAAGTACTGGTAGAGAGACAATCTTTCATACCTGTACTTGTATTTTGTGTTACATAAAACTCAACAAAAAACAAGGAAATCAGAATAATTTCTCATTTTTTAAAATTGGACATATGCAACTCATATTACAAAAAAACGTGTTTAATATTGAATGAGTTTAGTAAAGTAAAATGTACCTATTTTATTTATGGTGAGGTTGGTTGATAATATAATGAAAGTAGCCCAAACTAGATTAACAAAAATCAATAAATTTAGTAAATCATAGAAAAATTCAGGAGAAAGAAAATATAAATTTAGAAAAATATAATGTTTAAAAAGTACAAAACATTCTTCAACACTAAAAGGAAAATATTCATCATTCCCTTTTCTTTGTATCAGTATAATGTGGTCGCCTTCTATATGATATTTTTCCCTCTGCCTCTATTGACTTTTGTATTGAAATTCCTTAATTGTATTGAATTTCCTTCCCAGACATATCTCATCTATCTGCTGCATAGACTTTTTTTACCGCGGGTATTAATCGGTTTTACAAAAATTATTTTTTAGTTCTATTTGAATTTTTGGGTGACATAATAGATACAACTACTGTGTCTATACTGTGCACCTTTCCCCTTTTTTCTATAGTATTAATTATAAATACCAAAACAAAAAGTTGTCATCATATTATTATGTAGATTAGTAATTCCATCTTCTTCTTCTTCTTCTCCTTTTTCGTCGACTGCTGCTTCTTCCTTTTTTATCTGCTTCTTCTTCTTCTTGTGTTTATCAATGTGCCTCCTGTGGGGGAAAGGATGTGGAAGCTGGTTCGATGATTTAAAAGTAAATATTAGAAAAATTATAGTCTCACCTTCCTACATTTGATAGATAAAAAATAAATATAAACCCGAAGGACCAGCGACCAATAGGTCGTAAAATTGCGAATTAGTAATAATGTAGTAAACATTAAAATTGAAAATAGAATAATTAAAATAAGATTTCCGGTAGAAATATTTTTATTTTATTATTTACATGAATAAATAGTAGTATCGGAATTGCCAACAAATCACCCTTTTTAATGATAATAAAAACATAAATGTTCGAATAAAATGTTCTTAAAAAACACAGCTGTTCATATTAATTGTTCTTAATACTAAAAAAATGCGATTTATAGAACAAGAAAGTTTAATTGTATATCCGGCAACACTGTAATTTTTCGGAACGGCATTTATGAAATGTTGGCACAAAAACTGTCGATTTTCTTCTGTCTGAAAGATAATTTCCGGTACTTACATATTAGATGCACTAATATGTAATTTAATATAGTTAACTATTTAATAAAATAAGTTATACTTGAAATCTGCTATTTGAGAACTATTACTTGCTTCTATTTGAGAAGCTGAAAAGGAAGTTTGAGTTGCGTGCTTCTATTTGAGAAGGCCAAGACGAAGTGCGCTAAGGGTAGTTGGGTTTGAATGTGGGTTTGAATAGTTTAAATCTGAAAAACTGACAGGCACAGAAGATACAATACAGCAGAAAGAAGACATGCCATTCGGATAGTATGTCTGTATAATAGAATTAGTTTTCTACACCTCCAGTAAGTTGTTTTCGTGGTCTTCCCACTGATCGTCTTCCTATTGGGGAACCGTCTTTACTACTTTATTTGTTGTCATATGGCTTATATGATCGTTCCATTCTACTCTTCTCTTTCTTACCCAGTGCTTGATGTTTTTCACTGTGTATCTTCGTCGTATATCTGTACTTCTAGCTCTGTCCCATATTGTCTTGCCATCGATTTTTCTAGGAGTTTTTATCTTTGCTGTTTCTACCATTCCTTTTATTCTCTCTGTGTCGGGTCGCGTTTCTGCCTTGTATGTCGTATTGGTCTGATGACTGTTTTTATAATTCTGCCTTTCATTTCTTTCCCGATATTTTATTTCTCCATATTGTTTCATTCAGCCAACATGCGGCTCTGTTTGCTCTATTCACTTTATCTTTCAATTCTGTTTCGAGCTTTCCGCAGCTTGATAATGTGATACCTAGGTATTTAAACTCCATCACCACTTGTCCTATTATCTGACCCTTCAGTTTACATTTTAGTAGATTTAGGCTCAGGGAACAAAAGGCTTAGGAAATCTTCCTGCCTTATCCCATTACCAGCTTCAATTGGGTCAGTTAATTCCTTCTTCTACTCTTATTTTTATTGTATTGTTCTGTAGATATTTTTGATCGTTTTAATTATTCCTAGAAGTGTTTCTCTGGCGTACAATATGGTCCTTTAACTTCACCCTGTCAAATGCCTTCTTAAAGTCTTCTTCTTTTTCTTCTTTTTCTTCTTCTTTAGGTGCCGTGTCCGTATTCAGACGTTGACCGTCATTATGTTTACAATTTCCTGAAACCTTGCTTTATCGACACACCATTGTCTAATATTACGCAGCCATGAAAGTTTCTTTGGACCAATCAATTTCTTTCCCTCCACTTTTCCTTGTATTATAAAGCGAAGTAGATGGTATTTGGGTCATCTAATTATATGGCCGAAGTATTTTGTTTTTCTCCTCTGTATGACGTTTGTGAGCAGGCGTTCTAAATACATTATTTAAAGAACATCTTCATTGGAAGTGTGCAAAACCTATGATATTTTTAGGATCCGTCGATAGCACCACAATTTTAATGCTTCTAATGTGATAGGCATTGTGTTTTTTAATGTCCTTGTCTCCACCATATAATAGGATAGACCGCACATAACATTTCAGGACCTTCTTGCAAATATGTATCAACAGGTTTCTGTTACATAAAACTTTTTTCCAGGTCAGAAAAGCCTTACGTGGTATTTCGGTCTTGGTTATTATCTCTTTATTAGTGTCAGAATTTGAATTTAACCAACTGCCAAGGTATTTAAAATTTTACCTCCTCTCCATTAAGCGAAATCAGACCTTGATCTATATTAATCTTTCCATCTGACATCCACTTTGTCTTTGAAATGGTAATTTAAAGGCCTCTTCGATAACTTCCTTCACTGACTAGATTTACTTGTCTGGAGATTTTGTAAATTTTCTGCAAGAATAGCTATATCTTCAGCGTATCTGATGTTGTTGATTACTTCTCAGCCTGACATATTCAAGAAACGTAAATATGCCGGATATATTCTATCTTCAAATAGTTACTTTGGTTATATTATTTTTCACCTAGTAGGCTTTAAATTATGCTGTTGTAGTTTAACGAGATTATTCAGCTTGAGCCAGATAGATTGTTGCTGGCGGAGAATAGTAACATATAAGCTAAAGTCGTACTACACCACATATCCAAATTTGCAAGACGATTGCGTGTATAAAAAGAACTGTCACGAGCGACTGACTGAAGGTATTAGTCCTGTCAACTTGTACGTACATTGGAAGTTAGTGGCTGTGAAGGTGACATTATCTCATTTGTCTAAACAAAATAAAATATTCAATTAAAACCATGTGCATTCTTTTGTTCCAAGCTGACCACCGATGAATGATGATGTGAGTTCCCGCATTGACAAGGAGTCAATGTAAAATTGAACAGACTCAACTGGAAGTCCTGAACTAGGTTGTGATAGTTTTATACACTTGGATGGGAGAAATACTTCACGTGCTGGGGACACCAACGAACCAAAGCTGTGACAACCATTAATAAAACCTTACAGGGTCAATAAACGTAAATCAAAAAAATTAAGGAACCAAGGGGAACTAAATTTTAGAAAACGGGACCTAATCATGAGAATACAAGAAAGTAAAATTTAAACTCTACACCTTTTGCAGCTTTGTAGCTAGAAAAAAATCATTCAAATCATAATAAGAAAGTTGCTGGCTTTCATCCAGAATACAAGTCTTCTTGTTGGAGTTTAAAGGAAGTACAGATTTTGGAATAAAGTCCCACAACTAAGTGGCATAGACAAGTAGTGTTTGGCCTAAATCAAAAAGATAAAATACCGGTGTTGAGGTCTTCTTTATAACAAGTAGAAATAAAAATACAAAATCATTATTTTTAATTGATTAATTAACGAAAATATATTATCTAACAATAAAACACTGAAAACTTTTGTTTTAACACTTCTAGATTCTAATAAAGACAGCTTAAGGCCTTTATTTTGGATGTGAAGAATTTGAAATTCGTAGTTAAAAGAATGATTATGGTCTAGAAGGTGAAGTGCGCAAGTAGAATCTATTTTTATATTATTGAAAGCCCTTTTATGTTCTGCTATACGTTTGATAAAAGTTCTACCAGTTTGACCAATGTAAGTTTTTGGACAGTCGCCACATTTAAGTTTGTATACACCGCTGTGTAACTGTTTTTTCTTTTGGCTCTTGTGTATATTTGCCTAAGTTGTTGTTTGTTTTGTGTAAAAGTTATTCCTTTCTTTTTATGTGTTTTTGTTGATATCGTGCCTGTATATGTAATTAAGCAAAGGTACTGGGTTTATTTCCTCTGGTGGTGAAAATACTAATTTCAGGGCTTTCTTATGTAGTTTTTGATTTAAAATTTTATTTATTGTGTGTTCTTTGCACCCATTGTTTACTGCTATTTGCTTATTGATATTCAGTTCTATCTCGAAGATATTTTTTGACATGGGAATTTCTATTAATCTACGGAACATGCTGATAGGCAGCCAATTTATGTTGTGTAGGATGGGATGATGAATTGTGTATAGTCGTGTCAGTATGGGCAGGTCTACGAAATACTGGGAACTCATGTTTGTTTTTAAGTCTGATAATTTTTAAATCTAGAAAATTTATGGATTGATTCTGTTTTTTTCTATCGTGAATTCAATATGACTATGAAGTGAATTAATATACCATAAGAATTGGTCAAGTTGTCTGTTAATTCCTGTAAAACATACCAGTACATCGTCTACGTATCTCCAACAATACAAAAACTGTTTGAATATGGGATGTTTTAAAATCTTTGTTTTTAGATGGTTCATTAAAATATCTGATAGCGATGGGCTTAGAGAATTACCCATTATAAGTCCTGCACTGTTATTTGTATATATTTGATTATTAAATTCAAAGTAGTCTTGGCTTATGCAAATTTCAAGAAGATATAAAATTGCAGAAGTAGTGATTGGATTTGTAATATTATGGTCTAAAAGGTCTTTTACTAGAGCAAAAGTTTCTGTTGGAGGAATACTAGAAAAAAGGTTTTTGGCGTCAAATGAAATTAATTTTAAGTTGTTAGGTAAAATTGAGAATGCTGTATTTTATTAACTAGTTCTATTGTATTTTTTACAGTATATTGAGGTGATAATTTAGTGTGTTCTAAAATAATCTCTAACAGTATTTTTGATAGTTTATATGACGGAGCTGTATAAAAAGAAACTACATGTCTTATTGGGTGATCAGGTTTCTGTAGTTTAATAAAATAATATAATTTAGGAGGCTGTGGGTTAATGACGTTGAGGTATTTCTGTTCTATTGAATTTAATATTGGTTTTGAATTTTCTAATGCTAGTTTAATTTGTTTTTGATACGTTTTCGTTGTATCTTTGTTTATTGTTTCAATATTTTGATTATTTAAAAATTCTATTTTGTTGTTATTATATTCTATTTGATCTATAGCAATAGTAGTGTTACCTTTGTCTGCTTTTGTAAACACTATGTTGTTTTCTATTGATTTATTTTTAATTGAAATGACTGCTTGATTCTAATTGTAGCATATTTTTTTAGTTTCACCACACACCTCGGTAAAAGATGTCGCCTGGGAAATATATTAATTTTATGAGTTTTGGAAGAAGTAGTAAGGTCAAGCATAATAAAAAATAACAATAATTTATGCACTAATATTTTATTATTTTCCTCTTATATACATCTAAATTGAATTTCTTTTTTATTTAGTTTGCTATTTTCTAAATCTTTCTGTTACTCTCTGTCGTCAGGTATATCGTCTAGATATTTAATGAATATTTAATACAAGAAACGAATTAAAACGATTAACTCATGGAAAATTCTCATTGCCAAGAACGGATTTATCTAAAGAATAATAATTTTCCAACACCTAACAACAAAATTGGTATAATTCAATTATATTTTAATATTTCATTCTCTTCACACAAGTATAAAATGTTTTTAAATACAAATTCTAACAACCTTGATATTTTCAAAGTTTTTACATAAAGTGTTATTACTAGAAACCCCGTGAAATGCATTTTTATTACTGTTAACCACAAATAACAATTAATATACAATAAAACAGTGGCGATCAGATGCGACGTAAAATATTTAATTTATGTTAGAATTTCATTATCAACAACAACGTCAGTTAAGAGAAGTTGTTTTAAAAGACACAAATATAATCATTAATTAAAAGCATTTTTAGATGGTGTATCTTTTCTTGCTGTGTTGTATGCAATATGTCCTGCAACATTCGTCTATTTTTATAATCAGCGTACAACGTTTCGTACATCTTACATCTTAAGTCTCCATGAAACAGTCCAGAAACAGAAGATCGTATGCCTATTACAAGCAAGATTCTAATGAAAAGTGTGTTTTCTTACGCTAAAACAAGTCATATACCAAATCCGTTTTTTAAAGAGTCAAATAAAGCTGGTAGACTATGGCTTGAGTAATTCTTGCGCTGCCATTCAGACGTAGCTAGACGAAAAGCTCAACTAATGAATACGGCTCGAGCCCAAAAAATGAATATAATATTCATTGATGACTTCTTTCATATACTGAGAGTTACTATAGAAAAACTATACCTATTTGACAAACCTGGTAGCATATATATTACGGACGAAAAAAGGATGCAGATTGACAATCCATAAGCAACAAATTGTTTTTGTTAAAAGGGTAGCAAAACGGGTACATTTAACTGCACCCGAGTACGGAAAAAACATGTCAATTGAAGGTTGCGGAAATGCGCTTGGTCAACCTGTACCGCCTTTTGTGCTATTTAAAGGCCAAAGGTTTAAACATAAATGGTCTGATCACTTGCCCCCTGGCTCAAAAGCTATTGTCACAAATAAAGGACGACATGCGAAGCATGTTGGGACATGTCACAAATAAAGGGATGTCACAAATAAAGAAAGTACGACATTGTTTTGTGACTTGACTATTTCTATTCATTCAGAAACCCTGGTCCTACCCTACTAATATTTGATGGAGCTTAAAGTCACCTAGATATTTCCATAGTTGAGGCAGATAACCGCATGGACATAAACTTATTTTGTCTTCCTAGCAACGCGTCACACGAGTTGCAACCTATGGACAAATCAGTGTTAAAAAGCTTTAAGACATTTTGGGACCAAGAAGTTCTACAGTTTTTAACAACAAACTCTGGCAAGGCGATTACCAAAATGAGGTTTGGAGAAATTTTTTGCTCTATTTTAGCTAAAAGCAATGACACAATGAGTATTCCAAAAATGTCGTCAGCCTTACAGCAGCCATCCCACTTTTGGAGTACTGTACGTGCGACAGTCAACTGCGCACAAGTAAGAGAGGGAGGTTTTAGTTGGTAGGCAGGGTAATAGATACCTGAATCTTTGGCACTGCTAACTTTAGTACTTTAAATTAAACTAAAACCCAAATTTTAGGGACTTAAAATGGAGGTGGCATAAAAAAATTTCGGAACCCCCCCCCCTCAGGCAAATTCTGGGTGCATCACTGTTTCACCTCCTCGTATAGGTTTTTCGTATAGACTATATAGTCGATTAAGTTTTTCGCATTTCTCTCTTTAGCCACAAATGTATATTTGTCTTCAATGATTTGTTCACTCAATGTTTTTCCTATTATCAGGTCATTCGTTTGGCAAAATTCTAGCATTTTAATTTCATTACTATTTAATGTTTCTTCCCCATATTGTCCAATATATCCTAATCCCCTATTAACGTCGTTACCTACTCTTAAATATCAATCTCCTAAAATTATTATTTTTTCTCTTGTCTCTCTCAATTTGTCTAATGCATTTTGGAGTTCATTGTAGAATTTTATCAGTGTCTCTTCCTCATTAGCTTCTGTTGGTCCGTGTGTTTTTATTATGCCGTATATTAGAATGTTATAAATAAAATTAAAATAAAAGATATTAATTCTATTTGAGCTGTAATATTATTCTAGATGATACTGCTTCGTGGTTATAGTAGTTTTTTATCCTTATTCTTTTCCTTTATTTACTATTATACCGACTCCTTCTTTTGCCCTGTGCCCTTGCTGTACTCCAGAAGAATATAGGATATAATATTTTTAGTTGATATTGATGTGTCCTCTTCCTATCTATTTTTGTTTCGCTTATTCCCATTATTTACTATGTACTACCATTTTTTTTCATTTCATCTATAGCTTATATTTCCTTGCCAGTCAGAGATGTCATATTCCATGTCGCTAATCCTATATGATTTGTCTCTTTATGATATATTTCCTTTTTGCCGTTGTCTTCTTCTATATTACAACTGTTATCATTGATTTCATGCTCCCTGGTTTTTGTATAACCATTATATTCGTTATTTGTTTTCTTACGGTGTTTATTTTTAATACTAATATTTAATTTTCCCTACCTTCATTACTATTGCTATGCCCATTATTAATATTCCCCGTACCCATAATATTGTCCCTACTGTTAGTATACCTAATACCCATATTCCCATCACAAGTCATATTATTAATACAGTATGTATTTATCATTTATATTCCTAATCCTATTCTTATTACTACTTAAAACTAAACATTGATTGTCATTGTCCGGCTTATTTAGAAATTTTTCTTTCTCTATTCGTTGCATGATCTCTCCTTGATTCCTTTTATGCGGCTCTTGTAGTTTTTTGAACTCGCTATTTCCACTACTTTTTCTTCTTTTGGGCATCATCTCCATTCCTTGCCGTCTACTGTGATTTTATTGTATCTTATTTTGACTATTTTTCCATTTTCCCTTATCTCCTTACTTTATCTCTTAAAGCTTTCATTTTCTCTCTTGTTTCTTTTATAAGATCCTCTGTAATCCATATTTTCTGGGGCTTCACATTTGTAAGTTTATATTTGTTTCTTTTTTCTTTTTTTTTTCTTAGCTAATCTTTCCAATGAGCGTTTTATACCATTTAATACTTCTGTTATCTTTTTGTTATCGGTTTTGGTTAGTTCGTTTTCTTGTTTCAGATCTTGTTTCTCTTTTGTCCATTGTTCCTTCATTCTTTTTATTGCTAGTTTTATGTTTTTCATTTTTCATCATTTTGTTCTGTCTTTTTTTAACTTCCTTTATATCTATTATGATCTCCTTATTTTCTTCCTACATTTCTGTTTTCAACTCAAAATATTTCCGTTTTATTCTCCTTATTCATTTCTGCTAGTAATTGCCTTATTTCTTCCATTTCTTGTTTTTTATGCTACCCTTTGGAGATGTTCTTATCGTAGCTCTGCTTCTTTTGAAGGCTTTCTCCTCGCCAGATGAGTTTCGTGTTCTGATTTATTTCTTTTGCTGTAAATTCAATTTAGCTACATGGGTTGTATTACATTTATTTACTTTTACTTATATTTGATAGTACTTTACTCCTATGTTTATCTCTATGTTCAGTGTTACATTTACTATATTTTCTTCGCCTCCATTTATTATATTTTAATAGCCATTCAAAAATTTAAATTGACTTGTTTCAAGATTTTTTTTAAAGTCGTCTGTTTCTAAAATAATGAGTTGATTCCATATTTTTTTCTTATACTGTATACGATGGAACCACTACAATAAACATTAAAATCCGGTAGGCGGGGGACTCCACGGTTTAGTAATAACTATATTATGTTCAATTAATAATTCGTGAGTAATAAGTCGATTTAATTATTTCGGATTTATATTAACGAAATCTTAAACTCCTCCGCCTCTCGACTCTGTTGTTATACCAAGTTAAATTCAAATATAACTGGTCTGACAAGATCCTTTATAAAAATAACCTTGAAGATTTATCGTAATTATGTAATAAAAATTAATATCAAAACACTAACTACCTTGCTATTAGCAAGGGGACGAATATAAATGAAACAAGCATAAACAATAAATATCGAATGCGTCGCAAAATCGAATAATTTTTACACGTATGTGTTAATAAGTACATTTTGTTTGTTGTTTAAAGAAAAAAATTTTGCAATTGTAATAAAGAGGATCTATCCCATGCATTTTTTTTATTGTTGTAAGAGGTAGGTTGTTTCATTAATCATACATGATTCATAGAACATATTATGACTATGAGATGTTTATGATGCGCGTGTGACTAAAATTTATAAAATCTTGAATTTTATGTTAGAACTGTGGTAGCTATAGATAAGGTTATAGGGATTATTCAAACATAATATTATACAGGTTTATGAAAAAATATAAAAAAAAAACTAAAGCTTAGTAGAAGAACAGCTGATACAGAAAAGTGAGATTAATGAAATTTCGTCATTTCGACATTACCAAATTTCAATATCAATGATTCCAAAAACTGTGGATAACGATGTTATCAGTATATATATATATATATATATATATATATATATATATATATATATATATATATATATATATATATATATATATATATATATACATATACATATATATATATATATATATATATATATATATATATACTGTCAGTATACCTAATACCCATATTCAAATAAAGGTAAATAAATAAAATATCAACTAAAAATATTATATCCTATATTCTTCTGGAGTACAGCAAGGACACAGGGCAAAAGAAGGATATATTAGTCAAAGTCAACAGTGGCTTAAACAACGTGTCATTCAACACAAAAGTGACTGTAACATACGAAAAAACTGTTGTGCCTTAGTGGACCACCACTTGAAGACAGGACATAACTTTGACTTTAATAATGTAAAAATCTTGGAACAAGTTGATAATTATAAAAATCGACTTTTCCTTGAAATGGTACACATTAATAAAACTTCTGAATCTATCAATTATAAGACAGACACCAACCATTTAAGTAATATCTACTGCAACATACTAAACAATATATGATAGATCTTAACCTTTAAAAACAAACTCAGTAATTCTCTAGTAACTCTACCTATAATTTTATTCCATTTCTTAATATCAGTATTACAATAACTGACTACATACCATCAATTACATTTTATAGATCAATTTACCATGTTCCTGATTCTTTCTCAAGTCTCTACTATTAATTCCATCTTTACACTTTATAATATTACTGTCATAATAATTTTTTATTTTACCTTATTTTTTCTGAAAATTGTACAATGGGAATTCACTCTATAAAATATTGCGGTTACCATAACTCCTAAATAAAAATCAAACTAAAATGTCATGTATTTAGATATGTTAAAAAAATTTAAATTTTTAATCTTATAGTTTTAAGTATTAAAATATTCACTTTGTTTATATATTATAATTAATTATTCTAATAAATTAAGTTTTCTCCTGAAGAAGTCACAAAATCGTGACGAAATATTGAGACAGAACAAATAGAGTTTCATTTTCTACAGACCGATTGCTGATACTATAAATCAATATATATATATATATATATATATATATATATATATATATATATATATATATATATATATATATATATGTATATATATATATATATATATGTATATATATATATATATATATATATATGTATATATATATATATATATATATATATATATACTTGTACCATACAATTCATGTATGGTTCACATACAGATTTGCTCCAGTTATGTTTTCTTTATTAATGGTCATTAGCTTGGTTTTGCTGGTGTTTATATCCAGTCCATATGTTCTACTTATTTCCGTTATATTGTTCATTAAGTTTTGCAGCCCTTCTATGGTATTGGAAAACACTATTGTATCATCTGCATACCGCAGGTTATTGAGCTTGACTCCATTTATTGAGATGCCTTCATCAATATCTTTTAGAGCCTCTTAAAAAATATGCTCCAAGTACAGATTGAATATCAGTGGTGAAATTGTGTCCCCTGTCTCACTCCCCTTAAGATTTAAACCTGATATGTATATTTTCCATCTATTCAGACCACCGCTAATTGATTCCAATACAGGTTAGCTATTATTTTTAGGTCTCTTCCGTCAATCCCTGTCCTATTCAGCACTTCCATCATTTGTTTATGCCTAACTCTATCTAAAGCTTCTTGTAGTCAATCAGGCATGCAAAAACATCACAGCTGACATCTCTACATTTCTGAAACAATACCTGCACGCTAAATAAAGCTTTCCTCGTACCAACGGTGTTCACAAATTCAAACTGATTGGTCGCAGTTTGTTCCTCGCATTTCCGGTAAATTATTTTGTTGATAACTTTTAAAAGCAGCTTCAGCAGATGGCTCATTAGGCTTATGGTCCTATAGTCTTCACAAACTTTTGCTCCTGGTATTTTGGGCAATCGTACAAACTCCGATTTGAGCCACTCTACTGGTATTTTTCCTGTCTTGTATTTTTTATTAAATATTTTAGTTATTATGTTTATCTGTCCTGTATCTAATTGTCCAGAAATTTCATTAAGTGCCAGTGCCTTTCCATCCTTCATTTGTCTGACGGCTGCCTTTATCTTCTAGTAGGATTTCGGGACCTAAATTTTCTTCACTGGTGGGTTCTTGTATTATTCTAAGGTCATGGAAAAGTTTCTCCAAGTATTCTTTCCATACTTTCTTTTTATCTTCTTTGGTTATGGCAAGATTGCCTTAATCATCTTTTATTATTCCGCTGTTGCGTTTTCGGAACTTTCCAGCTATTTCCTTCGCCTTTCGATTTACATTGAAGTTATCATATCAACTCTGACATTCCTCTATTTCTTGACATTGTTCTGTTTTTTGTTTCTATTTAGCTTGTCTTATCTTTCTTCTGACGATGGTATGTATTCTCTTATATTCTTGGAGATTTTCTTTGTTTTTTTCTCTGATCCATAAGTTCAAGTATTTCATCGGTCATCCACGATTTCCGTTTCTCTGTATCTTTCTTCAGGTGTTGTTCTTTTATTCCCCTCACTATTTCTTGTATGATGGTCGGATTTTCTTCTATAGTTCCTACATTTCTGCAATTTAGCACCTTTCTATTGGGGTTTTCACTCACCTTCAGTCGAACATTGGGATCTTTCAGTTTTCTAACTTCGTACTTCTTCATCGACTTACTTGTAACCTTCTTCAATTTTACTTTGAAATTACCTACAGCTGGTATATGATTAGAATTTATGTCTGTCCTCGGGTATGTTTTGACAGATGTACAGCTGTTTCTATAGCTCTTATATGCTAGCATGTAATCAATCTGATTTCTCACAATCCTTGCGACAGAATCCTGTGGAGATTTCTAGGTGTACAATTTCCTTGAATATAGGTTAAACCAGGTGTTCATTATTACTAATTGATTTGCTTCCGCAAAAATTTCCAATTTATCTTCCCGATTTTTTTTGGTTTCCTAGTCCAAATGATCCAACTGCAGATGATGTTTTGCTGGCCCCAACTTTTGCGTCGAAGTCACCCATAACAATTGTTAGATCTTGCTTTTTCAAACGTTTCACGATTTGATTTGGTATTGTATAGTTCTTCTACCTATTCTTTTGTTCCTTCTGTTGTAGGTGCATACACTTAAATTATATTGATGTCGATTGGTCTTGCTTTCGGTTGTATGAGCATCACTCTTGCTGAGATTGGGATGAAGTTGTCAACACTTCTTATGTCAATATAATGCCGACACCTAATTCACGTTTGCCGTTATCTGTTCCAGAATAGTAAATGCGGTGTTCCTCGATATTTCCGGTTCCTCAACTTGGCCAACGCATTTCGCTCATTCTCAGAATACTTAATTTCATGTGTGCCATTACTTCCTATTAATACTATACTGTATTGCATTATGGATTTTACCTTCCTGTGCCCTGGTTTTCATGTTCCTGTGGCTATTCTGCTGTCTTCTTTGCATTTTAATATTTTGGTTATACTTGTAACTGCTTCCTCCGGAGATCCGGAATTAAATTTCGCTGCAAGCATAGCCATTTGATTCTACTAGAACTTATCCAATCCAGATCTTTAATGAGATGGCTTGTCCCAATTTTTCTTCCTCGTCTCTATGTCGTTGACCGCTTCCATGGTTCTTCCGCCTTTGAAACCAGTTTCCCAACTTCAGAACAAAGAGGTGCCCTACTGTCTACTAGCTCCTCTACCCGAAGCTGTAGGCCAGTAAACGGGGTACCTATTGCTTATACCGGCAATCGCTCGGTGGAATTTTCGCCATATCTGTCTACCCATACTTAGTTTAGCCTGCAGACCAACGCAGTTGCCAGGGGTGTGGCACGGGGAGCCATAAGTGAGAGTAAGTTGTCTTATGAGGACCAGTTATCAAGAACAATCTCCCGTCTATGACGCTAGATGTGGTCGTTCCGATAAAAGGTGTTATCTCTATAACACAACTCTACACCCCTTGTATTCGAGTTACTGTTGAAAAAGTTATTATTGCAAATTATTGTTCCGCATCAGCGAAAAAATAAGAATCCGGGAGCAAGTTTTAATGACGATGCTAAATTATTTGTTGCTATTATTAGACATTTTGGTTTTATTTCGCTTCGTTTTTCAATATTCAGCACAAGTTTATGTGTATGGCTTACATTCTCACCAAATCTTGCTTTACAGACCTTACACTCATCTCTTTTTGGAAGTGATATGATCAACATTTATATTTTCACATTCATTATTTAGCTACGGAACTATTAATACTTTTGTATTTTTTAAGTTTAAGTTTATTTTCTATGAAAATTTGAATATACTTCGAAAATTTTGTCAATTTCAAACACCTCAGTTTAATATACTCATACTCGTATACCTAATGGATAGCTATTGAAGGCATTTTTTATGTCTAAGTACCTAATAAACAAATACATTTTTAATTTAAATCTTATTAAATATTTTATGGTTAATCTCTAATTACCACAAAATGTCAATTGAGCAAGAAGGTTCATCAAAATAAAAAATCGAACCGAAGAAATATATCTCGCATTTACATAATACAAGAAGTATCATGTGACCACACCCGAGAGAGAACAATTTACTTGGTATTTTAGCGGGATCACAGTTTCACAACTTATAGTTCAACATTAACGTACTAACATTGGTGTTTTCTCATTACCACCTACAAAGTTAATTAACAGGATTATATTTATCGAAATCTACCCAACTCTTATTGAATTGGTAAATATTTAAAAGGTAATATTATAAAATTGTGTTTTTTTAATACGTAAAGTGAATATTTTGTGTAATAATAAAAAATGAAAAGATCCTTTATTTTTTTTTATTGTTACATTGCATGTTTACAATCTACTCTATACACAAAGTAATAAGTAAATAAGTAAGTAAATTAACGTGAGTTAGGTACCATCCAGTGACGGTTCTTTAAGTATTATTGCGCTAGGTCTTCCTCTTTAATCTTCTTTCGGCAAGTGGGTGGGTAAATAAATTATTTATCAGTTCGTTGTGATCAGTGGTACGATTTTCATATTTTATTGAATGATTCGTGAACAACGTACGGACGCAGAGATGTTTGGATGTTAACCGTTCTCTTTACGTCTGTTTTATAGACTCCAATAAAGCGTTTGATAAAGTAAAACATGACCGACTCATGGAAATTCTAAAAAATAAAAACCTAGATGAAAAGATTTAAGGCTAAAAACAAACCTTTATTACGATCAGCGAGCAATAGTATGAATTGAAAAAGAGACATCTGAAGAAATGGAAATAAAAAGAGGAGTCAGGCAAGGCTGCATACTATCACCTCTATTATTTAACGCTTATTCTGAAGAGGTAATTCGAGAAACTCTGGAAGATGAAACAGTCGGCATAACAGTAAATGGAGTCTTAGTTAACAACATCAGATATGCAGATGATACAGTAATAATAGCCGATAGTTTACAAGACTTGGAAAGACTCATAAGTAAAATAGTAATGTTTAGTAGGGAGTACGGACTCTCGCTCAATATCATAAAGATGAAGTTTATGAAAATTTGTAAAAACAACCATAATACTAACGAAATCTAGACAGTAGAAGGCCAGCAGATCGAAAGAGTAAAAAAGTACACTTACCTAGGAACACTTATAACAGAAAATAATGACTACACTGCAGAAATCAAAGTCAGAATCGAAAAAGCACGTTCTAATTTTATGAAAATGAAAAAGGTCCTATGTGACAAAGATTTAACATTAGCTCTTAAAGTACGCCTAACAAAATGTTACGTATACAGTGTACTATACTATGAAGTGGAATCATGGACGTTAAATCTAGACACAATGAGACGACTTAACGCCTTTGAAATGTGGACCTATAGAAGAATTATGAGGGTTTCCTGGGTAGATAGAGTTACGAACAATGAAGTACTGAGAAGAATAGGTAAAGAGAAGGAAGTTGAACTATCAATTAAAGAAAGAAAGCTACATTATCTCAGACATGTGATGCGGGGCGAGAAGTATGGCATCGTGCGACTCATAATGCAAGGAAAGATAGATGGCAGAAGAAGCATCGAAAGAAGACGAATTTCATGGCTCAAGAACCTGAGAGAATGGTTTGGATGCAGCTCAAAACAACTTTTTAGAGCTACTGGCCTCAAAAATTAAAATAGCTATGATGATTGCCAACCTCGGTAGCGGAGATGGTACCTGAAGAAGAAGAAGACTTTCTAATACTTTTGACATTATTGGGAGTAGGCTTATAGGGCGATATGAATTTGCTTGTGTTGCGGGCTTACCAGGTTTGGGCATCATAGTAACTTGAGCAAATTTCTATTGTATTGGAAAGTAGCGAAGACGTAGTATGCTGTTGTATATTATTGTTAATAACATTACTGATTTTCTCGGTAGCTTCTGAAGAAATTCTCCTGCTGACCAAATCATAGCCAGGAGTTTTCTTACGATTTAACATTTTTATTTGTTGTCGAACCTCTGTCGGAGTAAATGTTGTCAGAGGAAGAGATAGTTGACATGAAGTTTCTAGATACATTCTTATATCATCATCTTCATCGTTATTAGTATCTGCAGTTGTTTTTTCTGTGTTTGTGCGAGCACAGGTCCTACCTGTTTTTCTTAAAGGTGAATTTGTTATTGTCGGTCGTTGAAATTTTTTTGTAGCTTTCCATATAGAGTGGTCTTCATGTGAGAGGTTGAAAACATAAAACTGGAAAGAGTCGTTTTTTCTTCATGTAATGCTCTATTTAGTCTATGACTTATCCTGTTAAGGTACGTTTTATTTAGTGGATTTCTCGTTTGTTTCCATATACTCGAGCCCTTATTTTTTCTGCTACAAGTTCTCTTATATAAAGGGGGATATCATGGTTTTCTTGCACACTTTTTTGGCGCTGTGGTGTTGCTTCTTATCCTGTTGTTTGTAAAACTGTTGTTAAATAGTCCACTGCTTTCTCTACATCTTGCTTTTCTTGTATCCTAATATCTAGTCTAATCTTTGTATTTACAGAATTTTCGAAAACATCCCAGTTTGTTTCTTTAGTTTTGAGTTTGGGTGGTGGTATTCTCCATCTTCTAAGTTTGACTCTATTACACTATGGATGTCAGCTATCCCTTTTGTTACAGGAAAATCTACCAAATCTGGGATTTTGTTGGGCTCCGTAGGCCAGTATGTTGATAAGTATTTTAAGTTTTTTTTCTTGGATGATATTCATTAATGCTCGTCCCTTATAATTAATATTTAACAACATGTGGTGTGTTTGGCATTCTAGTCTCCTGCTACTATAAATTTGGATCCAAGAGTTTGTATGAAATCATGATACTCTTTGCTTGAAATGGAATGTCTAGATGAGCTGTAGACTGATGATACACTGAAAGAGATGTTTGTTTCGATTTTAATGATTGCTACTTGAATGTTTTTTGTGATATAAGGTTGGACTGCATAGTGTTGAATTTTTCATTTAATAATAACGGCAGAGTCTGCATGTGCTACTCCGTCTAGATGGTTTGCATAATACACGGTATAGTAAGATCCTTTATTGACATTGAAAAGTAGCATAGTCCATATAAAAATTTTAATGGTAGCATTGTTCAAAATATATTGAAAACCATATTTAGGACCAAAAATATAGAAAATCTAAAAATATAGTTATAAAGAAAATGAACTGTGGCGTCGCATTGCAGGACGTCTAGGCGCCTGGAAGAAGTGAAATATCAAAACTATTTTGCACAGAAAATATGCATTAAACAATAGTTTATTACAGGAAATACATATAACGCAATGAAAACCAATATATTAATTTTTTTAGTGCGTACCAAAATAAAAATATGATAAAGATGCAAATTGCCGTTAAGAATATTATAATACCCACCACAATGATATATCAATACAAACTACTCGTAATTACCATACTAAACGTATCCCAATTGTTTCGAACTTTCTAATAAATTCCTCAGATAACACCCAAAAGAGTGATTGGAAAATTCATAGTTTTTGCAGATATGATTTTTTAAATTCAACAAAATTAGAAATATGAAAGAGCCTTTCAGAAATTCGATATGATGTTTCTATATTTTTGGTATAAAGAATTCGAAGATATAAGATAATGTCATATAAATTAATAATTTATGAACTTTAAAAATTATATTCATAAAGGACTTATGTAAAAGTGGTATTAGTTAAATTGGCTGAAACTTTGCAGAGAAATAGCTTTATACATGCTGATCAAAAGTTTTTATTACCTTCTTCTTCTTCTTCTTTGTCAACCATTTTCCATCCACTCGTGAATGTAGGTCTCTCCCAATTGCTTCCATCTTTCTCTATCTTGCGCCAATCTAATCCACTGTTTGCCTGCCACTGTTCTTATGTCATCTACCCATCTTTTCTTCCCATGCTTTTTGTTGTCGTTCTTGGTCTCTATTCTAGAATTCTCCGTGTCCACCTGTTGTCGTTATATCGGGCTACGTGACCTGCCCAGCGCCATTTCATTTTTGCAATTTCTTCCACAATATCAATAATCTTCGTTCTACGTCTTATCTTGGTGTTTCTAATCTTGTCCCTTAGTGATATTCCAAGCATGATTCGTTCCATTGCCCTTTGCGTTGTTTCTAATTTTTTAGCAGATTTTTTGGTAAGGGCTACTGTCTCCAAGCCGTAAGTACAAACTGGTAGTATGCATGTGTTATACACCTTTTTCTTTAAGTTTACAGGAATGGAGGTGTTTTTCAAGATATATGCTAATTTGCCGAAAGCGCCCCATGCCAGTTGTGTTCTTCTTTTAATTTCAGCATCTTGATTTGGTTTTCCTAGTTTGATAACATGACCTAGATATACATAATGTTCAACATTTTCTATGGTATGATTTTGTATTGTTATATTTGTCTGGTCTCGGCTCAGTATTTTTGTTTTGCTGTAGTTCATTTTTAAGCCTACCGCTCCTGAAACTGCATTTATTACCTTATTACTTTAAGACTATTATTTATTACCTTAAGACTCAGAAATCAATTGTTTCTGAGCTACAGAGATTCACAATCTCCGTTTTTAGTCCATTTGAATAATACATATAGGGTAACCATATGTACTTTTTTTAGTAGGACAGTACTTTCTTTTCAAACACTGTCTTATTGTATTTCACGATTTATGAAGTACTTTTTACTTATGAAATCACCAAAGTGATTTTAGATGTAGAAGGTAGCAAAATTAACGCAACAGAAGCCACTTTGGAGTATTTCGAACTTTTAAATAAGTTTCAAAATCGCTTAAACGACTTATTTTTATTGCTTAAAGTAAAAGAGTCACTTTTAAAACTTAAAAATATGGAAAACCTTGACCTTAGTGTAAGCTATTGGGATATCTTAATCATGCATGGCAAACAGTTCTATTCAAATTGTTAACATATTTAAAAAACTGGAGTGAACATTTAAGTGAATTAAAACTGTTTGAATGGGTTTACTTGAAAAAAAAACAAGTTTCTTGGGCTGAAATTTTGTCGTCTTGTGAGGCTTTCAAGGACTACATATGTCCGATATTGAATCAGGACGAACTGATCGACAAAGTTAGTCTAATACGAACCTTCGTTACAGAAGATAAAATCGCAGACTGGAATTCGAAAAATATTTCTACCGAAGATCGATGGCTCGAAAGTGCTTTGAAAAATCTCAAAATTCTATGTGAGTTTGTTTTTTGTCTGCCTGGGACCAGTGCGTCGCTTGAGTGGTTGTTCTCGAATATCAATACCTATTGGAGTCCCAACAAATCGCATTTGAAAAGATCTACTCTGGAAGCCATCATGCAAGTCTACACAAACTTCAAAGGTTCGTGCAATGAAATGTTTGAGGTCTCAAAGAGTAAATTACAACTTCTGAAAGAAATTCATGGTTCCAAAAAGTACGACTGGTACCAAAATGATCAAAATGTTTAGCCAGGAACGTTGAAAGAAAATCAGTTTTTAATAATAACTGAAAATTTGCAGAGAAGTCACACTGATCAAAAGTTCCCGGTATCCCAAGACCCAGAAATCAATTGTTTCTGATTTATAGGGCTTCAAAGGGCTTCTCAATAAACACGAATATGAGATCTGAATGACTTTTTGAAGTAAAGCTTTTGTTACTGGTATTACATTTTACTTTTTTCTCTATAGTAAAATCCATGGAGCTAGCGCCACAAAATGCATCACGAGTAGCGTCATGAAATAGCATGTCTTCAGATCGATTCACTAAATACATTTTATTGATCTGATAAGAATTGTAAAAAATGGGAAACATCTCGCAACGTTTATCTATTTAACACCTCTATAAAAACTGACTTCATTTGCGCCAAAATACAAAAATACGAAAGCTGCACTTACCTTGGAGACGCATTTTGCAAACGTAAGTCTGATTTACCTTAAGACGAGTTGGAAGATCATTGAGGAGCTTGTGACTAATGAAGTTATGACCTACCAGGTCACATTGGGCTACCGTTTGTAAAGCCGCAATCAGAGATAGGATATTTCTTAATGTTTCCCACTAAAAAAAAAGTGGCACAGTAGACGGTACTGTGTTTTCTGTATTTTTTAAATTTAAATAATATGTATTTTAGCTGTCTAGATGTCCCCCGGGGTCCTCTCTCAAAAAAATGTGTTATTTCGAAAAAAATATTTTCCTCGGCGTTCCCTTTGCTTTAAAAGATCTAAAAAAATTCACAAACGTACATTTCAATGCCAAAAATCCTCTGATTTTTTGGATCAAAATTAAGCTCAGTAAAAATATTTTAATTTTTCAAAAGATTTTTAGGTTATGTAGGTTATTTTTAGCCAACTTCTAAATTATTATTTTTCGTAATCGACCCTTAAAAGTCGATTTATACATATCCGTGCTGTGTGCGTTCCGTGTCAGTGCCGAGTCCGGATATTTTTAATGTTATATTTACATACAATAGCCTTGTGGCAGTGTGAGTACCATTATTACTTGATGAACAGGAAGAGCAAGAGCAGAAAAGGCGGAAACAAAGAAAATGGAGTGTACATCCTATGTAAAAAACGAATATTTTAGAATATCGCAGTACTCTTTTTTTTCTTCTTTTTTTATCTTTAATACTTATAAAAACCATAACATACTAACCACACTATATCTGTTTGTCTGTTTACCAGCACTCGTGTTCACAAAACAATAACATAATGTTTATACAAGTCCGTGCATTCCGTGTCATTTCCGTGCATCGCCAGTGTCGAAAACAAAAATATCGTTTGGGATTCATTTCAGGCCGGACACGGACGGGCCCCGTCCGGAAAACTCCAAGGTATATATATATATATATATATATATATATATATATATATATATATATATATATATATATATGTTTATAAGAGTACATTCTTTTGTTTCCTGGTACTGTCATAACACGAAACAGATGAGTATAAATCGACCTTTAATGGCCAGCAAGTGGCTTGGTACTGCACAAACATTATTGCTAGATTCAACAGATGTAAAGCGCCATCAACATTTGTAGAATAATAAGAAAGAAGAATATCTTAAACGAAAATAACGAGCACTATTTAAAAAACACTCAAATACATTGGAAAAACACAACACAAAATATGGGTTAAACAACTTTGCAAAAGCCTATATCTACCTAACAAGGATAATAAATACAAAAAAATGAAATATTAGTCTCAATCCATATTGTAATCTAATTTTATTAAACGAGAAAAATGAATTTCAAGGAGGCAGGAAGTCGCAATAATCCACCATCAACAAACAATTTCGTCGCAAATTATATTCTTTGACCTCAACCTTAATAGTTTTGTATTTTTAAAGTATTCTACAAACTGGACACGGATTTTTCCCATTTCAGGTAGATACCTGAATGAATCAAATTATGATATGGATTTCACTTAATTAAACCATTGTTTTGTTTCAAGGATATTCTCTCCGATTGTAAAAGGTGCATTTACCAAAAAATAAAGCCTGCTTTTTCGGTCTATTCTTTTTTAATTATGACGTAAGTAACAGTTGACACAATATAAAACAATTTTTAGTATTCAAAAGGGGACTTTGTACATATTTATATGTATAGTATAATCCAGTAGTATATCCAGCTGTTGCGACTAGCACTTTTTTGGTTTTAATGTTTGTACAATTTTTCTTTTCATTTTGTTACAGATAAATTTTCATTGCTAGCATTAACGTTGTTATTTCATTAAGTCTAGAATATTAGAACATATTTAAAAACAATTAATTATTTTTGACATTTCTATATTTAAATATGTCAGTTATAATTGAAATAACTGTACCTTAATAGACCTAATTATAGCACATATTTTTATTAAAAATTATATACGAGGTCTCTTTCGAAAATATTTGCTATCTATTCATAACTTCGCGCTGAAACCTGCCACTGCACACGGAGCGCAATCAGTAACTTATAACAGAAGATATAAAACAGAGATTTAAGAAAACAGCCCTATTTTTGAGCCACTATGTTTATCAAACCTAACAGTTTTTGGCAAAAAAAAGTCTACACTGGTATTCTCTGTAAATCGAAATGTTTACTTAATTATGAGAAATTAAAAAAGAATAAATATAAGTTATTAAGCTTTTTGTTAGCTCTTTTGTTAAGCGAGGTAGGATGCTTAAGTATTTGACACATTTCCAAAAACTGCCTTTAATTGAAATTCATTTCAAGACAAAGGATTTTCACCACTTCAAAGTTAACTTATGTTTAATTGTGTGCCTTGTTTGAACCATTTTTCAAAGACTGGACCTTCCATGTCGTCATGGTAACCTTAGGTGTTTTTGTTTGCTAGAAAAGTCTGTTATTCTCCATTAACAAAGGCATTTTCACATCCTGCATGTAGGAGGACAAAACGAGAACCACGAACTGCAGGAGCTTTTAAGCCTGTAGTCGGGCCACAAACAAATACATCTCTATACGATTTAATGGACGTGTCTACCCATTCTTTTAATACCTTGTAGCCTACGTTTACCTATGACTCATCAAATAGACAATATTGTAACCTTCTTCGTGGTTGTGGTCGACGCTATGAAATTATCTCCTGTTTCTCAATTAAAATCGCCTTTCTACAGCGTTTTTCAAACTTAAACTCGATATCGCACAACAAACGATATAGTGTGCTTCTTGAAAAATTGGGCAAATGCTCCGCAGTGTCTACTGTAGCCAAAACAGAGTTGATTGTCGGTGGTCTATTTTCCCGAAAGAATTGGTGTACTATTTTATGGATACCAGCAGGTGATACATACTCCTGGCGCACTTTGTAAATGCTCCTTTCAGAAACAGCTCTCATTTCGGACACAAGCGTCATTATATTTAATAATAAATCATTACGGCGACTCAAATGATAGTTCGTAAGATTAATGATTATCTACTTTTCTGAAACACTGAACTGTAGCCCACGTTTCTGTGGAAAAATTACGTGCACCATTACCAAATTTATCCAAACTCGTAAAAAATAACACAAACGACACTATAGAAATAATCACAATATTTAAAGTTACTGCAACTCTATAGATTTTAACACTAATTGGATCATTATGGGAAACGTTAATAAACATGTTTTATATTTCTAATAAGTAATTATGAACCTGTTAAAATCCCAATATTCATTATGGCAGTCATTAAAAAAAATTGTTTACTATCCATGTAATTACTATAATTCCGTTTCTTCTAATATATACTAAAAATCTAATTTTGTGATGGAATTGTTGATAATCTCTAATTGTATGTTATACATATATCATACGGTTGCTGCCGTGAAGAGCTGCAACGTTCTCAAGAAAATTCTCATTTAGTTTGCATGGCCGTATCCTTCGTACATAGCATCGCATGTTTGAAATGCGCTATAGATATTTTTAAATATCTACAGGCCACAGGTGGACCTAAGCTGAATAAAATTAATACCTTGGATAAAACCAGGTGTAAAAATAGAGAGTTAAAACATAGCACCACTCTCTTTGTTACCTTCCTTGTATATCGTAGGCCCAAGAGTTAGCAGGCTACTCGACTATAATCCCAAAATCGCACTAGCTCTATAAAGGGCGACTATTATTATTTGAATTGGATCTAAACCAAGATCAATAATTAAAGAGCATAATAAATACTACAGCTATACATTCAAAATTTCCAAAAGTAGTCGACTACCTATTTATGTCAAAGAAGGAGCATACGTCGGAAGAAGAAAAAGGTGCAAAAAGTAACAGACGCACCAAGAATAACACAGACAATTTTAAAAAGAAAAATTTCATTCCGAAGGGAAAAATGGAAAGATTATAATTAAAAAGGTTAGGAAAGAAGAAGAATTAAACATACGTATACAACAGTAGTACTGTTCTTTTTTATATTTTAAAATTAACTTCTTGCTATTTTTTGTGAAGTCAACTAAAAATAGAATAAAACCATTTTTATTCGGCTAGAATTTATTTTGACCAAATCCGGATATTAGTCATCGCTTAGAAAAAGGGGAAACATTGAATATCGAAGAATATTGACGAACTACTGAAGAAAGATTTATTTATAAATATGACTATAACTTGACTTCTCTATGACTTTTATATTTTATAGAAACATTTATAAATGCAAAAAATAGTTTTGGAACAAGTTATTATTCGTATAAGACTAAAGTTTGTTTTAAAATATTTTCTTTCGATTAGTATCGTTTTGATCCGATTTTTAAATAAGAATGAAGCAAACAAAATATAATTTTAAATTAGTAGCCACAAGGAAAATATATAGCAAATACATTTAAAAAATTGTATCACTTGTTTATTGCAAGGAAACTATTATTACATTATATGGGTATATATATATATATATATATATATATATATATATATATATATATATATATATATATTATATTATATATATTATATCAATAATAATAATCTATATCAGAATATATGATAATATATATCAGATAATAGCAAAAGCACCAAGAAAATTATCATAAGGATTATCATATTCAATAAAATTAGCAATACAAAGTAACGCTTGCCCTTTTAATTATTATACTTTATTATATTCAGTTAACTACGATATACTCGAATCAGAATTCACTACAAAAGTAATTTATTTACCATAATTTACGGCAGGAACGGATAGCAGAGCGCTCCTCCCAAGATTTTTTAATTCAAAACTAACTTTCACTTCGACACAACAATATAGTTCTTTGCGATGTTCTTAGCATCCTAGCACTAATACAGACTGAGCACCAAAATAAACGCATAATTTAAAAATTTTTGTTTTAGCCATAGTAAAAATTTTTTCTTTTTCTTTTATTTTTAAGGTTGGTTTTAGAACAAGTAAAATGAAATATGTTGTTTTTTACTAGAAATGTATTGAAATAAGGTTAACTAATATAATAAAAGAAAAATTGAAAATTTTTAAAGATAAAAAAAGTTAGATTAAAAGTATTGCTTCCTCTGGCGTTTATTACTGCTTGACAACGATTTTTCATACTAAGGATTACTGTTCTTATTTCATCTTGATCAATTTGATCCAAAATTTCAACCACACGCAAAAACAGTTGATTAAATATGTTTGATGGGATAGGCAGTTGTCGTAGCGTCTCTGATATTCCAATCATGCTATTTTGTATTTACTTTTCTCAGACCAAGTCAAGGCAGTAATTTCAACCTCATGACGATATCGTTGCATAGTTCTTGCAATGTGTGACATTATCTATGAAATTCTCTGCAATAAATGGTACAAATGGCAAAACATGTTCTTCTAAAATGTCTGTATGTAATGTACCTTTAAGCTCTAAGCTACCCTCTATCTATTCGCACTAATGCCATACGAGCTTCCAAATTAATCCAACTTTACCAAATTACTGAGTCTTTGCCATACTGTACAGGTCTTCTATATACTCTATTTCGCCTGTCATCAGAAAAAAGACAATATCTGGATCCATGGGTGAATAATATTCTTTTCCAATTTTTATTATTCCAAACAATATGTTCATTCAATAATAAACTGTGATTTGAGACGTCGCATACACTCTTCTCAATACAGAATTATCATAGCTTGTTATTCTGTATTCGCCAACACAGAATTAATTATCAAATTACTACTAATTAAACGGTTTACTTAAGCTTTGCTTTATTGCCTTCAATCAGTTTTTACTTTATGCGAAATTTAAAAAATAAATGTTAATGTTCGACGTCATACTTGTAATATTATGACTAAAGTCAACTAGCTCATAAGCTAACGTCTAAAGGTGGGAAATTATCGATAGTCCTAATGTAATGTAATGTAATGTAAATAAGAGGTTTCTATCGATAATTTCCCATCTCTACTACTTTCATCTCTTTTTATTTCACAACGTATTATGTTTTCTATCTTTTGCGTTATTTTGCCGGTTCTTAATGCACTCATCACTGTATATCAGTATATAGTAAAGATTTCTCGGCTAAAATCATAATTCTTAAATTATGCGTTAATTTTGGTGCGCACCGTATTATACAGGGTGTCCAGAAACTCTCCTGACAAACGAAGACCAGAGATTCCTCAGATAATTTTTAAGACGGTTTAACCCAATTCACCTAGTCCAAAAGTGCTTCCTAAAGGAGCTAGAACTCTTTGAAGATGGCGCCTTGTAATTAGTTTTTGTTAAATACCTCCAAGACGCTTTTATTTAGAAAAACAAAAACTGGTACTATTATTTATCATCCAGAGTTAAATCGATTTCATTAAATGCGAATGTCTAGTACCGATCATAGGCGTCCTTTTTGGGTATGGCAACGGTAATTTTAAAGCATAACTTTTTTGTCTTTACCTTTTAAGCATTCGTGATACTAGATTATTAAATTTTCAGGAATTCTAGTACTAAAAGGTACTCTTACTCTAAGTCGATAGGATACACTGATTTCTAGAAAAATCAATTTGAAAATTTTTCGTTTTTTCGTCATGAAAGTTAAATTAATATTTTTTGTACTAGTTGGCCGTGGCACTGCCAACAGAAGTATAATCTACGTTTTTCATTGTAAAATTGTGTTCAGTTTGCGAAGTTTACCGTTTAGTTTTTTACTTTGTAGCATTCAAATATTACAATTTCAATTCAACAAAAATGGTTTTTTCTAACTAGGAATACGCTGGCATGTTTTAGTTTATGGCGAACTGAGGTGTAACGCTCGAGCAGCAACGTAGATACCCTGAACAATTTCCCAATCAAGATTAAATCGTTTGTCAGAATAGTTTCTGGACACCCTGTATCAAATTATGGTTTGCAAGTAGATCCACTGAGCACTCTAGTTTAAAAAAAGCCCTCATCCAAAACGGTTACCGCGAAGATTCCATCAATAGGAGCGTCCACAGACATCAATCTCCCATTCAATCTCAGCCCAAAGACCCAGACCATCATCATAAGAAAGCTTTTCTTCCTTAAATCAAAGCTGTCACTGACAAAATTGACAAAATTCTTTAATCAAGAGACAATAAAGACAATATTTACCCCCCAACAAAAACAAAATCAATTCAATTTCAGCACCAGGTCAACACGATCTTCATACAAAATTGATTTTGAAAACTCCAGATCCACAGCTCCCATCCGCTTCTATAAATCAAGAATTATCTGAGCCATAGAAATTTAAAAAAGGCCAAAAAATCAAAAAAAGGTTTCCGGTTACTGCCGACATGGAGACCTGTAGCCCTATTACTTCAAAATGTCATCTTTTCTACTTAACTTATTTGAGATGATTGCATTCTAGTCAAGAACGATGAAGTAGACTATATAAGTTGGACTATAACGCTCATCAAATTATCTACCAACCGTTATTCTACGATCTTGTTACACTCATGCAACAATATGTTATCGTGCAGAATGTGGACCTTGTATAAGGAAGATGCCGAGGTTAAGAACAAGATTATAGAATATCATGAACGGTAATTAAAGGTAACACAAATACAATAAAATGATTCATTCTGCAATAAAACTCGTGATAGTGTTTATTTTACTAAGTAAGTTATAAGTTAATCTAAAATTATCTATTTAAGAAGGTATGGGAAAAGTTTAAATGTTAGTCGAAAAGGATACTTTTTTTAATTTTTCTTAACGCTAATACTTTTAATAATCATAATAATAAACTTTTTGAGTTTATCATATCCATAACATAAAAGTATTTGGAAGAATAGAAAAAAAATTCGAAGTTTTAAACACAATTTAAACAAGCAAACTGGAATTTTTAGTTCATGTTATCAAGTCAATAAAGTGCGAATTGCTATGATGGTCGCCAATATCTGGAACGGATATGTACTCAGAGAAGAAGATATGTTTCATGCATTTGGCAGTATCTAGTGATATTCCCCCAGTTAAATTTTTAGAAAAAGATACGTTTCAATATTTTCTGTCCCCAAGAAGCCGCTAATAGTATTGGAGTAGATATCAAACAATAGACTGCTGCTATATTGGCAGCTGTTCAGGCTATATTAAAAGCAGGAAACAGCATTTGCTGTATAACATTATCACGCTCATCTAACACTATAGTCTTCCATGTATTCTAACAATGTGTCCTATATATATATATATATATATATATATATATATATATATATATATATATATATATATATATATATATATATATATATATATATATATATATATATATATATACTTTACTTATAATAAATAATAAAAGAAGTAACTGTTCTAGAGTACAAACTAGCTCTATAATTTAAACCAATTATTTTTTTATTTCCGATCTATGTAATTTGCAAGACTAAATAGTTGCATGATTTTTTCTAAAGGAAATCCAACCGCAATTAGAAAAATTTAAATGCGTTCGATCAAAATAAACCAATTATAAGAATTACCAGATGCTTCATAATTTAAAAAAAATAGCTACGCATTTATAATGAACGGTAAAATGAATACTATCAGTCCATATAATTTTGTAATTTAACCTTCCACTGCTCTATCTAAATACAATAATCTATAAGCTTTTCCTTTTTACTCATTTTTTCTTACACTTCCCGAACTTTAATAGCTTTAGGTTATATCAAAAATAAAGACGCATATGCGTCTATATCCTTTGGTCATATTTTCACAGGATTGTTACTAATTTTTTGGTGTTTAACTGTTTGTGTAAAACTTATTGAGGTCGCTGGTTTAATATTAAAATAATAACGAAAAAATGCAGTTATTAAATAGACTGTATATGTAACTGAAAATTCGATATGATAGAAAAACGAAAGGCAGCCTATGATCAAAGGTTTTATAAAACTAAAGCTTTTATTTTGCGCATGAAAATGCTCTTTTGAAGAAGCCATAATTTAGATACGGTTTCAAGAAATTTTATATTTTAGGAGTTTTGTGCCTATAAAGGGTAATTAAAGGGAAGTGTTTCTGTGCACTTGACAACAATCATGACCATACCAATTTACAGAGAGGAATTTAAAACTGCTAGAAAAAAAATATGAATGATTTCCGAACGAATAGCCCGCTTTATAAACGGTTTGCCAAAGTGACTAGAATAATAAGAAAAGACGTCAGTCGTAGGGTCCCATTTTAGGCCTAGCACCGTATCACCCGTATCACGTAATGGAAGGTATCTCTTTATCAAACGAAAAATATCTCAAAATATCTAAGCCAAAACCTTGGGAAATAAACGGGGATGGTTGCTGGCGAATTTGCCTAGCAGAAAACCATCAGTAGAATACTTGGGAACACTTTTAGAACACTTTTCAAAATGGCCGCCGCATCATTTGTAACTTTTCAAGATGGCCGCCTTTTTCAAGATGGCTGCCGCGCCATCTGTCATTTTTTAAGATGGCCGCTGTGTCATCTGTCATTTTTTAAGATACCCGCCGCGTCATCTGTCATATGTTTCAGCACGCTTTGACAAGCGCCTAGAAGCGTACGCGCATCCATTTCGCGCACACTACTTCCGCTGGCCTCTGTAAATTTTATTTTCCTGTTACAAATGTATTCCTGTATTTTGACGTATAAAATTACGTGCGTCAAACTGATGTTACAAGTGACAATTTTGACGTCATATTTCGACGCTTTCACGTACGTAAAATCACGTACGTCAAATCGACGTTACAACTAGTAATTTAGACGTCATTTTTTGCCACTTGACGTAGACATAATTACACTCATTTTTTGCACAAAAAAGTTTTATTTTTTGTGTGCTATTTTACATTGATTTATATTTGGGGAATAAACAAATTTTTGGTTACTTTGCAAGTGACAATTTTGACATCAATTTTGACGTCTTTCACGTACGTAAAATTACGTGCGTCATATTGACATTACAAGTGACAATTTTGACATCATTTTTGTCACTTAAACTTGACATAATTACACTCAGTTTTTGTGTGTGAAAGTGATAATTTTAACATCATATTTTGTCACTTGTAGATATAATTTCACTCTGTGAAAGTATATGTACTGTGGGAGAACAGTGATACCAAGCCAACCCCGGTGATTAGTAAAATTCTAAACCCAGAAAAAGACTTCACTGTCCCACAGTTCCTTGCGATTTTTACTTCTTCGCTTGAAGACCCTTCGATTTAGTGGACCACCCAGAGTTTCAGTAATTACGACCAACTGATAATGTTAACGAATCACTAGGTACCCTGAGAAACCCTGTATTATTGAATATAAATTTTTATATTCTAATATAACAACCTGTAAATCCAACAACAAACTATGTCTAGAAATAAAATGCAATAAATTATGAAAGTCGGTTTAATATAAAATAATATAACAAATTCTTGTGTAGATGAGGTAAAATGACATAATGTATTTTAATCATTAAATACCTACATAAAGAAATAAACATTTATATAACCTAAGGATTGGTACCAACCTATTTATACGATAGGACTGGACAATTCTATCCTATCCTTAAACCCTAAAGGTTTTAGTTAGGTTAATTATAGTTGAATTTTAATGTTAATACTAACTTATTTACTGAATACTATTTTTAAATGCAATATTAGAACTTAGTAAAATCCAATCTGTATAAACGATTTATATATATAAAAATGATTGAATAAAACTACTAAAAACTGCGGATTGGTGAAAAATTTGTTCAGTCATATTGTATATTTTTTATTTTCTTAAAGGCCTTAGCGCGTTACCGAAACCTAGGTTTTTTAAGAAAAAGGAAGCACAATAGTCTACTTATTGATGTTCTTCGGACTCTTATTAGGTGTCGAATTATTTGTTGGCCTAGATTTCAGCTATGCCCTATGCTGCATTTTATATTGGGTAAAATTTACCTTGCTTTTCCAAAAGTTGTTGTAAAACCATCTACCATTTCACCTTCAGCACTTTAACTTTTTACACAGAACGTGCATACTAAGTTCGTTACACTAGCACTAATATTAACGATTATTAGAAGTAATTTTTAACTGCCGGAATTGCGGCATAAACCATTTCATCAACATGACAACATTTCACTTTCCCAGTCTTCCCTCGAATGTCCTTTTGTTTTTCATTTCTTGCTATTAAGTAACCTTGGACGAACCCATCCATATTTTTGTATAGGCTGCAAAACTAGTTCTGATATTTGGGCGAGACATGTCCATCTCGCTTTAATTCGTATCATATGCAATAGATAACTATTCTTACACTTTAGAAAAAGACCCCTTGATATGACCACAGAAATAATTCCTTTATTAACATTTGAACAGCGGCGTGCTTTATTTTCTTTTTATTAATATTATATTTTATTTAAAAATTTTATCGTTACAGAACCGTAACATTTTTCCCCCGGCTTGGGAAATTCCCAAGACCCAATTTCGGAAGAAATTTTTGTTCCCCTCGGAACCTCAGGCCGTAACCTTTTCGAAGTTGATGTTACATTTTCCCTTTAAGTCTACTATTTTAGTCATATTTACCAGACTTTCCTTCTCGAAAGCCAGCATCTCCTTTTCTAAAGGTAAAATACATAATTTAGTAATGGGTCTGGTATATATACCAGTAGATGTCCTTACTTCCACATTTCGCACCTTACCGTCCGAACCCGGATGTATTTTTATTACTCTTGCCAATTTCCATTTCATTGGTGGCAAATTATCGTCTTTTAGTAAGACTAGGTCATTTAATTTCAAATTGTCCCGCTCTAAATACCACTTATTACGGGCCTGGAGTTCAGATAAATAGTCTAAACTCCAGCGTTTCCAAAAGGTTTGTTGAATTCGAGTTAACTTTTCGTATACAGACAGTCTGTTTTCATTAACATTTAAAATATCCCTTTCAGGTAAATTCACTAGACTTTCTCCTATTAGAAAATGTCCCGGGGTGAGACTACTTAAGTCATTTGCATCGTTGGAGATGGGTGTCAGAGGGCGAGAGTTCATTACGGCCTCTATTTGGGTTAGCACCGTATAGAATTGTTCGAAAGTTAATTTAGTATCACCTAACATCCTATAAATGTGATATTTGGCCCTTTTTACGCCAGCTTCATGTAAGCCACCCTGATGGGGTGCTTGAGGTGTTAAAAATTTAAATTCTATGAAATTATTTAAACAATAATTCTTTATTTCCGCCTTTACCTCCGACTTCTGGAAAAAAGTTTTTAATTCTTTATATTTGTTTCGACATCCCCAAAAACACGTACCGTTATCTGACAAAATAGATTTCGGCAACCCCCTTCTACTTACAAAACGTTTTAGTGCCATTATATATGCCTCTGTAGACAAATCGGAAACTAATTCCAAATGAACGGCTTTTGTAACCGTGCATACAAAAACTGCCATGTAACATTTAACTAATGAGGCCTTTCGCAATGTAGAAGTTTTAATCTGAAAATAACCCCCATAGTCTACCATTACATTTGTAAAGGCTCGGTTGGGCGTTACCCTATTGGCAGGTAATTCTGCCATCAACTGCTCGGCATTTCTCTGCTTATACCTAAAGCATACGTGACAAGATCTAACAATCTTTTTTATCATTTTTAAACCGTTCATAGGCCAGTACCTAGTACGGAAATTTCCTAATACTGTTTGAGCACCCGCGTGGTGCAAACGAATGTGTTCTCTTTTTAACAATAGATAAACAATTTTATAATTACTGGGTAACAAAATAGGGTGTTTTTGATCGTAATTTAAATAAGTATTACCTAAACGGCCTCCCACTCTTATAAGTTTTAACTGTGGATCCACAAAAGGACACAATTTCTGTATAGATTTATTTTTTACAAAATTATTTTTTGTTAACTCCTGAAATTCTAAATTTAAATTTTGTTTTTGAATATTTTTTACAATTAAAATCTCTGCTCGGTCTAATTCCTCGACAGTAATTTTACCCGTCTGGGTTTGCAATTTATTGCGTGAATTTTTTAAATTATTCACAAACCTATTTACAAAGGCTATAGTATACAAGAGTTTAGAAAATGTTGACTTTTATTAAATAATTCGGAAAATATATCTTTTGTTTCGACATATCTTACCACTAAGGCTACCTTTTGCTTCTTAAGCTCCGTGTCAGTGTTATAATCAACATTCAATTTAAATTGTGTATAATCAATATTTTTATTTAACAAGAATTCAGGTCCGTTCCACCATAATTTATTATCAATTAATTGAGCAATTTTAATTTTACGCGTAGGAATATCCGCGACGTTCAATTTAGTGGGTATGTGATGCAATATGATATTTTTTGATATGTTTTGGAATTTTTTTACCCTGTTTGCCACAAAAACATTCCAATTTGTTTCTGGGGACTTTACCCAATATATTGCTATCTCTGAATCGCACCATAAGTGTATCTGTTTTACTTCCAAAACGGAAGACAAGGTTTCATATACCTTTTGGGAGAGTTCTGCACTCAGTAACAGAGCAGATAACTCTAATCGTGGTATCGTGGTGACCTTCAACGGAGCAACCCTAGTTTTAGCGGTTAGCAACCGGCTAGTTACAGTATCGTCTTGATACACTGCCCGCACATAAATACAACAACAGAAACAAGTGGCGCTTGCGTCACTAAATGAATGTATTTCTATGGATTTTATTACTTTATTTATTTCAAAAAGACACCTAGGAATTTTTAAATTTTCTATAAGAGGCAATTCTTTTAATAATTGCTCCCATTCATGCAATATTTCAGGATCTTTCAAACTTTCATCCCAACCTAATTTAAGGCTCCATAATTTTTGTATTATTAATTTCCCCTGTACTATCACCGGAGCTAATAACCCAAATATATCGTACCATTTAGCTACAGTAGCTAAAATGCCTCTCTTGGTGAGGTTTTTCTCTGAATTTTTCAGAGAAAATGTGTACATAAATTCATCACGTGGAGCGCACCATTTGGTACCTAAAAGTTTATTCACTTGTTCTATATTTTCCTCCGTATGTAAGTGATATTCTTTTATCGGAGTTGTACAAATTTCATTTATGAACTCTTGATCATTCGATCCCCATTTATGAAGGTTAAAACCGGCTTTATTTAATATTTCGTTAAGACCGGTATATATATTTTTTAAATCCTCTTTATGTTGACATCCTGTAAGTATATCGTCAACCCAAGTCTGGTTAAGCAGGCTAATCGAGGCTCCTTTATGTTTATCTTTGTTAATCTCCGCGATTTGATTTAAAACCCTAGTGGACAACCAGGGTGAACAGGTCAGACCGAAAGGAAGCCTATTCATTTGATAGTGTTCAAAATTATCTGTGGGGTTTTCTCTCCACAAAAAATTTAATAAATACAGTTGATTAGGATCGACACGGACTTGTCTAAACATTTTTTCTATATCCGCCATTAAAATATAACTAAATGTACGGAACCTTAATAGTATTTCATACAAATTGGGTTGTACTTGCATTCCTTTGTATAGGACATCATTCAAGGACAAACCAGTATTCGTTTTTGCTGAACAGTCAAAAACGACGCGCACTTTCGTAGAGGAGCTTTCTGTTTTTATTACCGCAAAATGTGGCATATAGTATTTTTGTACATTATGTACATTTTTATACTCCTGCGAATTTTCACGAGTCTCTACCTTTTCAACATGTCCGCTGTCTATATACTCCTGTATAACTTGTTTATATTCCAGGAACGCTTCTGGAGCAGTTCTAAATTTATTTTCCAATGCACGAAACCTCTTTTCTGCCTGGTATCTTGAACTTCCTAAATCTTTTATTTGATCATTTTCTGGTAGAGTAACTTGATAGGCACCATCCTGTAGTATTATTGTATTTTTCTGAAAGTGCTCCTCCAGTACTTCATCCTGCGTCCGGTCCATCATCACTTCAGGGATGCTCTCCAATTCCCAGAACTTCTTTACATATTTTTCTAATGAAGATTCCGTATTCGAATGGAGTGAAAATGTAGAGTGAACATTATTTACACAAGCTACAAAAGAATTCGCATCCGTCAGTGCATATCGAGGAACCGAACCACACAAGATATGTCCGAATTTGAAATTTTGTAATATCGGTAAATTTTTACCAAGTCTTACAATGCCTTCTAGCAATATATCATAAGCATAATCGGCTCCGAGCAAGATATCGACCCTCCCCGGTATATTAAATTCTATATCTGCCAGGCTACAGTTTTCCGGCAATCGCAACTTATCTTTATTTATACGTAACTGTGGCAAATCGCCAGTGATTTTTGGCAAAATATGACATTTAATATTAAATTTATTCTTATTATTCAAAGTTGTCAAACGTAATTTTAACATTTTATTTGACACCGAAGCCTTTTTTGCGATGCCCCTTATCTGCAGCTTAGCATCTATAGGTTTCAAATTCAATTGTTCAGCAAATTGCTCTGTGCAGAAAGAAGTCTGGCTGCCTTGATCGAGCAGGATTCTGGCGACCTTTTTCTGACCCTTTACATTATATACGTACGCTTGGATAGTACCAAGCAACACAACTGTTGATTGATTACCAGAAGCATTATTAGAACTAACAGTTGTATTTGCGGACGTACTTGCCTCATTGTCATTGACATCCGTTTTACTGTTTGTTTTATTTTTATAGCCATTATTGGAACTATTTTTATTTTTATTATTAGTAAAATTATTTTTTGAATCTTTTTTCACGTTTATATTTGAAGAACTCTCCGTTTTAGTTCTGAAATGCATTTGACTATGATGGTCTTTTGCGCAATATTTACATTTTATATCGCTTCTACAACTATCTGTATGTCCTTTTAGACATTTAATACAAAGCTTATGCTCTTTAACATATTGATATTTTTGATCGTTAAGAAGATTATTAAATTTATAGCAGTTGGTAATTTTATGGTTATTTAATTTACAATAAGTACATTCCTCGGCTTTGCTATCGTTGGAAATATGGAAACTAGCTCTCCTCTTTATTTCTAAAGACGGTCCTGTCTTTTTGAAATGGTTCAAATTTTCTAAATGTTCACAGTGTACTTTTACACTGTCTAAAAACTCTTCAAAAGTCTGTATTTCTTCGGCATGTGACCCAAATTCGAGTGCCCTTTTTGTACCATAATCCAATCGTTGCTCAACCATATTGATCATAAGAATATCCAATATTTGTTGGGGTGTTAAATTTAAATTTTTTAGTTTGTTCCAACTATTATAAGTGTTAGTATACATTTCCCGTAGGTCATTCGTTAAATTGTTTGAATGCTGTATAGGTTTATTATTTAAAAGGGTTTTAATTATATTTTTTATTAATTGCGCTTTATTTGCATATCGTGAATCTAACACCTCCCATGCTAGCCTTAGGTTTTCACCACTTACGGGTATGTTTTCTAGTAGTTTAAAAGCCTCGCCTTTTACAGACGTTTTTAAATATAGCAGCTTTTGTACTTCCGGTATTGATTCGTTCTCCATGATGAGTGACTTGAATAATTCTTTAAATGGACCATATTCTTCATTTCCATGTGAAAACACAGGTATGTTTATTTTAGGAAGAGTGACATTCACTTTCGCTTCCATCGCCATTGGCTGCAGCGTCGGTTCAGCTTCACTTGGTTGGCTGTTCAACCTCCGCATTGTCCCTTTTATTAATTTTATAGCTTCATAATAAATTTGGTCCACCATTTCATTGTCTTTATCATCTGTGAACCTTTCATCTTCCAGCAACATAAAATATGCTTCATTATATTTTTCATAATACGTCCTCAATTTTCCTAAAATCTCTTCGTAAATATCTAGATCAACCTCTACGATAGAATTTTTTACTTGATTTAGGATTTGACTAATTTTTCCTTTATAAGCTGAACGGGTGGCTTTGTGGTTAGACATTTTATTTTAATATATTAATTTAAATAGGATATTACCAAATGGTTTTTATTTTTTAAATAAAATGTTTTATATTTGTTTCAAATTATTTTTTAAATTTTGAATATTCTTTCTTTCTAAAGTTTATTTCTAAAGAATTATTGCAAAAACTTTATCTTTCCTACAAAAGAACTTTATTTTGAATTTATCTTTTTAAACTTTATATATTTTTGAAAGTTGATTTCAACGTTTTAGGTATATAAAACGTTTTACAAACTCATGTATAATATGTATTATTTAAATACTGAAAAACTTTTAATTTTGGTTTTTTAAGGACTTGACATCCCTTGGTCTGTTGTAAGCAAACAAAGGGTTTGATGCAGATCAAAAATCTGCTTTAGAAATTATTAAGTACCTTACATAACCTAATGTTTCTTTTAGACAAAAGAATTCTATAGTTTTTATTAACTAATAGAAACATAAATAAATTTGTTGTACTCTTTTTAGTACTAATATTTTTTTACTGTTTTTCTATTTGGAAAATGATTTCTGTTGCCATATTAGCTCTTTTACCATTTTTCTAGACTGTCTGCTGTTGGTTTCTTCGGTCGTATACTTTTTACTTTCTTTGCTTTTCGTTTTATTAATTTTTATATTAACATTAATGTGCCCAGATTAAAGGAACAACAGATCCGTGGCTCTTTGTGCACTAAAATTGAGGATCCGGCTCGAAGGACCATAAAAATGTGGGAGAACAGTGATACCAAGCCAACCCCGGTGATTAGTAAAATTCTAAACCCAGAAAAAGACTTCACTGTCCCACAGTTCCTTGCGATTTTTACTTCTTCGCTTGAAGACCCTTCGATTTAGTGGACCACCCAGAGTTTCAGTAATTACGACCAACTGATAATGTTAACGAATCACTAGGTACCCTGAGAAACCCTGTATTATTGAATATAAATTTTTATATTCTAATATAACAACCTGTAAATCCAACAACAAACTATGTCTAGAAATAAAATGCAATAAATTATGAAAGTCGGTTTAATATAAAATAATATAACAAATTCTTGTGTAGATGAGGTAAAATGACATAATGTATTTTAATCATTAAATACCTACATAAAGAAATAAACATTTATATAACCTAAGGATTGGTACCAACCTATTTATACGATAGGACTGGACAATTCTATCCTATCCTTAAACCCTAAAGGTTTTAGTTAGGTTAATTATAGTTGAATTTTAATGTTAATACTAACTTATTTACTGAATACTATTTTTAAATGCAATATTAGAACTTAGTAAAATCCAATCTGTATAAACGATTTATATATATAAAAATGATTGAATAAAACTACTAAAAACTGCGGATTGGTGAAAAATTTGTTCAGTCATATTGTATATTTTTTATTTTCTTAAAGGCCTTAGCGCGTTACCGAAACCTAGGTTTTTTAAGAAAAAGGAAGCACAATAGTCTACTTATTGATGTTCTTCGGACTCTTATTAGGTGTCGAATTATTTGTTGGCCTAGATTTCAGCTATGCCCTATGCTGCATTTTATATTGGGTAAAATTTACCTTGCTTTTCCAAAAGTTGTTGTAAAACCATCTACCATTTCACCTTCAGCACTTTAACTTTTTACACAGAACGTGCATACTAAGTTCGTTACACTAGCACTAATATTAACGATTATTAGAAGTAATTTTTAACTGCCGGAATTGCGGCATAAACCATTTCATCAACATGACAACATTTCACTTTCCCAGTCTTCCCTCGAATGTCCTTTTGTTTTTCATTTCTTGCTATTAAGTAACCTTGGACGAACCCATCCATATTTTTGTATAGGCTGCAAAACTAGTTCTGATATTTGGGCGAGACATGTCCATCTCGCTTTAATTCGTATCATATGCAATAGATAACTATTCTTACACTTTAGAAAAAGACCCCTTGATATGACCACAGAAATAATTCCTTTATTAACATTTGAACAGCGGCGTGCTTTATTTTCTTTTTATTAATATTATATTTTATTTAAAAATTTTATCGTTACAGAACCGTAACATGTACGCATCGATGTTTCTGTTGCGTTATGGGGTAGACTGATAAAAACTCTTAAGTGGACTTTCGTACAACACACAAAAATTTTCAAGAAGAATATAATTTACTGATAGATGGTAAGCTAAACGAGGAAACAAAATCATTAATGCAGAAACCTCGATGTCAAACTGAAGATTATTTGTTGCATACTAGCAACGAACAAGCCTCATGTGAATGTCCACTACTGCACACAGATCTTTACCGAACATCTACTGCTATACACACAAACTCTTAACGCTATATAGCTCAGAGGAAAGATTGTCAATACCCGCAGCCGTGTTATTTCTTCGTGCGCTTATTGCTTGTTTTACCTCTTTACGTACGCTTCAACGCGCTTGTCAAGGAGTGCTGAAACATCTGACAGATGACGCGGAGGCCATCTTAAAAAATGACAGATGACGCGGCGGCCATTTTTAAAAATTACAGATGACGCGGCGGATCTTGAAAAGAGTTCTAAAAGTGTTCCCAAGTGGTACTATTCTACTATCATCCAGCTTTAAAAGCTGAATGAGTGCTAAATACTTGAGCTTAAATAAAAAACCATTGTCAGGACCGTTCCTAACAAAATGTCGTGTTAGAGCTTGTGAGGCAGTAATAAATCGTAATTCTGCCAAATTGGCTAACTTTCGTAGTTTTTTAAGTCAAATAAGACGAAGAAAAAGTGGCGTAACGGAACGTAGAAAAGGTTTTTGGAAAAGATTCTTGGAGAGGATAAGAAGAATCCGATCTCCAGAGAACTTTTTTATAGTTCCAAAATTCTGTGTTTACTTTTAGTTGACGATACGTAAATTTTATATTGCAAATGAAACAATAACGAAAAATATCGAAAATACTTAATTTAGAGAAAATAGAAACAAAATATTAATAGGTTTCGGGATTTTTCTGAAACGATTTTTTAACATGCAAAACGACGATATGCTCGAGAATAAGTATCGAAAAAAAAAAAGGGAAACGAAAAAATAAATAAATAAAGAGGATTGGGTTGTGGAAACGGTAGAATAACCGAAAAACTGCCTGTTGACTCTCGGAAAATTAACAACACAAAAATATCCTTCACGAGCATTTGTCCCTGTGACGGGACAAAACTAACATGTTTAGATATGTTTGGCATTTCAAAACCTTTCCAAAAACGTAACGAAAGATGTGAAAAAGTTATAATGAGCCTTAGAGTCTCGCCCTTAGAGAGCTTAATCGAAAACGTTTTCCAATGCCATAGAGTGATTTGGTTCACCAAGAACTCGATCAGACTTTTAAGAAAAGATGAACCAATTCAGGACCTATGAGCATGTCTATAGGTTCTGGTTAATAAAATGTGTAATCTGCTTGTTTCAGATCATCAATATTAGTGAGATCGCTTACAATAATTGCCTCCAATGAGAAAATTGGAAACGATCGCACGGTTTAATGAGACAGAAAGTAGTACCCTGAGTGATACCTGTCGTTATTCTATTCAGACCGTCCACAGAGATTGATACCTTATTACGAGAAAGCCCTAAATGCCGAACACAACTGTCCGAAATAAAATTGGCTATGGAGCGTGTATCCAGCAGGATACTTATTTAATGAAAAATTGCCGAAAGGATAGAAACATTTGACATTATACGTGTTTCTTCTTCTTTTTTTATGTAGACATGACTCTGTCAGTTTTTTAATGTGGCTCCAGTAAGTTGTCGTTCCATCGTTTTCGTGGTCTTCCAACTGATCGTCTTCCTATTGGGGAACCGAAAGTATAAAGAAGTAAAAACAAACAAAAACGAAGACAATATAAATAGAAATTAAACAAATCAACACAAAAGAAATAATCTAGATTTAAAGAAGAGAATACGCTATGTGATTTTAAACAAAACTAATCGCAAAAGAGCGAAAATATTGACAATAAAAAGGTAAGCAACAATAGTAGAACAAAAGAAATGAAGTGGAAAATGTGATAAAGGTTGAATAAACATAATTTCCAAAAATCAGTTAACACCAAAATGTAGCACCATGCTAATAAATGATAAAACTAATCAGTTAAGAAAATATTGGTATAAGTAATAAAAATAATGATATAAAAAGTGCTTTTATTAAAAACTGTAAAAGTAAGAAATAAATTTAGAAAATTGTACGTTGTATGACCCAATTTAATTATGTAGAAGCATGGTTGTTGTATGGAGTAGAAGCATGGATGCTAACAACTCATGCAAGTACCAGCTTATTCGAGTTATCAAAAGTATGTAAAAACAAATACATTTTAAAAATATCTACGTATATATTTCTCAACATTTGTAGATCACATTACATTTGTACACTTATGTACAACTTGTTATATCTTAAAAATTATAAAATTTTAACATAAAAAAACGTATATTAATTTATTTTTTAAAATAATAGAATTGAAGATTGTTGCGTTTGTTTACGTGAGTCAATTGTATTTGCAACAGCATTCAAATGACCAAATATTTCTGGCCTAACCCTCTCACATCCTTCTAAAAGCACTCTTAAAATCGTTAGAGCACTCCTGGCTTATTTTGTAGTAGATATAATAGGTATAAGCACAAGACTGCTGTCTTTAAGATTTTCTTCATTTCCTAAATCTTCCTCGAGCACTGTTACTTCAGTCACTATGTCTTCATCTGTTAGTGTGGCAAAAACTGATGCCTACGAAGCAGCAATAAACTCTTCGAACTGAAGATTGGGGATGTCCAAATGCATTGTAAGAGCTGTCCAGTCTGGAATAATATTTTCTGGTTGGTTTACTCCTTTTTTTGCAACTGAATATTGTTTCCGAATTCGCAAGAAACAAAATAATTACACTTATCGTAGACACGTAATCTCAAGACTTTTTAACAATCCTTATTGCCTGAAGCATGTCGATCTGTCGCAAGTCAAATATCACCCTCTTTGACTTGTTCAAATAAAAATTTACCCACCTTGGTGCGATATTTAACCTTGAAATTTTTTATTATTCTTAAGGCAAGTAGTTGTAGCTTTGTCGTAATATTAGGTGAAAGATATTCAGTCTTCAGTAAAATAAGTAAAGGAATATGTCCATGATCTGTACAGTTGTCGACGAAAGGCACACATTTATCTGATTCTGTCATGTTTACAGCGAGTAAAACGGTTATTCTCTCCCTGCTTTTCTTGCCAACATGAAATTATTTTTTTTTTTAATTTCAATGTTTAATTTGGCAAACATTTATAAAACAAACTTGTGTCGTAGATGATGCAAAATTTCTTCTGGTGAAAAACAGGTCAATAAATCCGTTAAGTTATTTTCCAGTCCTCGTAAACTGCCTCATCTACACTCGCACTCTCAACACACACCGACTTCCCACTATGCCAAATAGTTTTTTAAAATTTGTTTCTGTAACCTAGCTGACTGGCAAAAGTTAGTGCTTGCTTCCACTGATTGGAACGTTTTTTCTTCGGCATTCCTGAAACCATTTCAAGAGGCATTTTTTGAGATCCAGGAACTCTGCATATTTCGACCGAAATTTATTGACAGAGTTGCCTTGAGTCGGATACGGTTAAATTGTATCCTTACTTTTAAGTATGACGAACAGAGTGCTCTTTGCAATGTCGAACTCTTTCGCAAGTTGAGATTTTGTTTTATTCCCTTTTTCCATAGCTTTAATTAAACCCAATTTTTTCTCATGCTTAATGACCGAACTTAATTAGTTTATTATAAACTCGACATGTTTTCATTGGGGTTAAACTGAGTTGTGTCATTAAGAAAATAGACAAACATGACCTTCAACAACAAGACTTAAAATTCGAGTTACAGAGGTAAACGGACATACCAATTTTTCAAATTCGTGGTTATCGAGGTATGTGTTCGAGTTATAGAGGTTAAATTCTTATCAATAGAATAGGATTGACACAGGACCAAAGTTAAAGTACTAATATTGAGAATTTCGAGTTATCAACGACGTTCGAGTTATCGAGAGTCTACTGATAAAATTTGGATGGAGTGAAGAGGGTAGAAAGAAATTGGATTTGTAGGGCGCAAAATCGGCAGGCGTGGAGGCTTTTCTATACTTTGTCTTAAAGTGACTAGTCTGTACAGGGTAAGATATGCAATGCTAACCTTATGGGAATTTCGCCAAGACGTTGTCAGTTTTATGCAGTGAGCGATGGCGTTCTATATTATCTATCTTTCAAAATAAACGGAATAAACCAGGAGTTCTCAACAAGTCCTCACGTACAATTTTATGTAATTTACAAATATCGTTTGCTAATAATTTTACGTAATACTATACATTACTTGTTTCTAATAGTAACTTATCAAATTTTATCTTTTATTAGTAGCAGTAGTATAATAAAATGTGCATTAAATAAACATTTGTTTCAAAGTTTAAAATAATTCCGGTAATTTCTACTAACTGCGAAATTTAAAATGTTATTTATGTCTCTGCGGTGCTAATTACTGCCATAATGTGTAAGGAATTTGTAATTTTGGTTGATATCAACTGCAAATACTTTCTTCTAAGTGATTCAGTAATTAAGAAGCAATTAGAGTAATTCTTATACAGAATATGTTTAAAAGCTTGATACATCCAGGACCTTAATAAGTCTTTATTTATTCTTCGGAGCGCGTAATTATATTCGAGTTACGATTATTTGTACCATCTTGTATGTACTGTTACTGTTTTGTTATTATTATTATTTGTTGGTGGCTGTTGTTGTGGTTTGCTGTTGGCAATTATTGTTATTTTCTGTTGTTGGCTATTGTTATATTTGACGCCAAATTTTTACCGCAAAATGGAGGAAATTGTTCAATGGAAACGTGGAAAAGCTCTGAAACGTTCAGAGAAGCAGATACTAATGAATATTATTAATTATCATCTTAATCAGGATAACAACGATTCGGTATAAAGTGTAATTAGGAAAGTGTCAGAAATGAGTGGTGTTTGCGAAAAAACTCTGTTTCGCATACGACAGGAATATTCATCACCTGCTGGATTACAATCTCCAAAGAGCAGGCCCAAGAAGCGAAAGGTTGGTAATTTTCGTGACAACAAGTACGATAAAGGTGTCAGCAACTTTGCCCAACTTTTCACGGGCTACGCTACATCGCTTGCTGAGTGATATGGATTTTGTGTTTTTAAAAAGTGACAGAAATTCGATTTTGATTGAAAAACCAGAAATCATCTCGTGACGTCATCATTATTTACGCGCAATGCGTAAATACCGTGCAGAAGAATACAACATAGTGTATTTGGATGAATCATGGGTAAATATCGGACACAGTGTGAGAAAAGAATGGGTTGATAAAACAATTACATCTCATCGCGATGCTTTTGTTCGTGGTCTGACAACATGATTAAAAGCTTCAACAGCTCGTGGTGCACGGTTCGTTTTATTGCACGCAGGATCTACCAGTAGATTTGTTGATGGAGCAGAGCTCACGTTTTTGGCAAAAAAAATACTCAGGACTACCACGACGAAATGGATGGACCGACCTTCGAAGATTGGTTCGAAAATAACTTAATGCTAAATTTGCCAGAAAAAACTGTTGTGGTAATGGACAATGCGTCCTATCACAGCAGAAAGTCAGGATAAATTCCCAACAGTTCAACACTAAAAAAAGATATTCAAGAATGGCTTCTGTCAAAGGACCTATTTTTTGAAGAAGACTACCTAAAATGTGAGTTTCTTGATGTAGTCAAGGCCTTCAAAGCAAAATATGACAGGTACATAATAGAAGATATTGCCAAAAAGCATAATATGAAGATTCTGAGGCTCCCACTCTATCACTGTGAACTCAATCCCATCGAAATGGTTTGGAGTGAAGTGAAACGGTATATAGCTGGACGCAACGCGAATTTTAAAGAAGCTGAAATGCGAAATTTAATTACATCAGCGTACCAGGTCATTACGCCAGAGAAATGGAAAAACTACGTAAACCACGTAATATCAACAGAAAAAAAAGTGTGGGAAATTGACAATTTGTTGGATGATATCGAACCAATTATTATAAATATAAATAACGGGGATAAAGATGACAGTGACGATAATAATGATGATGATGACTAAATGTGACAGCGATTGACAGAAAAAGGAACTAAATATAATGGTATACAATTACGATTACTTACAAACGAAATTAAATACAATGACTTCTTTTATTTTCAACTTACTTATTAGTTTTATTTTCGCATATTTCTACGTTTTGTTACTGCGAACATATACAGTGCGGTTTTTAAAAGTCCGTCCCCCTTAACTTTTGAACGAAACAATACATAAATAAAACGTTTCCTTTTATTTTAGTTTTATTTTATTCGATTTTATTTAAATCTATAAACAAATGGTTTGTATGGCTAGCACATACTGTAGAATTAAAAACAAACTGCTTGTGTGACATAACTAAAAGGCATTTCTTAATTTCTATTTTATTTTAATTTAACCCAAGTATGTTGTAGCCAATATTATTTATGTTTGAGAACCACTGACAGAAGGAAGCCAGGCAGGGTCGTTAGTGGGCATTAGTACTTAAGCTATCTTCAACACAAAAGATAGATTAGGCTAAGTAGTAAGAAGTGACGTTTATTTTAATACAAGTTTGCAAAGAAGTATGGCATCGATATTGTGCATTTACCCTGTACAGACTAGTCACTTTGAGACAATCTATAGACGATTTTTACTCAGAAATCGAAGGTACGTACTGGAGAAAAATTAGACGTTAGAAGTTGATAACTATGAGCGAACTATATTATTTTGGTGATATCCTGTAAAAATAGAGCTCACTGTTCTTATTATTTTGATTGTTAGTTTAACATTTTTCAGTTATTTACTGTGTTCTAGTTTCTTTATTTTTATATTTTGTGTTATTGTTTTTATAATATTTCTTATTATTATAAAATACAAACAATTCATTTGGGCTATTTCAGTTGATATTAACAATACTATAAATACTAAAAATAAATACAAATACCTAATTATTATATTACCACAATAATATATTCATGATAATAAAGAATCTGAAAAACAGCAATTTAATTTTTTTGAGGTTTCTGCAACTTGAACATTGTTTATTCAAAATATCATCATTTAAAATCATCCGTACTTCCACAAGTTGTATAAAACTAGTCGATGATAAACAATATTCAGTCAGTCCATCATTCTCATCGCGAAGGTACACATATAGTTGAAAGTGCGCCGATCAAAATGCGCCGGTACTACTCGCACTATTCTTTGTTGTTGCTCTCGTTGTTTTTCGCTGCCGCGAATTCCGAAAGGTTTAGGGTCATCAGAGAATGGAAGTACATAAACTTCACGTGGCCCAATGCAGATGTGTATGATAATGCAATTTCTAGGGGCTTTTACGTACCCGAAAATAACATTATCTCGGGACTAAAATTTTTTGAAGATAACTATTACATAACACTCCCAAGGATGAAGGATGGAGTACCTGCTACTCTAGCTAGAATCCCGGCAGGACCCACAGCTATCACCGCTCCAGCTTTTGAACCTTTCCCGTCTTGGGAAATGAACACTGAAGGTGATTGTAACGCTTTTCAGAACGTCCAGAACATAGAAATCGATGCGAAAGGGCAAATGTGGATTATTGACAGTGGCAGGACTGAAACTTTGACTAGTCCATCGTCTCGGTGTCCACCAAAGTTGGTTATTTTTGATATTAAGAAGAATATGACCACAACCGCTTACACTTTTCCTGACAGTGTGGCTAGTTTAAATTCTAACTTCTTGTACGATATTGTGGTGGACGATACAGACTCAGGATTCGCTTATATTACGGATAACAGTGCTAAGGATCCAGGTTAGTTTTTAGATATTAATTAATAGTTGACTAATAATATTAACGATATAGAAGACATACAAATCATCTTAATATTGTCATTGGCCGTTTTCATTCTTTTCGCCAAAGCTGTTACTACAAAATACAATTTTCATCCCGCTGTAGATTCGTCATCTCCTCGGTCTAATATTACATGATTTACATTTCTTTATTTTTTCGTATTATAATACGCCTCCAATATGCCGTTTTTTTACTTATTGTAATTACTATTTTTATTGGTAATAAACCACATTTTAAGTTTAAAATAATTTTATTTTTGACGTTTCAATTTCCACTTCGAAAATCGTCATACAAAATCCAATACATTTATTTATAAATTATTTTAAAAATGAATTTTGAGAACAATTTCCAAACTGAAAATTGAAACGTCAAAAATAAAATTATTTTAAACTTCAATTGTGGCTTCTTTAATAATTGCATTAAGGTGCCACAAGAAAATAGCTTCAGAACAATATTTACTTATTGTATCTTATCATCCCTTAAAATATGTTTATTTTTTAAATCTGTAAAGCTTTCTTGATGATTAATTATAAGTTTTTTTATTACCTCCATTTCATTTTAAATATGCTGTCTTTTAGTTAAAATTTTTTAGTTATTTTTAAATAAAGTCTATTTAACAAAGTTATAGTAAATCAATCAATGTTTTAACAATATTTTACATATTAGACCCAACAATATATATATCTTCTTTCTTGGCTCAGAAAATGTCGTAGTCTTCAAAAGGTCCCAGGAAATTGCAGCATAGCATTTTAAAAAACCTAGCTTCCATTAATAGTTAGTTTATCAAGTATTCCTATTGTGTCACTGATAAAAAATATGAATTTAAATAGCCTCTACAATGCGGAAACGTCACTGCTTTAGTAAATAACTTCAACATTTTCTATAATAAAAGGAACAAAAATCACAAAAAAGAACTATTATATTGGATTTTAAATTTTAAATAAAAAATAGGGTGATACGTATTTATTTGAACCAAAAAATGTAAAGATATTTTCTTTTCATTTCAAGATAGTTCATTGCTTGTTTAGTTGTCTGCAAAGCCCCAATTTTTGGTATTTCACATGAGAATAGAAAGGTTTTTTGTCTGTGGCATACCAGTTTTTAAATATCTTCTGACAAACTATTACATAAATTATATAATATAAAAACAATCTACGTTTTGACTTCTCAATCTGGAATGGTTATCAAAATCCGATTTTGAAGTCGAAACGATACTACTACATATCGATAGATATTTCGCTATATTGTTTTATATGTTTCCCTCGTTCCTTCTATATGTTAGCTCTGCAGTTGCAATATTGCTAGATTTGCCATTTTTTTTTAATATTATTAGTCATTTTGGTTTTTTAAATACTTCATTGTATTATTATTGGAATTCTTACTTCAATACGAGTTCAACCATATGTATCACTTGGTGTTTTATCTAGTCACGAAGTGCTGAAATGAATAAAACTTCTTAGTAAGCGCTAATAATCAAATATATACAAATAACAGTGCAGAACTTACAATGGGTAATCCTCTAAGCCCAGTGCTATTGCTATCAGATATTTTTATGGATCATCTAGAGACAAAGATTTCAAAACATCCAGTATTCAAACGGTTTTTGTATTGATGAAGATACGTAGACGATGTACTGGTATGTTTTACAGAAACTTACAGGCAACTTGACCAATTTTTATTTTATAATAATTTACTTTATAATCATATTGAATTTACAATAGAAACATAACAAAATCAATCCATAATTTTTTAGATTTAAATAATACCAGACTTAAAAACAAGCATGAGTTCTCCGTATTTCATAAACATACCCATACTGACACGACTATTTACAATTCATCATCCCATCCCCATACTACACAACATAAACTGGCAGCCTATCATAGTATGTTACATAGATTAACAGAAATTCCGATGTCAAAATACAACTTTGAGACAGAATTAAATATCATTAAGCAAATAGCAGTAAACAATGGGTACAACGAACAAACAATTAATAAAATTTTAAATCAAAAACTATACAAGAAAGATCTGAAATTAGTATTTCCACCACCAGAGAAAAAACCAAGTACCTTCTGATCCATTAAATATACAGGCAAAATATCATCAAAAATTGAACAACATATAAAAAAAGAAGGTATAATACCAGCTTTTAGAACAAAGAACAACTTAGGCAAATATATTAAAAACAACAAGAGCCCAAATAAAAAGCACTTACACAGTGGTGTATACAAACTTAAATGTAGCGACTGCCCAAGAACTTACATCGGTCAAACTGGTAGAACTTTTAACAAACGTATAGCAGAACATAAAAGGGCTTTTAATAACATAAAAACAGATTCTACATACGCACTTTACCTTCTAGATCATAATCATTCTTTAAATGACGAATTTCAAATTCGTCACATCCAAAATAAAGGCCTTAAACTCTCTTTATTAGAATCTATGAAAATTAACAAATTAAAAAACACAATTCTGAATACAGACATAATTCTGAATGACTAACTTGAGACAAACAGTTCTCCCCTCCTAAACCTATTTCGTCAAAGACTATAAAGTGTAAACACATAAAAAAAATAGATCACTAGAAAGGCACTCTACCGAAACAGCTGTAGATAAGATTTTATAATAAATTTTGTGAAAGTTTTGAAGACAAAGTTTTCAGTGTTTTATTATTTAAATTTTATTATTATATTTCTCCTTTGTTACTTTTAAATTTTTTTTGTTAATAAGACAAAATATTATTATAAACCTAATGCTTAAAATATCAATGTCAAATTTCTTAGTAATACACTTTGATTTTTTTATGAGAAGTTTAATCTAAGAGATAGGTTGCGTGAGGTCTGACCGACGTAACATTTACCACACGTGCTACACGGTATAGAGTAAACAACATTAGAGCTTTCCATACTTTGCAGTGAAGACTATTCAAGGTTATAGTATTTTTAGTGGCAATCTTAATTTCTGTATTTTGTAAATATTTTAATTACTTTCGGTGTTAAAGTTGATATATAGAGAAAAATAAGATAGGGTAGGTGAACCTTCTATCTTCTCTTCTCGTTGTTGAATGATATCTACCGGCAATGTTCTGTTATGACTAGTACTAAACATTAATTTGTTCTTCTATTTTACAGGCATTCTTCATCAGATTCTCTGCTCCTTTTATGATCAGTTCGTTGTTAATTTTATCTGGCCCAGAGTTTTGTTTAGTTTTGATTGTTTTTCGACATCTATGAATTCTGGATAGGTAGGTGCGTATTTTTTGCATTTCTATTATTTGTTATGTCTTCCTCTTGTGCATATGTCTCTTGCTTGTTTTTGTATAGATCCGTTAAATGTTTTTCCCAATTTTTTTTGTTTCTTTTTATAATTGATTTTTTTTTCTACTATATTGTTGGTTTATATATTCGTTGTTATCCTTATTATTTATTCCTAACTGTTGCATTTTTTAACTGATTATATCTCATATTTTCGTCTATAGAGGTTCGTGGCTATATTATTTGGTATTGTTTTAGTTGTTCCTGCCTTAATTTCTCGCGACGTTTTAAATTTGATTTTTTTTTGTGACATTCTTCATCAAACCATGCTTCCGAATTTTTGTTTTTTGGGGACCTATTATTTGTTCTGCAGTTTCTATTATGCTGTTTTTTTTATATTGTTCCATTCCTTTCCTACATCCTCATTGTTGTATCTTCTCAGTTTCTGTACCAATTCTTAAGTATACTGTTATTTTGTTCTTTGTCTTTTCAATTTAACTATGCTCCATTTTTTGTTTTCCTTTCCTTGTTATGTTTGTTTTAATCATTGTTATCTTTAATTTTGCTGTTAATATTATGTGATCTTTGATATTATTGGATTAAGGATGCCTTAAAGTGATCAGTAAGTAGATTGAGGTTTCTAAAGAAGACAAAACATTATTTGAGTTAAAAGGCAATTTATAATCAACTAAAATAATATCGTCGCAGTCTACCCACTAACCAAGAAGTATTTACAAAAACAAAAAAAATCTCAATACTACTCAATGCAATAAAGATTTTTCTCCTAAAACAAAATATGACTTTCTCTTGTATGAAGCCTTTTATGAGTCTTCATTGGTTTATAGCAAGAATCTTAATCTGTTCATTCGTTTAGCAAATTTCCATCTGTCAACATAAGCACGTGTTGATATTCGCCGTCTCATTCGTCAAGAGGCTATTAAATATAATTTATTGCCTTAAGCCAGACAGATTCTCATGTTACAGATCCAAACTAGTGAACGCATATTCTTGGCTGATAAGCGGATACCTTTGGTACCAGAGTTTGTTGTTGTTGTTTGAAGTTGTAATTAAAGGAAATACCTTATTGAAAATACAGATAAGCTTATCTAAAAAGTCACTGAAATTATAGGCCACGTCCACAGAGGGAAAGTGCCACCCAGAAGTCAAGCACAAATTTTGAAATTTACGAAAGTTCTGAGAAGAAAAAATCCTACCTAAACGAAACCCCAACGTCTAAAAAACAAATATTAGTGAAAAAGAAACCACTATATTTACTAAAACTCAAAAAATCTTGAAAAATCCATAATTGTTTCACAAGATAAATCGTGCAAAGTATTTTTAAGAAACGGATAAAAGGATAAAAGCGCCGTGTTGTCGTTTTTATTGGAATATTAAAATAACAGTTAAATCTAAAGTTTAAAGGGAATTCCAAGTTTCTGACCTAAACGTTCACTTTATAATATGAAAAACCAACCTGTGATGTTTTAAAATCCTTAGAACAGTAGTTTTGGGTATGTTTAATTCTACAGAGATTTGCCGACTACTTATATGTGGATTCTGTTGAATTAAAGTAAGAACATTGATTGAATTATCTTCGGTCATACCTCTACTACGTCGTTTAAAGCAGGGACGATAAAAACTACACCAGTTTCTCTTAATCTTCTTGCCTTTCTTTCAAATACTTCTTTGCCATAATGTCTCCTGTCAGGATATCTTACAGAATATATACGTGAGGCAATAGCGGCATTTTGGTGATATTCGAAATAAACTCCAATCATATCATACAATTCTGCATTTGATATACTCATCACGAATTATTAGTACTGATAATTATTAATTACTAATATTACCAATATTAATATCTATTGAAAAAAGTGCAACCTTCAATTCGAATTATAATATAACACTTCTTAACAATGTTTTGACTGCTGTCAATAAATAAACAATATTATGAACTCC